>NC_065595.1:54318449-54626782 GCF_024542745.1 Macaca thibetana thibetana
AAAAAACAGTTGGGAAGGTGGCACATGCCTGTTAGTCTTAGCTACTGGAGAAGCTGAGGTGGGAGGGTGGCCTGCGGTGGGAGGGTGGCTTGAGCCCAGGAGTTCGAGGTTGCAATGACCTATGATTGCACCACTGCACTCCAGCCTGGGTGACAGAGTGAGACCCTGTCTCTAAAACAAAAAGAAAAAAAGAGTTCCACAATAGTTGAAGATTTTAATACCGCACTTTCAATAATGAATAGAACATCCAGATGGATGGTCAATAAGGAAACAGAGGACTTAAGGAAACAGTTGGATAAACCAACTATATCTATCAGACATCTATGAAACAAGAGCAGAATACACATTCTTCTCAAGTGCACATGAAACATTCTCCAGGATACAATGTATGTTAAGTCATAAAACAAGCCTTAATAAATTTTAAATGAATGATTCATACCAAGTATCTTCTCTGACCACAACTGAATGCAGCTAGAAACCAACAACAAAGGAAAACTGGAAAATTCCCAAATATTTGGACATTAAACAACATACTCTTAAACAGTCACAAAGCATCAATAAATCTCAAAAGAAATGAGAAAATATTTAAAGATAAATGAAAACGACAACACAACATACCAAAATTTATGGAATGCAGTGAAAGCAGTACTCAGAGGGAAATGTATAGCAGTAAATGCCTACATTATAAAAGAAAGATCTCAAATAAAAGACCTAACTTTACATCTTATGAAACTAAAAAAAAAAGGAGCAAACTAAGCCTGAAGCTTAGAAAGAACAAAATGATATAAAAACTAGAGTGGAGCTAAATGAAATTGAAAATAGATAAACGAAAGAGAAAATTAATAAAACCAAAAGTTGCTTCTTTGAAAAGCTCAACAAAATCAACACATCATTCACTTTACTAGCAAAGAAGAAAAAGAGAGAAGATGCAAATAACAAAAATCAGTAATGTAAGGGAGATCATTACTATTGACCTTACAGAAATAAAAGGTTACAAGAAAGTATTATTAACAGTCCTATGCCAACAAATTAGATAACCTAGGCGAAATGAAAAAATTCCTAGAAACACAAAATTAATATCTTTATTTTTATGTGTTTCTAGGAATTACAAAATACTGATATTAATGTTTTGTTTTTGTCATAGCTTTTTATCCTGTTGATCACATATTCCTAAGTCAGTCCAGCAAATTTTCACAAAGATTTATGCAAGTGAGGACCTCAGCAATCATATGTAGTTTTTCCAACATTCTAAATGAAGCAGAAAGGAAAAAAAAAATAATATGATTCCTCCAGGGAAATTACTGGTGGTGTAGTAGCTGACAATTTCCTAGTTTCCCTTAACCTTTGACTAGGATATCATGGCAATGACTATTCTTTCAGATTCAAAATCTCTTAAGGTTACCATCTTGTTCAAAATCTAGCTATAAACATTTCTTGAAAAAAGAGAAACAGTTATCTTATTTATTTATTTATTTATTTTCATCTCCCGTTACCTTCTCTTTTCATCCCTAATCACCCAATATATTCGCTCTCCTCCAACACTACATGAAGTGCTTTTACCTTGATAACAGCAAGTCATTTGGTTCCTACCACTAGGGATACAAGCTATTCCTGCATTTAGTTTTTTTAATAAAAGTAACCAATAACACTAAGTAGCATCAATATGAGCACTCAATGCAATCATTTAACTTATTAAAAGGAACAGAGGATGAACAAGTGGAAACATCTAACGTAGAACATAAGGACTATAGTTAGTAATATATTGTTTTCAGGATTTCTGCTAAATGAGTAGATTATAGCTGCTCTTGCCACAGGGGAGAAAATGGGTATATTTGAGATAATGAAAATGTTAATTTGTTCAACTAAATAGTAATAATTTTACTATATATGTGTATCTTATAACACGTTGTACACCTTAAATATTAATATATACAATAAGATTTATTTTAAAATAAATAAATCTCTGCAAAACTGAAAGGCAAAAAAAAAAAAAAAAAAAGGAACATGAACGCTAGGAGAGTGCGGAACACTGAAGAGGACACAGCAGCCGATATTCCATTCTAACGTAGCTTTCCTTCCCCACCAAACGCTTAAGAAAGAGAAGCCTTGGGCAGAACAGATACATATTTCAATCTACAGTGACATAGAAGCTTTTAATATCATTCTGAATTCCATTTTGATTGTATTTGTCATGTAAGCATATCTAAATAAGACAAGAATGAGACTTTGATTTTTCTACTAATACGAAATACAAGTCTCAACCATTCCTTTAAAAATGTGTTTAGAATATCAATCCACACCCAAAAGACTACCTATAACACTCGAGAGTTTATACTTCTTTAACGATTTCCTTTACCTTGTAAGTAGTCATTCGATGCTGAGCAATTGCAGTCAGTTTTTCTAGAAGGCCTCGTAGTCGTTCCTGTGTTGCATGGGAGATCAAGTTCACAGCATCAGAGTTAAGTTCTGTAATGTCATGCTTTTTACCTGCGGAAGCAGAGAAAATCCATTACGTGTTTTAGTAGTGGCTGATAATTGAAATAATTAGCACAGCAGGTATTCTGTTCCCCCTGGAAGTCATACCCATTATGAATAAAGGTTTGGAGATTATGATTTTCCTAGTAAAGTCACAACTTCAAAGATCTTAGACATTACATTAATAAAACCTAGCCTGAAGCCTTAGAAAATATAGACATTGTTTCACTTAGCCTCTAGAATCATTCTCCTTGCAAGGTCATTTATAGGACAAAGTTAATAAGAACACAAATCAAGTCTACTGTTCAGGGAGGAAAACGGTAACTGCAGAAATTAGTACCATATTCTGTTAATTTTAGTAATTAAAAAAATAGAAAATTACATTTCGCCCTGTTTGACACTGTTAACAATTTATGACATTTATTTAAATGAATTCAGATTGTGAGTCTCTGTTAATGCCTTGTCTACAAGACATACCTATATTCCTTTTGTCTATTACCAATCATGCTTACTTTGCACTAACTGATGTTCTGATATATCCACTTAGTAGTCAATTTACAAGTTCAAATGGGTTCAAAACCTCATCGTTTCACCTACCTAGCTGAATAACTTCTCTCTCACTAGATTTCCTTTCCATGAATAAACCAAACTTCTTCCTTCTGCTAACTAGCAAGAAAGTTTCAGGAAAACAATTTGGACCACATACTCAGAGTCAGAAGTTCATTTATAAATCAACCTTATCAGTATTTAAATAGTACTTCTCAGCCCAGTGAAACCACTTACATCAACAAAGGCCTAAATATAAAGATACAGGCAATTAGGTAATCTATTTTAAATGGGCTTTTTAAAAAGCACTGCTGTGATTGTTTTCAACATATACACATGAATTTTTAAAATATTATAGTTTGATTTTATATTTTAATTTATCTGAAATATACTCATATTCTCATCAAAGGGTGAACTACAGAAAAAAATATGCTTGAATTAAAAGTCAACAACTCAAATACATTCTTTGATATTATATAATGAAAGCAAATAGGAAGATACAAAATTAATCAACTTCTCCTAAACCAGCCCTTCAAAATGTAAGTCATTACTTGTAACAAAGCTGAATTCCTCTCTAATCTCAGATTCAGGCAGGGAAAAAAATTCTACAAAGTCAACTCTACTTTAATAAAACCCTCAGCAATAGGCCAGGCATGGTGGCACACGCCTATAACCCCAGCACTTTGGGAGGGCAAGGCAGGTGGATCACCTGAGGTCAGGAGTTCAAGACCAGCCTGACTAACATGGTGAAACCCTGTCTCTACTAAATACAAAAAAAATAGCTGGACGTGGTGGTGCATGCCTGAAATCCGAGCTACATGGGAGGCTGAGACAGGAGAATCGCTTGTACCTGGGAGGCAGAAGTTGAAGTGAGCCAAGATCACACCATTGCACTCCAGCCTGGGCAACATGAGCAAAACTACGTCTCGAAAAAAATAAAAATTAAAATAAAACCCTCAGCATAAACAAATAGTGGGGTCTTCTATAAAAGAAAAAGTACAATCTTATTTTTTATATTATTTTTATTTTTTTTTTTTTTATTTTTTGAGATGGAGTCTTGCTCTGTCATCCAGGCTGGAGTGCAGCGGTGCAATCTCCGCTCACTGCAACCTCTGCCTCCCAGGTTCAAGCAACTCTCCTTCCTCAGCCTCCCAAGTAGCTGGGATTACTTACAGGCGTGCGCCATCACACCTGGCTGATTTTTTTTTTTTTTTTGTATTTTTAGTAGAGTTGGGGTTTCACCATGTTGGCCAGGCTAGTCTCAAACTCCTGATCTCAAGTGATCTGCCCACCTCAGCTTCCCAAAGTGCTGGGATTACAGGTGTAAGCCACCACACCCAGCCTATTATTATTATTTTTGAGACAGGGTCTCACTCTGTCAACCAGGCTGGAATGCAGTGGAACAATCACAGCCCACTGCAACTTCGACCTTCCAGGCTCAAGCAATCCTCCCACCTCAGCCTGCTGAGTAGCTAGAAGCACAGGCATGTGCCAACAGGCCTAGCTAATTTCTTTAGGTTTTTGAAGAGATTGGGTCTCACTATGTTGCCCAGGCTGGTCTCTAGCTTCTGGGCTCAAGCAATCCACCTGCCTCAGCCTCCCAAAGTGCTGGGATTACAGGTACAAGGCACCTTAGTGTTTGAAGAGGAACCTCTGAAAATAATTTCATATGTACTCATAAAACAGAGGTAATTCATCCAACATAAAAATATACGTATCTTTTAAATATTAGAAATAAACAAGTGCTGAGATTAAACAATTCTAGGGTTTAGGGAACAAGCAAATGTTGTAATGTCTTCATTAAACTGGTAATAAAATACAACTTAAAAATTACAAAGTAAAATACTGTAGAAAAATTCCCATTTTAAAACAAAACACCCTTTTTAACAAAATCAACAAAACTGATTAAGATCTAGTTGGTGCTTGCACACCGGTTATGTGATTTTACTGAATGTCTGTGCAATTTAAGTAATTAGGAAAAAAAAAAAAAAAAAAAAACACTGCCATTTTATCTGTTAACACTATTCAAGTAGAAAAATCCTTTTTCCAAAAACAAAATCTTTGGGTAAATTTGTAATTTCTATTTTTAAGAAATAGCCTTGGTTCTGAACCATTCTACAAGGACGGAATTTTATTATAAATGGAAAACATCCCTAAAAATATGTAACTGCATTCACTCTATGACCTTACTTTAAAAAAAAAAAAAAAAAAAGGCTTAGATAATTCAGAAGTAAGAATTCTTGAAGTTTTCCATATTATTTGACAAGTTTGTACTTCATCACTAAGAACTGAAAATGATTTAAGCCCAGGAGTTCAAGATCAACCTGGGCAACATAGTGAGACCCTGTCTCTACAGAAAAATACAAAAATTAGCCAGATTTAGTAGTGCGCGCCTGTAGTCCCAGCTACTTCAAAAGGTTGAGGCAGGAGGATCATTTGAGCCTGGGAAGTTGGGGCTGCAGTGAGTTGTGATAGCACCACTGCACTCCAGCCTGGGCAACAGAGCAAGACCACATCCCAAAAATAATTTAAAAAAAAAAAAAAAAAAAGTAAAAATGCAAATAGTTATTCCCTTGTTGTGTTAAATTAGAGGTCACCAAACTATGACTAACAGGCCAAATCTGTTCACTCTTTGTAAGTGAAGTTTTATGGGGATACAGTTGCATGGACTAAATGTTTGCATCTCCCCAAAAGTCATTCATGTTGAAGCTCTAATGCCAGTGAGATGGTATTTGGAATTGGCGCCTTTGGGAGACAATTAGGTCATAAAGGTACTGCCTTCACCCTAAGAAGAGACCAGAGAGCTAGCTAGTTTTCCTTCTGCCATGTGAAAACAAGCAAGATGGCTGTCTGAATACCAGAAAGAAGGCCTTCACCAAGAATCCAACCGTGCTAGCACCCTGATCTCAAATGGCCAACCTCCAGAACTGAGAAATAAACATTTGCTGTTTAAGCCATCCAATTTATGGTATTTTGTTACAGCAATCCAACATGACTAAGACGATAACTGTGTCCATTTGTTTACATATTGTCTATGGCTGCTTTTGTACTATGACAGCCTAATTGAGCAATTGTGACAGAAACCATATAACCTACAAAAGTGGCAAATATTATCTGCCCTTTGAAGGAAAAAGTTGCTTATCCCTGTCCTAAGTGATCAAAAATGCTTTTAATGCCAAAAAATTTTCTATTTTATAATCAAGGTTTAAACCAAACTGGAAATAAAATTTGGAAGGAGGCTGGGCACAGTGGCTCATGACTGTAACTCCAGCATTTTGGGAGGCCAGCATTTTGGATGACCTGATGTCAGGAGTTCGAGACCAGCCTGGCCAAAATGGTGAAACCCCATCTCTACTAAAAATACAAAAAATTAGCCAGGCATGGTAGTGGGCGCCTGTAATCCCAGCTACTCGGGAGGTTGAGGCAGGAGAATCGCTTGAACCCAGGAGGCGGAGGTTACAGTGAGCCAAGATTGCGCCACTGCACTGCAGCCTGGGCGACAAGAATGAAACTCAGTCTCCAAAAAAAAAAAAAAAAAAAATGTTGGAAGGGAGGGTAACTGATAAAACTAAGTATCTATTTATATTTCACCAAAGCACTAGATAATTATATGGCAATAAGGAGTTAAGCTACCAATAGATTTCCCAAGCCATCACAGGAAGGTTTAGAGATGAGTCTTGTTCCCAAATAAAGGAACTGGTTTCTATGTAATACAAAATACATATGCAAAGAAGAAAATGGAAGAAGTGAAGGAATGAAGGAAGACAGGGAGGGAGGGAAACACGAGCAAAGAGAAAACAAACACATTTTACAATCAGCTCTTCTGGGCTTGAAAGCTCTAGTTTTTCATAATAATGTATTCGCGATTTAAATTAGAAATGTAGGCCAGGCATGGTGGCTCACACCTGTAATCCCAGCACTTTGGGAGATGGGTGGATCACCTGAAGTGAGGAGCTCAAGACCAGCCTGGCTAACATGGCATAACCCCGTCTCTACTAAAAATTCCAAAATTAGCTGGGCATGGTGGTGGGCACCTGTAATCCCAGCTACTCAAGAGGCTGAGGCAGGAGAATCACTTGAACCTGGGAAGCAGAGGTTGCAGTAAGCCAAGATGGCACCACTGCACTCCAGCCTGGGTGACAAGAATGAGACTCCATCTTGAGGGAAAAAAAAAAAAAGAAAACCCTGGTCATTTATATAGCATACAATAGCTAAAGTATTTATTTACTGAGTACCTGTGAAGTAGACCTAAAAATTGTAATAATAACGAACTTCGTAGTTCTTATACCATAGGTCTATAAAAATCAGAAACCTTCACATTTTTGTATCAAGCCTTCATTATAAAATATAAAGGTCTTACTTAAGTATATTTGAAGTTCATTAGTACTGGCCCCCAAAATTTGACACAGATGAAGACGCCTCCTGGGTTCAAGTGATTCTCGTGCCTCAGCCTCCTGAGTAGCTGAGACTACAGGGGCACCCCACCACACCGGGCTAATTTTCTGTATTTTTAGTAGAGACAAGGTTTCACCATGTTGGCCAGGCTAGTCTCAAACTCCTGACCTCAGGTGATCCGCCCAGCTTGGCCTCCGAAAGTGCTAGGATTACAGGCATGAGACACTGTGTCTGGCCGTGTTTTCTTACATTTTCTTTCATACTGCAGCCATCTAACAACTAGTCCTGGACCTAGAGAGGACCCTAAGACTCTAATCTAGTTCTTTTAAAGTAAGAATGGGTTTAAATTTCAAGGTTAAGAAAAGGGAAAGGGAGTTACTTTCTTTGGATGTCCCTGTATTTCATAAACACAAACATGTAACGTAAGTGTGCATTAGTACACATATATGCCAAAAGTCCAACTATGGAAGGAATAGGATGGAAAAAAATAGTATACTATATTACACATTCATGCAAAAATACATTCAACTATTCCTCCATTAAGAAATATGAGTAAAATATTAACCAAACCCAAAACCATGTTATATTAATAATTTTTAAAATAAACTACTTCTTTCTGTAAAGCCCATGAAATCTTGATTTCTAGAATCTTATTTAAGTCTCAGAGTTCCAGGAAAACCAACCCAGATTGTCTCTTTTGATAATATTTTCCCTCAAACAGACATGTCTATCAGGTCAATAATCATAACTCTACACTTACCGATGTCTAAAATTCTCTTTTGTAGAGCTCCAATAAAAAGAAATGGTTCATCTTTACATGACTGAATGAGTGTGCCAACCAATTCAGAGTTTGTTGCTAAGATGCAGGCATTTTCTTCATTAAGGTTGACCCCTGCCATAGAAGTCACATCATTGATGTCATCTTCATCTCTAATAGAAAAAAGAAGTTAGAGGTTTTAGGTGTTTTGTGTGTGTGTGTGTGTGTGTGTGTGTGTGTGTGTGTGTGTGTGTGTGTGTGTGTGTGTGTGTGTGTGTGTGTGTGTTTGAGGCGGGGGAGGGGGAAAAGAGAGGTTTCAGAGAGCAAAAGAATTAGAGGTCTCTCCTTGTAACTAACAGCATTACTTTACTTAATTCATCCAATCAAGAGAAGTGAAGAATGGCTATCTTTCCCTGTAAGCTTTTGAAAGTAATTATAGTGTCTCTAACCACCAATGTATATTTAATAACAGAAGGATGAATCAGAAGTAACTTTGTCTTCTAGGTCCCAACTTTCCCTCTCTCATTCTGGCAAATGAGAAACACCAAGAGGCATTTGGAGTTACACCAAGTCGTCCATAAATCCTCTGCAATGAAAGACAAAGAAATGAAAACAGACATCTTTCTTTTCATCCAAGATGGTTAAAAGTCCATCAGCTGTCCCCAGAGTACTCTACTATTCATTCCACTTATGAAATGATGGAAACAACCTAAATGTCCATCATTATGGAACTTTGTTAAAAATATCAAAATCACAGTGAATATGTACTGATGAGACAGTCTCCGAGATTACTATTAAGTGGTTTAAAAAAAAAAAAGCAAAACATTATGTATGTATTATATATTACCATCTGTGTTGAATACTATATCTGGGGGGCTCCATCTTCTCCTGTACCACCAATAAAGTACACTGGACCCAAGAAAAAAAAATACTATACTTAGAACAATACATAAGAAACTAAAAAAAAGTGGTAACTGGTTGGCTCTAGGCTGGGAACCTGGGTAACAGGGGGATAAAGAAGTGAGGGGAACCCTCACTTTTCCCATTGCATACCTTTTTGTACCTTATGAATTTTGTGTAAAATGTTCACATTACCTAGTCAAATAAATGAGTTTTTAAAATATAAACAAAATGGCAGGGCGTTGTGGCTCACGTCTGTAATCCCACCACTTTGGGAGGCCAAGGAGGGCGGATCACAAGGTCAGGAGATTGAGACCATTCTGGATCACGTGGTGAAACCCCATCTCTACTAAAAATACAAAAAATTAGTTGGGCATGGTGGCAGGCGCCTGTAGTCCCAGCTACTCGGGAGGCTGAGGCAGGAGAATGGCATGAACTTGGGAGGCGGAGCTTGCAGTGAGCTGAGATCACGCCACTGCACTCCAGCCTGGGCGACAGAGCAAGACTCTGTCTCGAAGAAAAAAAAAAAAAATATATATATATATATATATATATATTTATACACACACACACACACAAAAAAATTTATTTTAAGATCTAGTTATTTCCTTAGATTACTAAATCTGTAATAAAATAAGTTCGCCTTCGATATTCTTTTTTCACCTCTCTCAAGCACAGCCTCTCTACCAGTGAGTCAGTAAATTCACACAATATCCTGCTTATTCCTTCTTCTATGCTTTAAAGTTGTTTTTCTCATGGGAATTTCCCTCTCTTCTTATTAACTCAAATGTAGCGTAGCATACTGCGGTACTTCTCAAACAACAGTGTTTTTAGGAAACACCTAGAAAGTATATTTAAGATGCAGGTCTCAATGTCAAACACACATCCAAACAGTACACATGATTCTCATTTGGTAGGCCTATGATGGAGACCAGGGATTTGGAGTTTTCTATCAGGCACACTTAGATGATCATGATACAAATGGTCTAAGGACCACACTAAGAAAAATACTGCTTTATAAAAATTAATACTGATTCTAAAGAGGTCAAGGTTTCAGTACCTGTTCTGACCATTAATAATAGGATGGCTGGGTGCAGTGGTTCACACCTGTAATCCCAGCACTTTAGGAGCCCGAGGTGGGCGGGTCTCCTGAGGTCAGGGGTTCAGCAACAACCTGGCCAATATGGTGAAACCCCGTCTCTACTAAAACTACAAAAATGAGCTGGGCGTGGTTGCATGCCTCTAGTCCCAGCTACTCGGGAGGCTGAGGCAGGAGAATTGCTTGAACCCGGGAGGCAGAGGTTGCAGTGCACTGAGATCATGCCACTCCACTCCAGCCTGGGCTACAGAGTGAGACTTCATCTCAAATAAATAAATAAATAAATAAATAAATATTATTAATAGGATGACCATGGACAAGTTTCTTCCCACTTCTATTCATCAATCCCCTTTTATCTGTAAAATGGGAGTGAAAATGACCCTCTCATGTAATTTTGTATGAAAACTGTATTAGAAACTAAAACTGCATCAGAAACTAAAAATTGGTATTATTTATTCATTTAAAAAATAACAAATATATATCACCATAAATAACATACTTTAATGAAAATTAACATACCAAAATTTTAAAATAGAACAAGAGTGGTACTACCTTCTATTTTTACAAATCTTTTTAAAATCCACTGGTCCTCCTGCATTTTGAATGGGATCTGTTACTCAGGCATGGCTGTGCAACATCATTCATTGGTAATATGGAAAATACTGGTTCACAGAGTTATACAGTTCTTCCAAATTTAGATTCTAATACATAATCCAAAATTACATGTATCTCAACCAATCAGATCAGAAAATACAACTACGGGAAAGCTGTCAAACTCATGGTAATAGATACACGTTTTGTTCAACAACCTCATTTCTTTTTTTCTCTCCTTTTTATTAAGACACCCAGGATGGACTCCAGTGGTGCAATCTCAGCTTTCTGTAGCCTTCACTCCCAGAGCTGAGGTGATTCTCCTGCCTCAGCCTCCCAAGTAGCTGGCATTACAGGCATGCGCCACCATGCCCAGCTAATTTGGGGGTTTTTTGTTTGTTTGTTTTGTTTGTTTTTGGCTGGAGTGCAATGGCTCCATCTCGGCTCACTGCAACCTCTGCCACCCGAGTTCTCCCTGCCTCAGCCTCCCAAGTAGCTGGGACCACAGGCGCACCACCACACCTGGCTCATTTTTGTATTTGCAGTAGAGATGGAGTTTCGCCATGTTGGTCAGGCTGGTCACCTGACCTCAGGTGATCTTCCCACCTCAGCTTCCCAAAGTGCTGGGATTACAGGCGTGAGCACACACAAGGACAAACAGACTCGTAACACATGAAACAATGAATTATATATGATGAAAGTTAAAATAAGCTAATATACACTAGAGAATCTAATTCCTGTAGTAGGGAAAAAATGGACATTAAAATTGGTAGAGTAATATCATCTATGCAAATAGCACATAATCTGGTCCTATATTATTTTCCAAGAGTGTCTTTCTAAAGTAGTAAAAATCACACTAAAGCCCCTAGTTGTTAGAACACCTTCACTACCAGATATAATATATACATATTATCCATAAACATTTTATTATGTATCTCTAAAATATAAGGACTTAAAATAAATTATCACATAAAAATATTGATATTAATTCCTTATTATCATCACATCTTCAGTTGAAATACAGTTATGCAAACATGCAGAGGTACTATCCTGTTTGCCACTTCTGATTCTGAAGTATGATGGAAACGACATGAATCTCTGGCACCCTCTGGTGTTTAAGCACAATACAGCTTCCCATATTCGCCCCAGCTATACTGACAAGCAGAATAGAAAACAGAATCTTCTTAGCAGAAAAAGTCACAAATGAATCCCCCCAAAAAGTATAAGTTAACAAAATAGTTTTGAAAAACTATGAAAATATCATTCTGTATTATTAAATGTCATACAGTTTGGTCAAGATAAGAGCTAATACTATTCACTACTATTTCTTCTTCTTTAACAAAAGAGCCAACATCGAGGGTCTATTAACAGTTTCATTTAAAAAGTAACTGAAGTAGGGCCAGGCACAGTGGCTCACGCCTGTAATCCCAGCACTTTGGGAGGCCGAGGCAAGTGGATCACGAGGTCAGGAGATCAAGACCATCCTGGTTAACACTGTGAAACTCCGTCTCTACTAAAAAAATATATAAAAAACTAGCCGGGCGTGGTGACAGGCGCCTGTAGTCCCAGCTATTTAGGAGGCTGAGGCAGGAGAATGGCCTGAACCCAGGAGGCGGAGCTTGTAGTGAGCCGAGATCATGCCACTGCACTCCAGCCTGGGAGACAGAGTGAGACTCCGTCTCAAAAACAATAAATAAATAACTGAAGTGATAGTAAGTATCCATGGAAGCAAAATTAAATTTTAAAAAAATCACTATGAAAAGATATATATAAAGCCATGTGTGATTGTGAATTACTAGAAAGTACTGTACAAAAATGAAAAGTGCATCTTTGTACAAAAATATCTAAGAAATAGCTGAGATTATAAATACTCCTTTTTCAAAATTCACCATTTCAACAAATATTTGAGTGATTATTATGAAACAGGCATTGTTCCAAACACTCGGTATACATACAGTGGTAAACAACCATTATTATAAGCTTTCATAGACAATTAAGAAGTGGGAAATACACGGAGGCAAGGGTAAACAAATGAATGAACAAAATAATTTTAGATAAGTACCTCAAGACAGCAGATATGACTGTGGAAGCTACTTTATATTGGTTGGTCAAGCAAAATTTACCTCTCTAAGGAGGTAGATTTGAAATATGAAAGTCCATGTCATATGAAGACCGAGGGACAGCTTTCAGTGCATACCACACAGAAAACTGTACAGTGGGTTTTATCAAAATCTCATGTACCCCATTAATATACACCTATGTACCCCCAAAAATTAAACATTAAAAACATTAAAGAAAATAATATATAAATAAAACTGTACAGTGGGACCATGACTAGTGTGTCTGTAGAACAGAAAGGAGGTAAACAAGGAGCACGGATCCCCAACACCACAGACTGTGATCCTTGCAATTCAGTTTTTCTGAATATGAAAGATAACTTGCTTATGCAATGGCTTTTCAGTTTTTCTGTTACCTACAACCTTACCAAATTCTAACAAATATTAAATTTTTAAATAATTTCAGATGGGAATCTTCTATATCATAAAAAGAAAAATGTTTAAGCCAATTCTCGGCCCCCACGACCCAAATTAACCTAATCACACAATTCGATTCAAACTTCATGGAACTGCCATGCTGACTCTAAAATTCATGCTAATTCTAAAATTCATGCACAAGAGAAAAATAATGAGTAAAATTAAAATACCTTCGATAAAAAGGAATATACAAAAAGGACTTATTTTAACTATGGGCTAGAAAAATAAATAAAGATGTTATAACAATCGAAAACACCAAAATAGTAACATCAAAATAAAACAAATATTTGGGAGGCCAAGGCAGGTGGATCACCTGAGGTCGGGAGTTTGAAACCGGCCTGGCCAATATGGCAAAACCCCTTCTCTACTAAAAATACAAAAATAAGCTGAGTGTGGTGGCGCGCACCTGTAGTTCCAGCTACTCGAGAAGCTGAGGCACGAGAATCGCTTGAACCCGGCAAGGTGTAGGTTGTGGTGAGCCGAGATCGTGCCACAGCCTGGGCAACAGAGTGAAACTGTATCTCAAAAAATAAAACGGAGTTGAAACTGTATCTCAAAAAATTTCTCAAAAAATAAAATAAAATAAAACAAAAACATATTACTAAAATGAAATTTGCCCTTTTATAAATGGGAATTCACTATAAGATAAAGGTGGCATTACAAATAAGAAAGGTAAAGATGATGAACTCTTTACTATTGCTGAGACAATTCATTTGAGGAAAATTTAATCTCTGCCTCACACATTTACAAAAACAAAATCAAGAATTATTGAAGATGTAAAGGTAAATATCTATATTTGAGGTAAGTGCATACAGATATCTTAGAAGAAGATACAGAAGCACATCATTCTGGGCTCATAATACGAAAGGATACATTAGAATTCAAAAGCCATAAAGAGACTGCTAAACTTTATACTGTAATTTAAAATTTCCATATATGAAACACTAAAAACAAATTTCCAAGTTAAACAAAAAACTAGGAGAAAAATACTTACAATATATACATCAAAGAATTACTACTGTCCAGCATATGTACATAAGCCTGGAAAGCAATAAGTAGTCAACAGATAAATAAGCGAAAGTAACAAGTCAGAAATTTCCCAAAGAAAATACTAACAGTGACATTTTTGCTTCAGGCAGTAAGTGGACTAGATTTACTGAGGAGCAATTACACAGCATAAGACATTTTCATTCCATTGTTTGGTTCACAGGACCTGTCAAAAAAAGGTGTCAGTATAAACAAGCAATGAGGCTGGGCGCGGTGGCTCACGCCTGTAATCCTAGCACTTTTGGAGGCCTAGGCGGGCGGATCATGAGGTCAGGAGATCAAAACCATCCTTGCCAACACGGTGAAACCCCATCTCTACTAAAAATACAAAAAATTAGCCAGGCGTGGTGGCGGGCACCTGTAGTCCCAGCTACTCGGGAGGCTGAGGCAGGAGAATGGCATGAACCCGGGAGGCGGAGCTTGCAGTGAGCCGAGATCGCGCCACTGCACTCCAGCCTGGACAACAAAGCAAGACTCCGTCTCAAAAAATAAAAAATAAAAAAAAGTAAGCAATGAGCATAGCCTAAAGGAAGAATTGCCTCAAGGGCATATGACTGTGGCTAGCACTAGTTCTTGATTACAGCGGGAAAATCTGAGGCTCCTGGGTAAGTCAGGTTCCCTGGAACAAGACTAAAGTGGTTCCAAGTCAATAGCAATCCCTGAGTCTACTAGAAACAGTCACAAATCCTCTCTGGAAGAAAGCAAACTCAGTTTAGACCCTCAGGTTTAATCTGATTTACCTGTACAACAAAGTTTTAGATTTATTGACTACGTTTTTTACCCCTAAAAGTCCTATTTGGTTCTTTTTCAAGTATTTGCAGTTATTTTTTAAAATAAATTGCTTCTTGCGCCATTTTGAGATTCCGTATTTTATTATTAAATACTTTATACTAGTTTTTAACACTTACTATTTCATCATCCTATGTTTGAAGTCACTGGAATTCCAAATGTATTAATGTTTCCCTGTAGCTTGACTCAAGGATACTTCCTTGCATCCGTATCTTTAATTGTGAACATATATTTTATATGGACACCCAAAAACAATGGACTAACTAACATCTTCAAAGCCAAAAGACAAAACAGTCAACCTATAATTCTAATCTCAATCTTGACATTGTCTATAAAATAATCTAAAATCATCTAGAAATTATTAGAAATAGTAACAAGGCTGTTGGGTATATGATTTTTTTTAAGTCCTGAATTTCTCTATGCTAATAAAAGAAAAGGCAGTTACCAAAATACAATACCAACAAAAAAGATAAGGTATCTAGGAATAAACCTAACAGATAAATGCAACAAATCGTGCAGAATCTGTATAAATAAAATTATACTACTTTATTGAAAGATATTTAAAAGGGTATATATAATGAAGATATAAATCATGTTCATAGAAGGATCCAAATTATAATAAATCAGCTGGAAGACAGTGTGCCTATGGACTCAGGCCATGCCAATTCAAATTCTAACAGATTACTGGTGGAATTTAACAAGTTGATTGTTAAATTTATAGGGAAGAGCAAAAGCTCAAGTAGAGCCAAGGAAATCAAGAGAGGGGAAAGGGAGTACGAAAGTGGAGGAAGAAAAGGAAATAAAAGAGAAGGAGAAGTAGGTAGAAAATATGCATTACCAAATATAAAACTTCTTTTGAAATTATAGTAAACTAACTGTATGCTATCGGAAATTTTAAAATTAGCCAATAAAAGAAAATAGAGATAAAAAATAACTTGATTAGAGGCATTTACAAAAAAGAAAGATAAAGATAAGACCCATATGTATATGACATAGGAGACATTACAGATCACTGAGGAAGGACAAATTGTTCAATAATGCTGCTGGAACGAGTGGTTTCCTATATGGGGAAAAGTGAATTAGGATCCCTAAACCTCCAAACCATAGGAAAAAACAAAAACCAAATTTTAACTCCTGAAGACAAAAAGATATTCAAATAGGCTGAGCATGATGGCTCACACCTGTAATCCCAGCACTCTGGGAGGATGAGGCAGGAGGATCACTTGAGACTACCAGTTCGAGACCAGCCTGGACAACAAAGCAAGACCCCCATCTCTACAAAAAAATTTTAAAACTAGCCGACTGTTGTGGCATGTACCTGTTGTCTTAGCTACTCTGGAGGCTTGTTTGAGCCCAGGAAATTGAGGTTGCAGTGAGGCACAATAGTGCCACTCAATGTACACCAGCCTAGGTGACAGAGATCATTTCTCAAAAAAAAAAAAAATTTAATATGAAACTTCAAACCTTTTAGAAGACAATATAGGAGACTATCTTTGTGATCTCCAGAAGGATCTCTTAAAGAAGGCATAAGTATTAATCATAAAAGAAACTGCCAAATTCAACAACTCTAAAATTAAGAATTTCTGCTCATCAAAATAAACCGTAAAAGAAAGTAAATTGCAAAACACTAACTCTAGTAGATATTTGTAACATAAAAAAGTATAAAGAATTACAAAAGGACTTCTGCTTCTGTTACAGACCATTACTCATATCAGACAATTGTTTTGAGGACAAGAAACTAATAAAGCCAGAACAATTTTAAGTTTATTTGAAGGCATCAGAGAGCTGCCAAGGGAGCCAGGTCTTGAGGGACGACAGCCCTGAGAGAAGAGAACCTCACTGAAGTAACCCCAATTTTCTCCATGTTGTTTTTCCTCTGGGCACATGCTGATTCTTGATGTGGAACAAGAAACTAAGAAGCCAGAGACAGCAGCTGCTAAGAGGCAGAAAAGCCAACAGAGCATTAGGCAATCTCATGAGGAGAGAGAGACAGGAAGTTGAGGTCCAAGGCTTCCAGAACTTGAGGGATGAATGCACCATGATCCTACAAATAAGTGAGGCATTTACCAATTTTTTTCATACAGATCTGACACTTAATTAAATATTACCAAGTGCAGCAAAGAAACAGGATTAAAAAGGCAGATAACAGAAACAGAGTCACAGGTAACCCGGACATTGGAAATATTAAGCATTTGACTTTAAAATAACCACAAGTGGCAGGGTGTGGCGGCTCATGTCTATAATCCCAGTGCTTTGGAAGGCTGAGTCAGGAGGATCACTCAAGACCTGGAGTTCAAGACCGGCCTGGGAGACATAGCAAGACCCTACCTCTATGAAAACTAAAAAAAAAAAAAAGTTAGCTAGGCATGGTAGCATGTGCCTGTAGTCCCAGCTACTTGGGAGGCTGAGGCAGGAGCATCACTGGCGCCTAGGAGTTCAAGGCTGCAGTGAGCTATGATTGTGCCACTGTACTTCAACCTGGGCAAAAGAGCAAGACTGTCTCAAAAAAAAAAAAAAAAAGCGGAAAACAGAGAAACGACAACAACCAAAGAAAACCACACATGCACACAATAAAATAACTACAATTAACTGTTCAAGAACATAGAGGCAAAAATAGATAATTATACCATAGGACAATAATCCATTAAAAAAGAAATAATGGTCATGGATTCTAGTAATACCACAATAGCTTGATCAATAACAATTACAAAATAACAGTTTTTAAAAGACAATCATTTGGAGACTTAATAAAAGCAGGCAGAAAACAGAGGTCAGTCAACCCTTGGATGCTGGGAACAATAATGGGTAAAATTTGTGAGTTTATGTCTTTTGGTCTAAAAGTACTCCCTAGTCTATGCAGCCACATGACTAGTGGCTTGAGATGTCCCGATAACAGAGCTTCAAATACATAATATAAAAATCGACAGAACTAAAGGAAAAACAAACAAAGAAAAAAAAAGTCAGAATTGGAGATTTTAATACCCACTCTAAATAAGTGATAGAAACAGTCTGAAAAATAAAACCAAAAAATAAAAGCCCAGGATATAGAAGATGTGAACACTGTCACCCACCTTCACCAAACTGATGTAGACAACAAAAAACTACTTCCCCAAACTGAATAATATATATTTTCTCCCAAGTGTTCACGAGATAGTAATCAAAATTAGACACACTGAGGAGTCTCAATAAATTTAATAAAATTGAAATTATATGTTCAAGAATATGTTCTCTGATCACAAAACTACATTAGAAAACAAACAAAATATTCCAGAAAAGCACCAAATATTTGTACCAGTAAATTAAAAAAAGAAAACTATCTTGACATGAATGGAACGCCAAAAAAAAAAAAAAAAAAATCCTGTTATCAGTTGGGTGCTAAATCAGTATTTAGGGAGAAATTGATAGGATTTTTTGTTGTTGTTGTTGTTTTTATCTTGTAGCCTCAGCTCAAATGAAGAAATGTATAATTTTAAATGCTTACATTAATAATAATAATAATAATGATAAATGTTTACATTAGAAAACAAGCCAGGCTTGGTGACTCATGCCTATAATCCCAGCACTTTGGGAGGCCAAGGCGGGAGGACTGCTTGGGCCCAAGAGTTCAAGACCAGCATGGGCAACATAGTGAAACCTCATCGTTACAAAAAAATAAAAATTAAAAAAATTAGCTGGGCATGGTGATGCGCACCTGTAGTCCCAGCTGTTCATGTGGCTGAGCCGGGAAGATGGCTTGAGCCCAGGAGTTTGAGGTGACAGTAGCCATGATTGTGCTACTGCAGTCTAATCTGGGCAACAGAGTGAGACTCCGTCTCAACAACAAGAAAATTAACAAAACTGATAAAAGCCTACTAATGAAAAGAGGGAGACTACATATTTTATAGACATTAAAAGGATAAAGAAATAAAATTAACAATTTCATGCCTGAAAAAGTCAACTACAAAAATAAAATCCTTGAAAAATGCATACACTAGACTACCATTAAAGCATCTATACACATTCCTAAGAAAAGTATTAGGAACAATTTCTTGCTGATAAATCTGAAAATCAAGATGAAATGTACAAAAACTTTAAAAAAAATACAACTTCATGAAACTGGCATTAAGATGAAATAGAAAATCTAAATACCTCTCTATCTATCAATGAAAATGACTTTGTCGAAAAACATTCTCCCAAAGAAAACAACAGGCCTATCCAGTTTCAATGGTAAATTCATTCATACATTCAAGGAAGAAATCATGTCAATTCTACACAAAAGCTCAAAACAAAGGAGGGGGAAGGACTTTATTACTCATTTTTTTTAAGCTAATATAATCACAGATACCAAATCCTGGCAAACACACTGTAAGAACAAAAAACTATAGACCAAATCCCTCATGAATATCAACACAAAACCCTTACAAAACATTAATCAATGCAGCAATAAAAGAAAAGGCTAATACCCCAGGAATGCAAGAACATTCAAAAATTTAAAAATCAGTGTAATTCACAATCCTAGAATAATAAGAAAAATCAATGACCACCTTAAATAGATGCAGAAAAAGCTCACGACAAAAGCACTCAGTTTAAAAACAGGCAATAGGGAAGACTATACTTTCGGGGATCATTTCTATAGTTCTTTACCAGAGAAGTTTCTCTGAACATGTAGAGCGCTGTGTCTTAAAAAAAAAAAAAAAAAAGGCTGGGCACAGTGGCTCAGGCCTATAATCCCAGCACTTTGGGAGGACGAGGCAGGCAGATCACCTGAGGTCAGGAGTTCGAGACCAGCCTGACCAACATGGAGAAACCCCGTTGTCTCTACTAAAAATACAAAATTAGCTGCGCATGGTGGCACATACCTGTAATCCTAGCTACTCGGGGGGCTGAGACAGGAGAATCGCTTGAACCCAGGAGGTGGAGGTTGCGGTGAGCCCAAGATCATGCCATTGCACTCCGGCCTGGGCAACAAGAGGAAAACTTCGTCTCAAAAAAAAAAAAAAAGGCAATAGGCTGGGCATGGTGGCTCATGCCTGTAATCCCAGCAGTTTGGGAGGCTGAGGTGGGAGGATCTCATGAGGCCAGGAGTTCAAGAACAGCCTGAGAAACATAGTGAAATCCCTTGTCTCTACAAAACATGGAAATAAAAAAAAAAAAATTACTTGGGCATGGTAATGTACACCTGTAGTCCTAGCTACTTGAGAGCCTGAGGCAGGTGGGTCACTTAAGCTCAGGAGTCTGAGGATGCAGTGAGCTAGGATTGCACCTCTGCACCCCAGCCTAGGCAACAGAGCAAGACCTTGTTTCTTAAAATAAAACAAAAACAGGCCAGGCACAGTGGCTCACGCCTGTAATCCCAACACTTTGGGAGGCCAAGAAGGGCGGATCACGAGGTCAGGAGATCGAGACCATCCTGGCTAACATGGTGAAAACCCGTCTCTACTAAAAATACAAAAACAAAATTAGCCGAGTGTGGTGGCGGGTGCCTGTAGTTCCAGCTGCTCGGGAGGCTGAGGCGGCAGAATGGCGTGAACCCGGGAGGCAGAGCTTGCAGTGAGCCAAGATCCTGCCACTGAACTCCAGCCTGGCAGCCTGGGCAACAGAGCGAGACTCCGTTTCCAAATAAATAAATAAATACATAAACAAATAAAACAACAGTCAAAATATTTGAACAGATATTTCACAAAAGAAGTTGCATAAATGGGCAGTGAGGACATGCAACATGCAACATCATTAGTCACTAAGGAAATGCAAATTAAAGTCACAATGAGCTACAACTACATACCAAACCAGAATGGCTAAAATTGAGGGGGGCAGAGACAAAGTAAAACTGCAGTATGAATTGTTAGCAAGGATGTGAAGCAACTAGAACAAAATCTCATACTTTGTTGGTGGGAATGGAAAAATGGTATAACCATTTAGGAAAATAGTGTAGTGGCTTCTCATAGAGTTAAACATATGCTTATATACCTACCATATGACTCAGCAATTCTGTTCCTATGTATTTATACCAAAGAAAATCTATGTCCATACAAAGATACAGACAAGTGTTCCCAGCAAGCTTGATCATTACCAAAAACTGTAAAAAACCCAAATATCCATCCACAGATAAAGTGAAAATTCAGTGCAAACAAAAGCAATATACCTCTATAATATTACTCAGCAATAAAAAATGCAACTATTGATACATACAACATGTTGTATATCTAACACATTATGCTAGCAAAAGAAGCCAGACACAAGAATATGAACTGTATGATGTGTGAAAATTGATGATATGAATTGGGTCACCCATGTCATACCCAACTAAAACAGAGTAGAGAAGCAGGGGGGGAAAGCAAGCAGGGCACAAAACATTGCTCTAGAAATGTAATTCTCTGTGAGTCCAGCTGCTGAAACTGCCTGTTGTAACCTGAGACCAGTTTAATCTACAACTGCTGAGACAACTTGTTGCAACCCAGAACTATTTTTCCTGCCACCTTCACATGTCAATCAGAGCTGACCAGCTTCCCAGAACCTTAACAGTGCCAATGAATTTTCTCAAAGAGCAATTCATGTCATGTCTCTTTTTTAACCTCCAGCCTTCTCTTTGTTCTTCGGACATACCAGAGACTATCTGGTCTGTGTGTATGCTTTGAACTGCAATTCTTTCTTCCCAAATAAAATGTTAAATTTAGAGATTCACTTCTACATTTTTTTAAAAAAATGAGACAAGAGACTCGCTCTGTCTCCCAGGCTGGAGTGCAGTGGCACAATCTCAGCTCACTGCAATCTCCCAGGGTTCAACTGATTCTCCTGTCTCAGCATCCCAAGTAGCTGAGACTACAGACGTGCACCACCATACCCTGCTAATTTTTGTATTGTTAGTAGAGACAGAGTTTCCCCATGTTAGCCAGGCTGGTCTCGAACTCCTGACATCAAGTGATCCACCTGCCTCGGCCTCCCAAAGTGCTGGGATTACAGGCATGAGCCACTGTGCCCAGCCTACCTCTACATTTTTAATTTGACTTTGACAGATGCCACTTATGCAAAACTCTAGAAGGACAAATCCAAATCCAATCTACAATGATAGAAAGCAGATCAACGGTTGTCCAGAATCTGAGGTGTAATGTGGGGACCGGGTGATAAGGAATGCAAAGGAACCTTTTTGGGGTACTGAAAATATTCCATGTATCCTGACAGTGATAGTTGGTACATGGGTTTAGCTTTATGTCGCGTCATTAAACTGGAATATGATGATGACTGCCTAGATTACTGTCTTCCAGAATACCCAAACTTCAAACTATAAAGGGAAAAAAACAACAAATCCCATGCAAACTTTTTCGTTTTCTCAATCTCATCTCCCCCTCCCCACCCCACCCCACCCCGTGCCTCAAGGCTTGCTATAGGCAAAAAGAGATGGGGAAAAAAAAAAAAAACCTGCAGAAAACAGAGACAGGGCAGACCCAGTGGTGGGCATAAGACTAAATACATCCCAAGTCAGGAAATGCTAAAAAGGTGTTCCCATAAATCAAAGATTTAACAAGACAATGATGGGGCAACATTTTAAAAAAGTGTAATACAGAAAGTGTTGATTTCACAGCCAGCCAAGCTGTCCTTCAAGTATCAAAGACACTGAAAAATAGTTTTAACATACAACAATTTAGGACAGGGGTCCCCAGAAACTGGACTGCACAGGAAGAGGTGAGAGGTGCACAAGCGAGCATAACTGCCTGAGCTCCACCTCCTGTCAGATCAGCGGTAGCATTAGATTCTCATAGGAGCACAAACCCTACTGTGAACTGCACATTTGAGAGATCTAGGTTGTGCACTCCTTATGAGAATCTAATGCCTGATGATCTGAAGTGGAATAGTTTCATCTTGAAACTATCCCCTCCCCCTCAATCCTGGTCTGTGGAAAAATTGACTTCCATGAAATCAGTCCCTGGTGCCAAAAACGTTAGGGACTAACGACTTAGGGAATTCTACACCCATGAGCCTTTTCTGAGGAATTTACCAGCAGATAAACTTCATTCAAGTTCAACCAAGAGATGACAGAACATGTCAGAAAAAAAGACTGAAGGTGAACATTTTAATATATGTATATAAAAGTAGACCTACAAATAAAATGTACACAGGGATGAGGAAGGAAGATTAAGGTACAAATTTTATACAAATGTTATATTAAAATATATATAAATTATGTAATTAAAAAATATATATTTAATATACACATATATATAATATATATTATATATATTTAAGATCCAAGTGTTTGCCAGATAAACAATTTGGAAATATTTTCCTTGTGGCATGTTTATTCATTTCCTTGACAGTGTCTTTCACAGAACAAAAGTTTTTTAATTTTCTGAATTCCAGTTCATTAATTTTTCCTCTTGTAGATCGCTCTTTTCATGTGTTATCTAAGAAATGTGTGTAACCCAAGGTTACAAAGATTTTCTCCTATGCTTTGTTTCAGAAGATCTCCAGTTTCAGGCTTGCCCTTTCTCTTAATCGTCATCCTTTAATTCCCATCTATTACCTGTATAAAAACTATTGTGTACATGTTCTATTTTCTCTGCTTTCCCCCACTTTAACTGCATAATTTCTATATATACAAATGTTATATTTGTGTATATATAAATATATTTTTAATATAAATATTCATATAAAAATATATTATACAAATATATATACACATGTTATGTTTGTATATATTTTTTTCATATATTTGTATATATAAAAATGCAAAAAGGAATGTATATAAAAATTTGCTTTATATATTTGTATATATAAAATATATATACAATATATATTTTTATTGTATAAAATTGTATATATTATATATAAATATATATACAAATATAACATTTGTATAACATTTGTTTATACATATATAAACTCTTAAAAACTCTTGATCATAAGAAACCAACACAAGAAACAAAAACGGGCCAAAAATTTAAACACACACTTCACCAAAGATATATAAATAACAAATAAGCACAAAAACAGATGATCAACATCTTTAGCCATTAGAAAAATGCAAACTAAAACCACAATAATAACCACTTATACACCTATTAAAATGGATTTTAAAAAATCAAAAGAACTGAGAATTACCAAATGCTCACAAAGTTGGACAGGAACTGCAACACTCATCATCAATGACAGAAATGCAAAATGACACAGTCATTTTGATAAAGAATTTGGTAATTTCCTTACCAAAGTTTACACTTATCTAATGACTCATCAGTCATATTTCTAGATAGCAAAAGCATATGTTCACGCAAAATTCTGTACGTGAAGCTTTATTATATTATCATCAGAAAAACTGGAAACCACCCAAATGTCCATCAATAGCAAAAAAGATCAAATTTAATTTCATAAAATAAAATGCTTCTCGGCAATGCAAAAAAACCATCGTCTAATATTCAAAATGACACAGATGATCTAAAAAAACATGCTGAGTTAAAAAGTCTGATGCAAAAGGGTACATGATAACATAAAACTCCATTTATGTGAAGTTCAAGAATAGACAAAAATGATCTATCATGATGGACATAAGAACAGTAGCTGCCAGAGGCAAGGGATAAGGGTAATTGATTTCAAAGGTGCATAAAGGTGATGAATATGTTCAGTATCTTGATCGGCATGATGATTACACAGGTATATATATTTGACAAAATTCACTGAGCTATACATTTAATAGTTGTGCACTTTATTGTTTATAAATTATACACAATAAAATGCTGTTAGCTTTGTAAAAAGGCATCAGTATATCTATTTTATTAAGGTATTATCCTGTCATCTCTCCTTTTTTAAAAAATATTACTTCCTTAAACCAAATTTAACTATTTATTTTCTTACCGGAAGCATGATGTTCCATTCTCTTTTATTTTATTTTTCTGAGTAGGAGATGCTTGAAGCGACAGAATTTTATTTCCAGGCAGAGTAATTTGCTTTAGAATGGAAGCTATAAAAACAAAACAAGAAAAAAATAGAATACAAAAAAAGCAATCATGTCATATTAGGAAAAATCCAGGACAACAGTTTTTAATATATATAGAATAATCAAAGAAAATTCCAAGTTTCCCTAGAACTATGCTTAAATTCAAACATGACAATGAATTTATTCCCTGAATAAGAAATAATCGTATAAAATAAGAATCTTTCCATTTCTTTTTAGATAGTCTATGGAATTAGCAGTATTACAAAAATATCATGAAGTAAAAGGCACCTGAAACATGTTAATAATACACTGCTTCTATTGGTGTATTTTAAAAATACATAAAGCTCTACCTGACATTGGTAAGACTGATTTCCCAGTCTACCTGACTTGGGTAAGACTGATTTCCACACATATGTATGGATGTACATGCATACAAGTATGTATGTAGAGAAAGAACTACATTTTAAGAAGAAATATTCTATAGCAAATTTTATAAGTTAAATAAGTCCTTATTTACTAATAGATTGTTTTATCAAATTACAGAATACCATGAATAGTTGTTTTTTTTAATTCCAAAACAACAGATAACCCTAAAAAGTTTACATGTGTGTAAAAAGAAATGTAATCATAGCTGGGCGCAGTGGCTCACGCCTGTAATTCCAGCACTTTGGGAGGCCAAGGTTGGTGGATCGACCACTTGAGATCAGGAGTTTGAGACCAGCTTGGCCAACCTGGTAAAACCCAGTCTCTACTAAAACTACAAAAATTAGCCAGCTGTGGTGGTGCACGCATGTAATCCCAGCTACTCAGGAGGCTGAGAACACGAGAACTGATTAAACCTGGGAGGTGGAGGTTCACTGAGCTGAGATTGTGCCACTGTACTCCAGCCTGGGCAACAGAGCAAGACTCTGTCTGGGGAGAGAAATCTAATCATTATCTTTCTGTTTTCTTTCAATAGGTGCCAACTTTAAAAGACCAAGCCTGTCTTCACTTAACATAGCAACAAAAAAGTTATACAAAACCCCTCTACGTTCTAACCCAGCGTGATGGGACTAAGATGGACCAGCATCTACCTGGAGGAAACTGACTGGTAGGTATTACGGTATTCACTGGCATCGTCTTCTGTCCACATTTCTGAATGGTCAATGTTGAGGAATGTGAAAGTGTGGTCACTTGCTTTTCATTGCCTCCTGAAGGCTGCTGAACTACCTGAAACAATGAGAACTATCAATATAGTCGTTCAACTTAAGGCTTTAGAAAATGATAAGATTTCAGGTTTAAACAACAGACTGTGTTCACCCAGCCATAAATATACCTTTATCTTAACATACCAAGAATGCCTACTTTAAATTTGTACGAAGCAAAATTATCCTGTTCAAAAGTAAAAAACATTACTATTTCACATACATTATTTTTAAAATGGAATTTAAAATTTTATTTCACCATGCTCAATTTAAATCTCCCTATAAATCTATTTCCAATTGTTAATTACAGTGAAAAATTTAAAGCACATATAAAAATAGACAGGATAAAACAAAACCACCTATATCATTACCCAGCTTCAACAATGATTAATTCTTGATCAATCTTGTTTCCATCTACACCCCTACCCACTTCCCTGCCACTCTCAATTATTTTAAGGCAAATCTCAGATATATCGCTTTATCCATAAATATTTCCAAATATATCTTTAAAAGATAAGGACTTTTTATGTGCCATTTTAACAAAGTATTTTCTTTTCTTTTCTTTTTTTTTTTTTTTTTTTTAGAGAGAATATTGCTCTGTCACCCAGGCTGCAGTGCAGTGGCACCATCTTGGCTCACTGCAAACCTCTGCCTCCCAGGTTCAAGTGATTCTCATGCCTCAGCCTCCTGAGTAGCTGGGATTACAGGCATGCGCCACCATGCCTGGCTAATTTTTGTATTTTTAGTAGAGACTAGGTTTCACTATGTTAGCCAGGCTGGTCTCGAACTCCTGACCTCAAGTGATCCGCCCACCTCAGCCTCCCAAAGTGCTGGGATTACACCTGTAATCCCAGCGGGGATCACACAGGGCGTGTGAGCCAGCGCACCCAGACTAAATTATTTTCTTAAACCATCGCTTGAAAGCAGGAGGCGGAGGCTGCAGTGAGCCGAGATTGCACCACTGCACTCCAGCCTGGGTGACAGAGTGAGACCCTGTTTTTTTTAGACAAAACAAAACAGGTAGGAAAACAGTCATCATGTATTTGAGCCAGCTATTGATAGTGAATTTAGACTCATATATGGCAAATATAAATGTGCCATGGTCTTGCCAAAAGAGTTCTAAACAGAATTTTTGAAGTTCAATTTATTCAACTTATGTGTATTACTTTAAAAAAGTAACAAGAAACACAACATGTCCTGGTAAGTAATCATACAGTAACTAATGTCCCTAGAGAAGAAATATTAGTCAGAATAATTCAATTGCCTTTATTCTTTGAGAACAGACAAGAACTCTTTTAAAAATGATACATTTCAATGAAGCTGAGATCATATTCATGTACTGTAGTTCTAAGGATCAGGCTTAAATTATACAAAGTAATATACAGGTACCATTTTATGCATTCAGACTGAAACTCAAGAGAAACACTCCCAGCTTATTTTCTGGTTATCTGCTCTGTCCTTCTTGATGCTCCTTATTAGGTATTCCAGTCAGTATTTTAATTATGAAAGACAGTAATATTCAAAAATTGTTTAGCAGTGTGAAAGTTGTCAGAATCAAAATGAAGTCACTTGTATTTGAAAGAAAACAAAAAACAAAACTCTAACAAATAGAGCTAGGGAAGGAAGACTAAAAAGAGAGGGTTCTCATGCTTGTATGCCTAATCACAAAAACTATCCCAATAGACCGCCAAAACCACAACCTTGCACAAAGGCCATAGCAACAGTACACAAAAAATACTTCTGCAAGGACATCATCTGCTCAGCAACTGCCTATTTAAACCTGGACTGGTGTCACCCTTGTTACTGAGCTTTGTAGTCAAGGATAATAATTTCAAAACAACTATGTAATTCTTCTCATTTTTCCTTTTAAAATCTGTCCTCCTTTACTCAGGAAGACTGCTTGAGGCCAGGATTTTGAGACTTGACTGGGCAATATAGCAAGACCCTGTCTCTAACCAAAATAAAAAGTTTTTAATTAGCCAGGCATGATGGCATGCACCTGTAGTCCTAGCTACCCAGGAGGCTGAGGAAGGAGGATTGCTTGAGCCCAGGAGATGGAGGCTGCAGTGAGCCACGATGGCACCACTGCACTTCAGGCTAGGCAACAAAATGAAACCCTGAGTCTTTAAAAATTAAAAATAAAAAAAAACCTTTGTCTTCCTTTATCTCCCTGAATACACACAATTTACTTACGGTACCTGTATTCCAACTGCAATGCTCCATTTCCAATTACATATCCTATTCTTTTAAAGAATCTCTTTGTTATTTAGGCTGACACCAGTTAGTCTTCATATCATTGTTGATGGGGACACAAAAATATAACACAAAGTTTTGAGTTGGGACTTAACAACCTTCTATCCCCATCACTTCTCATCTTAATGACTCTAACACCTGGGACAATATATGTGTCTAGTCTAACAAAAATATGGGAGGCATACTCCTGAACATCTGCTAGGAAAAACAAAATGAGTGATAATGTAAGAGAATTCATTAATGTTCTTTCAAAGAAAGTACCACATAAAACCACGGTACTAAGCAGATCATTTCAGCTCAGGAGTTCGAGACCAGCCTGGGCAACATGGCGAAACCCTGTCTCTACTAAAAACACAAGAAAATTAGCTGGGTGTGATGGCCTGCTCCTGCAGTCCCAGCTAGTCAGGAGGCTGAGGTGGCAAGATCATCTGAGCCCGGAAAGTCAAGACTGCAGTGAGCCATGATCATGCACTCTAACCTGGGTGACAGAAGTGAGACATTGTCTCAAACACACACACACACACACACACACACACACACACACAAATGAGGAACATTAAAAAGGAATTTTTAAATCTATGATTATTAAAAGAAATGTATGTATTCTTCAGACCATATGGAGTTAGATTAACCCCAGATTTCATCCAGTGCAGCAATTCTTATATTTTAAATGATTATTTGCTATATTTCTTATAAGCTGCATGGAATATGTTATTTTATAGCAACATGAGTGTTTTTCTCCTCACTTAGAACTAGGATTAAATTGGACTATGGTTTATAATGGATTCAATGATGATATTCCTTAATTAACTTTCAAACTCGAGTAATATTAATTTTCTAACTTAGTTTGTTTGAAAGAATGCCCTAGTTCAATCCTCTCTATGGCATTACCATATAGAATGGTTTATGTTGTTTTGCTCCAGGTAAATCTGTTGTGAAATAAATTACAATCCATCTTCAGTGTCTGGCCACTTGGGCTCTTGCCACTTTAAATAGGTAGGTGTAAATACTAACATCAAATTTACTGGCTAAACTTGAAACAAAGGACAAACAAGAAAGTAGAATTCACAGGGAAAATTAAATTATTAAAAATGAAGGTAGGGTAGGAAGTAAAAAATACCCTAAAATTTACCATCAGATTTTTTTGCATTATTTCTTTATTGAAATGATTTATAATGTATAACAAGTCAAACCTACAAACAAAAATGCTATCAAGATACTATCATGAGACAGCTCCTGCTTCAGGACATTCCAGAAACCGAGAAGTTCTAAGAGCACCATACCGTAATGGAGAGATCATCTGGGTTCTAGTCTGAGATCCATTACTTGACTGTTTTTTGTTTTGTTTTGCTTTTGTTTTTTTGAGACGGAGTTTTGCTATTGTCACCCAGGCTGGAGTGCTGTGGCACGATCTCGGTTCACTGCAACCTCTGCCTCCCGGGTTCAAGTTGTTCTCCTGCCTCAGCCTCCCAAGTAGCTGGGATTACAGGTGCCCGCCACCACACTCGGCTAATTTTTGTATTTTTAGTAGAGATGGGGCTTCACCGTGTTGGGCAGGCTGGTCTCAAACTCCTGACCTCAGGTGATCTGCCCACCTTGGCCTCCCAAAGTGCTGAGATTATAGGCATGAGCTGCCATGCCCGGCCACTTGACTGTTACTGGATGAGTCGGCTCAGAATTTCTGGATTCTTAGTTTTCTCCCAACCTTTTTATCATAAAATTATTTTAAAATCCATAGCACATAATGACATGATTTTAAAACTATGTAGCTATAAAGTATTATTTCACCCTAGGGACCTATATGCTATAGATGCTCAATAAAGATTAGCATTGATTCAAGAATCAATTATGACACATAAAGAGGATTTCAATTCTGTTCAGTACTACCAAAAAGAGGCCTTTCCTTGGGGCAACTCCTCTATTCCAGTGGTTCTCCAACCTGGCTGCCCAGAACAATGTTTAAGAATCATTGCTTCTAAAAATGTTGTTTCATCTCTGAGATTAAATTCAGGCACCCAAGAGAAATCCTGCAAGGCAGTTACATTTCTCCATTCGAAAATGAGATGCAGAGTGGGAAGGGATGAGAAAAGATTAGTGCCCAGAAAATGACCATCACCCTGTCTGCTCAAGAGTTCAACTACTCTCCAATTCTGGTCACTGATCAACCCCTTTCGTTCTATGTCCAAGGCTGCCCTGTTGCCTCAGATGGCAATCACTCAGATACTTCTTATTCTGATAACACAAACAAGGCTGGAAAGGCTACACAAGAAGCAGAATGAACCAGAACAGAGATTTAAAACACAGCCTCTAATGCAAAGCATTACAAAAGAGAAAAAGGACATTCACCAAAAGAAGAGCAAGCTCTGTTATCATAGAAGATAGGGAAGAACTTTACTAAAAACATTATGATTTTAATTAATGCACCATGTAGTATCCCCCATGAGTTAACAATACTTTCATAGTTTTTTGGTAAAACTTATCTTTTCTTAAATTAAGAAGAACATTCTAAACACTAATCGACAAACAGCTAAAATTTCCTTCTTTCACCCAAGAACCTCCCAACCTACTAAGTTGAGGGAAAAAAACACAACAATCAGACAAAACAAAGGAATATTCTGCAGATATTCTGGGCACTTAAAACACTACAATATAATGAACAACCACAAAAAGCTAGAAAAGTATTCTAGATTAAATGAGCCGGGTACAGTGGCTCCTGCCTATAATCCCAACACTTTAGGAGGTCGAAGTCGAGAGGATCACTTGAGGCCAAGAGCCTGGGCAACATGGCAAGACCCTCTCTCTACAAAAAAATAAAAGTTAAAAGACGTTATTGGGACAATTACAGAAATACTGTACCAATATTAATTTCCTGTGTGTGACAATAGGTATGTTGCGGTTATGTTTTACAAAAAAAAAAAACCTTTTAGGAGATACATACACTGTGCATTGTCATAATTTTTGCAACCACTCTCAGATGGTTCAGTAAAGACTTATGTGTTGGCCGGGCGCGGTGGCTCAAGCCTGTAATCCCAGCACTTTGGGAGGCCGAGACGGGCGGATCACGAGGTCAGCAGATCGAGACCATCCTGGCTAACCCGGTGAAACCCCGTCTCTACTAAAAAATACAAAAAACTAGCCGGGCGAGGTGGCGGGCGCCTGTAGTCCCAGCTACTCGGGAGGCTGAGGCAGGAGAATGGCGTAAACCCGGGAGGCGGAGCTTGCAGTGAGCTGAGATCCGGCCACTGCATTCCAGCCTGGGCGACAGAGCGAGACTCCGTCTCAAAAAAAAAAAAGACTTATGTGTTTGCTGCTGGGTGTGGTGGCTCATGCCTGTTTGTAATCCCAGTGCTTTGGAAAGCCAAGGCGGGTGGATCACTTAAGGCCAGGAGTTCAAGACTAGCCTGGCCAACATGGAGAAACTCCATCTCTAACAAAAATATAAAAATTAGCCAGCACGGTGGTGCACACCGGTAATCCCAGCTACTCAGGAGGATGAGGCATGAGAATTGCCTGAACCTGGGAGGCGGAGGTTACAGTGAGCCAAGATTGTGCCACTGCCACTGCACTCCAGCCTGGGCGACAGAGTGAGACTCTATCTTAAACAAAACAAAACAAAAAAAAGACTTACATGTGTGTTTATAGGTGTGAGTAGAAAGAGGAAAACAAAGCAAATGAGGTAAAAAAAAAAAAAAAAAAAAAAAATTTTAATTGGTCAAACCCGTAAACAGTATACAGCCTTCCCAGTTTTTTTACTAGTCTTACCAGTTTTCTGAATGTTCAAAATTTTCAAAATAAATAACTGAGGAAGAAACAAAATGTTACTCACTAGTTGCTTGACTTGAACTGCCTGTGGAATCCCAGCTGGTTGTGAAAGGACAGGGCCTGGCTGGGCAAGTTTGATTTGAATTGGAGTCCCAATAACAGGCTTGTCAGATGTGGTCCCAGCAGAAGTAACAACAGGTTTCACAGATGGAAGACAAATAGCTGCACCTGAAGTTTCTCCAAAAGTTACTGCTGGAAGGGACAGTGTTACTGCTGTTCCAGAGACAACTGGCTTTTCAGGTTGCAGTGAGACCGTGGTCACTGTGTTTGGTACAGATGTCACAAGTGGTTTTGAAGTCTGAAGCAAAACAGTTCCAGCTGTTGTTCCTCCTGTTGCAGCAGCTGGGCCCACAGAATGAAGTGTCACAATTCCAGCTTTTGCTCCCACTGGACCAGCAAGTGGGTTCAAAGCTTGCACTGACACAGTTCTGGGTGCTGTTGCTCCAGAAACAATAAAGGACTTTTCAGACTGGCTTGAGGACACTGTTGTTGTCACCACAGGAGAAGTTGTTACTGTTGTAGTACAGGTAGCAATGACGATCTCACTAGAGGTCTGCTGAACACATTGCTGGATGAAGCTCTGGGAGTTAGGCAGAAGTTGTCGTAAGGCAACCACGCTTTTCTGGAAACGTAGAGGAATGGAAAAAAACACTGCTAACAAATCAGCTACGTGTAAAACAAAATGTGGTATTTCACACCTTTACAACTTAAAACCAATCAAAAGTGTATCAAGTATTTCAGTTGAAGACAGCTGGTATCACTTACTTATATCCTGTCAATATCCAGGATACAATCAATTTGAAGCTCAAAAGTGCTTGTTTTCCAATATGAAATTACTATATCTCAGTATTAAACTTATTTGTATTCCCTCAATATCAATTTGGTACAACATGTATGATACTTTTCTATAATCATCTAAACCCTATAATAGATCATTAACAACTTCAGCATTTGTAAGTTTATTTAAACCACAGCAGAATCTAGGTCTCTTCATTAAGTAACTTTCAAACTTTGGATAGAAATAGGTGCAGTGGCTCATGCCTGTAATCCCAGCACTCTGGGAGTCCAAAGCAAGCAATCACTTGAGGCCAGGAGTTTGAGATCAGCCTAGGCAACATGGCAAAACCCCATCTATACAAAATAAACAAAAATTAGTCAGGCATGGTGGGCACACACCTGTAGTCCCAGCTACTAGGGAGGTAGAGGTTGCAGTAAGCTGAGATCATGCCACTGCACTCCAGCCTGCGTGGCAGAGTAAAACCCATCTCAAAAAAAAAAAAAAAAAAAAAAAAAAAAAAAAAAAGGAAAGGAAGAAATAGTCTTTAAAAGCCTGGGCAACATGGTAAAACCCTGTCCCTACAAAAAATACAAAAACTAGCAGGGCATAGTGGTGCATGCCTGTAGTCCCAGCTGCTGCAGGGGCTGAGGTGGGAGGATCACTTGGGCCCGGGAGGTTGAAGTTGCAGAGAGCTGTGATCACATGACTACACCCCAGCCTGGGTGACAGAGCAAAACCTCATCTCAAAAAAAAATTTTTTTTTAATAAAAACAAAGAAATATCTTTAAATCAAAACAAAATTAAATACAAAGTGAATTTTATGATCTGAAAGAATCGAGCTAGCATATTTTCTTTTTTTTTTTTTTTTTATTGAGATGGAGTCTCACTCTGTTGCCCAGGCTGGAGTGCAGTGGTGCGATCTCAGCTCTCTGCAACCTCTGCCTCCCAATTTCAAGTGATTCTCCAGCCTCCAGAGTAGCGGGGACTACAGGCACATGCCACCACTGGCTAATTTTTGTATTTTTTAGTAGAGACAACCGTGTTGGTCAGGCTGGTCTCCATCTCCTTGCCTCAGGTGATTCGCCAACCTCAGCCTCCCAAAGTGCTGGGATTACAGGTGTGAGCCACCACACCCACCCAAGCACACTTTCAGACTGTCAGCATCCATCTCTGTATCCTACTTAAAGAGTAAAGGCAGTTCAAACTAAAAACTAGTAGGCTCTGCCTTTTCATCCCTGGAGTTTTCATTTGTTTAGCCAGCAGAGATGGAAAGCTAGGGCTCTTGTATCAAACAGCCAAGTTGTGAATGCAAAGGAAAAGTTCTTAAAGGAACTTCAAAGAGCTACTCCATGTGACACATAAATGGTAAGAAAACGAAACAGCCTTATTGGTGACATGGAAAGTTTGAGTGGTGTGGACAGAAGATCAAACCAGCCACAACATTCCCTTAAGCAAAAGTCTAAACCAGAGTATAGCACTAACTCTTCAATTCTATAAAGGCTGAAAAATGAGGAAGCTACAGAAGAAAAGTATGAAGTTAGGAGAGGCTGGCTCATGAGGTTTAAGGAAAGAAGCTCTCTTGATAACTAACATGAAAGTGCAAGGTAAAGCTGCAAGTACTGATGCAGAAACTGCAGCAAATCATACAGAAGATCTAGCTTTTTTTTTTTTTTTTTTTTTTTTTGAGACGGAGTCTCGCTCTTGTCACCCAGGCTACAGTGCAATGGCACGATCTTGGCTCACTGCAACCTCTGTCTTCCGGGTTCAAGCAATTATCCTGCCTCGGCCTCCCAAGTAGCTGGGACAACAGGCGTGCGCTACCATGCCCAGCTAATTTTTTTAACTTTTTTCAGTAGAGTTAGGGTTTCTCCATGTTGGCCAGGCTGGTCTCAAACTCCTAACCTCAGGTGATCTGCCCACCTCAGCCTCCCAAAGTGCTGGGATTACAGGCATGAGCCACCACGCCTGGCCAACAACAGATTTCCAATGGAGACAAAAACAACCTTCTATTGAAGGAAGCTAGGTCTTTCATAGCTTTTTGCTGAGGAAAGGTCAACGCATGGCTTCAAGGCTTCAAAGGACAGGCTGACTTACTTGTTAGGGGCTAATGTAGCTGGTGACTTCAAGTGGAAGCCAATGCTCATTTACTATTCCATAAATCCTAGGACTCTTAAGAATTATGCTATATCTACTCTGCCTGTGCTCTATCAATGAACAAAGTATGGATGACAGCACATCTATCCACAGCATGGTTTACTGAATATTTAAGCCCACTGTTGAGAACTACTGCTCAGGCGGGGGGGGGGGGGGGGGGGGGGCAATTCTTTTCAAAATATTACCACTCAATGACAATACACCTCGTCACCCGAAAATTCTGATGGAGATGTACAAGGAGATCAATATTGGTTTCCTGTCTGCTAACACATCCATTCTGCAGTCCACATACATCAAGGAGTAATTTTTACTTTCAAGTATTATTTAAGAAATAAATTTTGTAAGACTACAGCTGTCACAGACAGTGATTCCTCTGATCAATTTGGGGGCAAAGTCAACTGAAAACTTTCTGGAAAAGATTCACCATTCTAGATGCCATTAAGTATATTTGTGAGTCATGGCAGGAGATCAAAATATCAACACTAACAGGAGTTTGTAAGAAGTGGATCCCCATCCTCATGGATGACTTTGAGGGGTTCAGAACTTCAGTGGAGGAAGTCACTGCAGATATGGCAGAAACAGCAAGAGAACCACAGTTAGAAGTGGAACCTGAAGATGTGACTGAATTGCTGCAATCTCATGATAAAACTGGAAGAGATGAGGAGTTGCTTCTTACAGATGAGCAAAGAAAGTGGTTTCTTGAAATGGAAGCTACCCCTGGCCAAATGTTATAAATGTTGTTAGGATGGTAACAAAGAATTTAGAATATGACAACAACTTAGTTAATAAAGCAATGGCAGGGTATCAGAGAATTGACTCTAATTTTGAAAGAAGTTCTGCTGTGTGTGAAATGCTATCAGACAGCACTGCATGCTACAGAGAAATCTTTTGTGAAGGGAAGGATCAACTGATGACACAAATTGCACTGTTGTCTTAATTTAAGACATTGCCACAGCTGGGTGTGACCACCTTCAGTGACCACCACCTTGACCAGACAAAAGCCATCAACATTGAGGTAAGACTCTTCACCATCAAAATATTATAACTTGCTGAAGGTTCAGATGATTGTCAGCACTTTTTAGCAATAAAGTATTTTTTAATTCACCTGTGTAATTGTTTTTTCAAATATAATGCTATTATAAACCTAATAAAGCATACCATAAAAAGTTTTATATGCATTTGGAAACCAAAAATTTTATATGACTCACTTTATTGTGATACTAGCTCTCTTATGGTGGTCTGAAACCAAACCCGCAATATCTCTGTGGTATGTCTGTATATTCTTATACAAGCATTAAACAATATAATCATGAACTTATGTTCATGAATAAAATGTTCCTTCTCTTTTTTCAAAGTGTTCAAATTAAAAGAATACTATGAATATGCTTTACAGCTTACAAAAACACTTACAAAAAAAAACAAACTCAGGTTTCTCCCACACTGTCAGTATCTTCATATTCAACTGCTGTCATATTGAAATAGTCCAGTTTTTAATTATTTTAGAGTAATCTAATCCAAATTATTTCTTCTAAGTGAAACATAACTCTACCTTAAGAAAAGGAACCAGGTGAGGCTGAGGTGAAGACTTGAGTTCAACATACAGTTTCCTAGTAAATTCTTCTGCTTCAATTTTTGCATCCTGAGGGATGGGAGAAACACAAACAATTTTAAATCTACAAATATTTTAAAAGAGACAAAGTATATAATTCATGATTGTAGATATAGCAAACTTTTCACAAATGATAAAGTCAATTAAATACAGGCTTTTTTTCATGCCAGCTATGAAATGTGTAAGCACAAATAATAGAGATGTTTATTCATACAGAATACAATGAAGGGGTGATTTTTTTTTTCTTTTAAAGATCCCAGGAAGCAAAGAGAAGAGCTGACAGGCCGAGTAATACTACATTATTACAATCTGTTAAGAACAATTAAGAGGCCGGGCGCGGTGGCTCAAGCCTGTAATCCCAGCACTTTGGGAGGCCGAGACGGGCGGATCACGAGGTCAGGAGATCGAGACCATCCTGGCTAACACAATGAAACCCCGTCTCCACTAAAAATACAAAAAAAAAAAAATTAGCCGGGCGTGGTGGCGGCGCCTGTAGTCCCAGCTACTCGGGAGGCTGAGGCAGGAGAATGGCGTGAACCCGGGAGGCGGAGCTTGCAGTGAGCCGAGATCGCGCCACTGCACTCCAGCCTGGGCGACAGAGCGAGACTCCGCCTCAAAAAAAAAAAAAAAAAAAAAAAAAAACAATTAAGAATTAAGAAGTGAAGGCACAGGTGTCTTAAATTTCTTAGGGTAGGGAACAGGAAGTTATTCAGTTTGGAGACCTTGATGTTTAAGTTCTCTAAAACAATTTGGAAATTAATCTGCTAGCTCACTGCTGTTCTTTGTACACAAGAGTCAGGGACAACATTTCCAGAATTAGAAGTATTTCCAAAATACCCTGACGCCAGTGATAATGTGTAAGATGTAGCTGATTGAATTATCTTATTCTTTTCAAAGGTATAAAATATAGTTTTTAAAATTTTGCCTACTAGGACATATTTTATACTTAATAAAGATTGTAATTGTGTGGTGACAGAGAACATCTGGTTTGTTCTTCATGAAGTCATGGAAGGAGCATTCAAGTAAAGGTAACTATGACCTTAGATTTAAAAAAAAAAATTCAGCTTTTATTTTAGAATCAGGAGGTGCAAGTTTGGGGTACAGGTAGTGTACCAGGTACACTCGTCACCCAGGTAGTGAGCACAGTTATCTGGGAGGTAGTTTTTCAGCCCTCACGCCCCCTCACTCCCACTTTCTAGTAGTTCTCAGTGTCTATTGTTCCCATCTTTATGTCCATGTGTACTTAATGTTTAGCTCCCACTTATAAATGAGAACATGTAGTATCTGGTTTTCTATTCCTGCATTAATTTGCTTAGGATAATGGCCATTTATGCTGCTACAAAAGACATGATCTTGATCTTTTTTATGGCTGTGTAGTATTCCATGGTGTATATGTACCACTTTTTATTTATCCATCCCACTGTCAATGAACACCTCTGCTGATTCCATGTCTTGGCTGTTCTGAGTAGTGCTGCAATAAACATACAAGAGCGTATTTTTTTTTTAGAATGATTTATTTTCCCTTGGATATATACCCAGTGATGGCATTGCTGGGTCAAATGGTAGTTCTATTTTTAGTTCTTTAAGAAATCTTCAAACTGTTTTCCACAATGGCCAAATTAATTTACATTCCCACCAACAGCATATAAGTGTTCGCTTTTCTCCACAGCCCCACCACCATCTGTTTTTCCACTTCTTAATAACAGCCATTTTGACTAGCATGAGATGGTATCTCACTGTGGTTCTGATTTGCATTTCTCTGATGATTAGTGATGATGAGCATCTTTTCATGTTTGTTGGCTGCTTGTATGTCTTCTTTTCAGAAGTGTCTGTTCATGTCCTTTACCCATTTTTTAATGGGGTTGTTTTTTTCTTGTTGATTTTTGTTTAAGTTTCTGATTTTTTCTGTATATTAGACCTTTGTCAGATATATAGTTCGCAAATATTTTCTTCCATTCTGTAGGTGGTCTGTTTACTATGTTGACAGTATCTTCTGCTGTGCAGAAACTCTTAGTTTAGTTAGGTTCCACTTGTCATTTTTTGTTTTCGTTGCAACTTCTTTTGGAGAGTTAGCCACAAATCCTTTGCCAAGGCCAATGTCAGGAAGGGTATTTCCTGGGTTTTCTTCTAGGACTTTTACAATTTGAGGTCTTACATTTAAATCTTTAATCCATCTCAGGCCAGGCGCGGTGGCTCAAGCCTGTAATCCCAGCACTTTGGGAGGCCGAGACGGGCGGATCACGAGGTCAGGAGATCGAGACCATCCTGGCTAACACGGTGAAACCCCGTCTCTACTAAAAATACAAAAAATTAGCCAGGCGAGGTGGCGGGCGCCTGTAGTCCCAACTACTCGGGAGGCTGAGGCAGGAGAATGGCGTGAACCCGGGAGGCGGAGCTTGCAGTGAGCTGAGATCCGGCCATTGCACTCCAGCCTGGGCGGCAGAGCGAGACTCCGTCTCAAAAAAAAAAAAAAAAAAAAAAAAAAAAAAAAAAAAAAAAAAAATCTTTAATCCATCTCAAGTTAATTTTTATATATGGTGAAAAGTAGGGGTCCAGTTTCATTCTTCTGCACATAGATAACCAGTTATCCCAGCACCATTTGAAGAATCAGTCCTTTTCCCACTACTTTTTTTTTTTAGATGGAGTCTCACTGTGTCACCTAGGCTGTAGTGCAGTGGCAAGATCTTGGCCCACTGCAACCTCCCCCTCCTGGGTTCAGGCAATTCCCCTGCCTCGGCCTCCTGAGTAGCTGGGACTATAGGCATATGCCACCACACCCAGCTTATTTTTATATTTTTTTAGTAGAGATGGGGTTTCGCCACGTTGGCCATACTGGTCTCAACCTCCTGACCGCAAGTGATCTGCCTGCCTTAGCCTCCCAAAGTGCTGGGATTATAACAGGCATGAGCCACTGTGGCCAGGCCCCATTACTTATTTTTGTCGACACTATCAAAGATTAGATAGTTGTAGGTGTGCAGCTTTATTTCTGGGTTCTCTATTCTGTTCAATTGTTCTATGTGTCTATTTTTGTATCAGTGCCATGCTGTTTGGGTCACTGTAGCCTTATAGCATAGTTTGAAGTCAGGTAATGTGATGCCACTTGGCTTTGTTCTTTTTGCTTAGAATTATTTTGGCTATTCAGGCTCTTTTTCGGTCCTATATGAATTTTAAAATAGTTTTCTCTAATTCTGTGAAAAATGACATTTATAGTTTGACAGGAATAACACTGAATCTGTAAATTGCTTTGGGCAGTATGGCTATTTTAATGATATCAATTCTTTCAATCCATAAGCATGAATTTTCAGCAGTGTTTTGTATTTCTCCTTGTAGAGATCTTTCACCTCCTTGGTTAGCTATATTCCCAGGTACTTCATTTTTGTGTGTGTGGCTATTGTAAATGGGACTGTGCTCTTGATTTGGCTCTTAGCTAGAACGTTTTTGATGTATAGAAATGCTACTGATTTTTGAACACTGATTTTATACCCTGAAACTTTACTAAAGTCGTTTATCAGTTCTAGAATCCTTTTGGCAGAGTCTTTAGGATTTTCTAGGCATAGAATCATATCATCAGTGAAGACAGAGTTTTACTCCTTTTTTTCCTATCTGGAGGCCTTTTATTTCTTTCTCTTGCCTGACTGCTCTCGCTAGAACTTCCAGTATTATGTTAAATAGGAATGGTGAGACCTTGTCTTGTTCCAATTCTCAAGGGAAATGGTTCAAGCTTTTGCTCATTCAGTATGATATTGGCTATGGATCTGCAAGACTATTTTCAGAATGACACTGTAAATCCGTAACAGCAGTTCCAAAGAACTGAGGAACTTTACACGTTGCTTACACTATTAAGCATTTCAGGAGTATGTGTGGTCTACATTATTTTCCATTAATACTAATATCTTGGAGAGAAAGCCTTTTTCACTAAGCTAATATTTGCACAGATGGTGCAAAGGCAACAATGGGTTAAACTACTGGTAAGAAAGGCAATGGCAAAGTGAAACAGCTGACATCACATTCTACAGTGCTATGTGCTTGGAGGGAAAAAAAAAAAAAAAGAAGAAGAAGAAGGCCAAGCACAGTGGCTCACATCTGTAATCCCAGTACTTTGGAGGGCCAAGGGTGCAGGATCACTTGAGGCCAGGAGTTGGGAGACTAGCCTGGGCAACACAGTGAGACCCTATCACTACAAAAAAAATATTTTAAAATTAGCTGGGCATGATGGCACACACCTCTAGTCCTAGCTTTTGGAGGGTGAAGTGGAAGGAGCCCTTGAGCCCTAAGTTTGAGGCTGCAGTGAGCTAGTCTCATACCACTGCACTCCAGCCTGAGCAACAGAGCAAGACTCTTACTCTAAAAAATAAAAATTAAAAAAATAGAGCCAATTTCACTTTGAAACATCCTTGGATGAAGCAGTAAAAATTAACTTTACTAAATCTCAACTCTGCAGTAGAAACCTCTTTAATTGTGTATAACAAAATAGAAACCATACATAAGGCATTTCTGTTGCAGATCAAAGTAAGAGAATCTAGGAAAAGTACTGTAATTGAGTCGCTAGCTAAACTAGCCACTTTTTCCCATTTTTACTGAAAAGAATGGCAAAGCAATTGTGGTTATTCAGACTTGGGTATTTGTTAGATATTTTCTCAAGAACAAACTAAACCTCTAATAGTGAGGAAAATAATTGATACCATTTGTTGCTAATGATAAAAATTAAAGCTCTCAAGCCAAAATTACAATTTTGAAAAATGTATAACAACTATTCTGAGCTTGATAGCTTCCTGGTATAAGAATTTTCTAATAAGGTTGGTGAATTTAATGAGCATGTTATTTTGATATCTTAAATAATAAAACTGGAAACATTTGAAAGATCTGCATAACTCAGTGAACCAGTATTTTTCCCAATGAACGATGAATGTCATTACAAAAATCATACGTGGGTAAAAGATCCATTCAGGGTGCAAGATAAACCAGTAGACTCTAAAGACTATCCACCATGATCCGGAGAAAAGCTATTTTAATAAGATAATCACTATTCCAACCACCTCTCTTCACAAGACCAGATATTCTTCAAATACTTCCAAAAAAATAACACATCACAAAACAGACGAAATGCAGAAGAACATATGAGAATCCAGCTGTTTTCCATTAGGTCAGCCACTAAGGAGATTTGCAAAATTGGTACAGCAATGCCACTCTTTCATTCAATTTTGTTGTTGTTTTGGAAACTCGGTTTTCACTTAAATGCTAGTTATGTTAACGCTTAATGGGTTTACTGTTTTTTTTTTTTAATAAACAAGCTGGGCACGGTGGCTCTGTAATCCTAGCACTGTGCCAGGTCTGTAATCCTACGGTCTGTAATCCTAGCACTTTGCCAGGCCGAGGTGAGACGATTACTTGAGCTCAGGAGTTTGAGATCAGCCTGGGCAACATAGCAAGACCCTGTCTCTACAAAAAAGTTTAAAAAATGAGCCAGGAGTGGTGGCACATGTCAGTGGTCCCAGTTACCTGGGAGGTTGAGGTGGTAGGACTGCTTGATCCCAGGAGGGTCAGGACAGCAGGGAGCCTTGTTCATGCCACTGCACTCCAGCCTGGGTGACAGAGTAAGACCCTACCTCAAAAAAAATTTTTTTAATACAAAAATGTTGAACATTTTTCAGTTTTAATGTTAACCCCACAAAAACAAAATGCCTTGGGGAGTCCTCAAGTTTTCAGAATATAAAGGTATCCTGAAACCAAATTATTTTAGAACTGCTGTTTAGTCATTCTAAAGTAAACAGATCTTAAAACCAGAGGCAATATTTGATTAATTCCTAACTGCTCCTATCTGTCCATAAAATTCACCCATGTTTTGTTGTTAAAAAGTCTTTAATATTTTATGGGATATGTGTTCCTTTCCATCATGTCTATTCATCTAGAGTATTCCATTTCAGAGAAACAAGTCATCATATCCCCTTTCAAAACTAGCAAACCTTGAAAAGGGAAGATCAAAAGCTCAATGTTTACTTTTAAAAAGACACCCCAAAGTTGAATTAAAAATTTGTTAGTATGACGTATTTTAGACATCCGAAATAAAAACATCTTCCCAAATGAAAAACTAACCATTTCAAGTGTGCTTTATTTCTAACATCTTACAGGCAGCATTAAAAACAGTAGTAAAGAAGGTATTTTAATATTTATAAACTATGCTTGTTTTTGCTGTATAATAATTGAAATATACACATTTTCTACTGGGGAAAAAAGGACAATTTTTATGTGAAAAATATAATTCTAATTATGTGGTGAGAGAAATCTGTATATTATAGTAGTTCAAAAAATCCAAATCCATTTGTCTGTTACGTCCTCAGCATGCCTTAAGCATATAACATGAAATATTTGCTAACTTCCACCTTCACTCTTTTTAGTGTACCTATATATTTTACCTGAAAGAGGACATAAGAAACCAAAGGCATATAATTTGGTGGCTAAAAGACATAGCACCTTGGCATTCATAAAAATATCAATGATCATCATGTTTAACATTCTCATCTGTAAGATGAGAATCTTATAGATAAGGAAAGTGAGGCCTAAGAGCATTAACTAACTTTTGTGGTCCCAAAGCTTCATGTCTATCGGACATATGAGAACTGAATTTCGTTATCTATTGATAGCCTGGCTTTCTGAGATTTCATAATTCCTTTTTTTTTTTTTTTTTTTTTTTTTTTTTGGAGACAGAGTCTTGCTCTGCTGCCCAGGCTAGGGTGCAGTGGTGCAATCTCAGCTTACTGCAACCTCCGCCTCCCAGGTTCAAGCGATTCTCCTGCCTCAGCCTCCCAAGTAGCTGGGATTACAGCCATGTGCCACCACACCTGGCTAATTTTTGTATTTTTAGTAGAGACAAGGTTTTACCATGTTGGCCAGTCTGGTCTCAAACACCTGACCTCAGGCGATCCACCTGCCTCGGCCTCCCAAAGTGCTGGGATTACAGACATAAGCCACTGCACCCAGGCAAGATTTCATAATTCTAACAACAATTTCCTATTGACTAAATAATGAACCTTCTCTCCGAGGCCCTCTGTATGGCAAGGGAGGCAAGACTGATGTACAGAAATAATATATATATCAAAACATCATGTTGCATATCTTAAACATAAACAATTTTTAAAAAGGTAAATTTTAAAAAGAAATATACAATAGGTTTATCTAGCCAAGATTAATAATCTTTACAAAGCTTTCAAGAGGCAAAAAACAAAATTTATCAAGAACTACATTTAAAATAAATCTCAGGCCGGGCTTGGTGGCTCATGCCTGTAATCCCAGCACTTTGGGAAGTCAGGGCGAGTGCATCACTTGAAGCCAGGGAGTTTGAGACCAGCCTGGCCAACATGGCAAAACTCCGTCTCTACTAAAAATACAAAAATTAGCAGAGTGTGGTGGTGCACACCTGTAATCCCACCTACTCGAGAAGCTGAGGCACGAGAATCGTTTGAACCCAGGAGGCAGAGGTTGCAGTGAGTCGAGATCACGCCACTGCACTCCAGCTTGGGCAACAGAGCAAGACTCTGTCTCAAAAAAATTAATTAATTAATTTAAATAAATATCATTTAAAAATATGCATTTCCCAATTAAAACATGTTATATGGATTCTACCAGAACCTGCAGGATTTTATAGCACTACTTACCAAAAGTTGTTCCACCAGCTTCTTCACATTTTGTCCCATTTCTGGGGACTGTGATCCACTACATGCTAGTTTTATTAACATTGCAAGGAAGTTCTTGCATTTCTTCACATTTTCTAGCATTGTCTAAATATGAAAATGTAAATATAAGCAAACACAAGTGTTAGTGAGCAAACAATTCAAAAAATCTTGCAAGGAACAAGATTTATATAAGGTGCAAGTAAGAGCTTACCGGAGAAAGATTAACCTGAACAGCTGCTGAGTTCTCTGCTTTAAGATTGGGCTCATTTGAAGGAGTGGATGATGCTCCCAAACTTGAAGGCTTCAGGGTAGTTACAGTATTCAACGGCTTTCCAGGAGTAACTGTGACGACACTGGTTGGCACAGTCACAGACTGAAATTAAAGGTATTAAATATTTAGGCATGTATTACTATGACACATTAGTGGGTGCCTCATTTCACACTCATCAGACAAGTTAATTTTGACATCTGTGGTTTTATGTTATGCTCTACTAGTCTAAGGTAATATAACACAGTTCTAGGAACTCTTGAGTCTAGCAGATCTGGGTTTCATTCTCACCACATTTATCTACTATTTCATTACCACCAACCAAGTGTTGACTGCAGGCAAGTTACTTAATCCTGCTAATCCTGATTACTCTCTGCAAAAACAGGGATAGCAACGGTACCTGCTGTCCTAGGATTTTTTGTGAAAAACAGTGCTAAAGCAAATAAGTCCTCAAAAAATATTATTAACACTCCAAGAAGTATTTGAAAGTCTTTATGAGAACATAGAATACTCTGCTTTTTCTTAAGAACAGAGCAGAGCAATCTACTTATTATCTAACATTCAGATAAACTGCTTTTATGTAGACCATTAAAGTAAGCATGAAGAATATTACAAAATGTGGTATGTTCACACTGAAAAGAATTTCAGTTGTTTCCTCTACCTTCTATCAAAATGAGATGTGACTCTAGCACCACCTACAGGACAAAAACCTCATACAAGAAATCACAAGTCAGGTAGTAATTTAGAAAATCACATTGAGATAAAGCAACAATCTTATTTTAAAGACAAACACTAAAAGTTAAGAACATAATAAAAGTTTGGGATCAGGAAATAGGAATAGTATTTACATACAATTCACACAGAAAACTGAACAATGCACCATCATTTAATTTAAATGTCTATGTTCTACAAGCATGCAACTCTAAAAGGTCAAGTTTCTATCAACTTCAAGAAAACTTCCTTCTATAATAGTCAAGATAGGTGAATTTGAATGTACAACAAAATCTCCCACATTAGAGAGACTGGAACATATACTAGACAAGAATGTTCTGAGGGTAACAAATGGGAAGGAGGACAAGTGCAGTGGCTCACACTTACAACACCAGCACTTTGGAAGGCTGAGCCAGGAGGATTGCCTGAGGACAGGAGTTTGAGACCAGTCTGGGCAACATAACAAGACCCTGTCTCCAGGAAAAATTTCCTTTACAAACGGGAAGAACATTTAAAATGCTGAGAATTGACAGGAGAGGGGTGGAGACACATGGTAGCCCTAAGGTGGGTTTGGGGTAATATGGGCCTTCATTTTACTATTATTTTTTTCAACAGCAAACATATTACATATGTGTACATATTACGTGTAGTCTTTTGTTTGCATGTATATTTCATATTAATGCATAATAAAAATATTAAATACCATATACTAATACATTTGAAACAAAACCAAAAGGGTTTTTGGAAAAACATGAAGTGACAAAATTAGCACAAAACACAGAAACTAGAATAGACAAATAAAAGATATCGAAATGATAACCAAAAAGACCTCCCTCCCTCAAGTCTCCAGACTCAGATACTTTCCATGTGATTTTTCCACATTTTTGCCTAACTCCTGTCTTAGACAACATGTTCCAGAAAAACAGAATAAGGAAAGCTGTTCAGTTCATTTTATGACAAAGGCTGTAACATATTTCAATACTGAATAAGGATAATAGAAGAAAAGTAAACTAAAAGCTCATCTGGCAAAAACTTTAATAAGATTTTTAAATTACTGATTAATGATGAGGACTAGAACTAACAATAAAGTTTTTAACAAAAGAGAAAAAATTAAAAATTACACCTTAATACAATTTTGTTAAATATAGATAGAGCCTCAAAGGCAACATTCAAAAGGAAGTCGCCCTCCTTTTCATATCCTTAGTCCTGCTCTCCAGAGACAACGACCACGCAGTGTCTTCTAAATTCTTGCAGAGATTTTCTAATACATTTTTAGTTTTCTGTACAGTAAATAAGCCTCTTTCTTTAGTCTGTCTTATAATCAGTCATTAACTCTCTCCATAACTAAGAAAGTGTAATCTGGAATTTTAGCTGGTGGTTATGATCACCTCTGAGGACTGATGGGAGAGGTTCCATGGGGGCGTACTGTCCCCCTCCCTCAGGAAGCAAGCTAAAGTCCAACTGAAATGTGAGTTTAGGAAAAACGTCCTATCATTTGTAAGAAGAGCGGACATTTATGGAATTCTTTTTATCCTGTCTCCGGTAAAAAAAAAAAAAAATCGGTCCTTCATAACGCTTTCTAGTATAGCTACTACTTGTATCTCACCACAGCGATCCCCAACCCCCGTGCCGCGGGCAGGTATGGGTCTGTGGCCTGTTAAGAACAGGGACACACAGAGGCAAGTGAGCCTTATTGCCTGAGCTTTGCCTCCTGTCAGATCAGCAGCGCCATTACAATCCCATAGCAGCGGGAACCCTCTGATGAACTGCGCATGCAGGCGATTTAAGCTGCACTCTCCTCGTGAGAATCTAATGCCTGATGATCTTGATAGACGCAACCCGGTAGACACGGCGAAGGTCCCAGAAGAATCGCCCACACGCCTGCCCACTGGGAGGAGGGGTGGAGCCTCGGGAAGATCACACCCTTTGCAAGGGGGAGGAGCCTGGCCTCTCCTGTTCCTGTGTGGTGACCCCGAGATTCAATTTGTGAGATGGGGGCCTGTTAACGGGAACCCCTCTGGCTTTGCTGAGTTTTTTTTTCCTTTTTGCCTAATAAATTCCATTTCCCCTCATCCTTCGAAGTGTTTTTGTTTTGTTTTGTTTTGTTTTGTTTGAGACGCAGTGTTGCTCTGTCACCCAGGCTGAAGTGCAGTGATGCGATCTCGGCTCACTGTAATCTCCAACTCCCTGGTTCAAACGATTCTCCTGCCTCAGCCTCCTCAATAGCTGGGATTACAGGCGCCCACCACTACACCCGGCTCATTTTTGAATTCTTCGTAGAGACAGGGTTTCACCATGATGGCCAAGCTGGTCTCGAACTCCTGATCTCAGGTGATCCACCCGTCTAGGCCTCCCAAAGTGCTGGGATTACAGGTGTGACCCACCGTGCCCAGCCCAAAGTGTCTTAAAATCAATCACAACTCTGCCTTTGACTCAATAGACCAGCCAATAGTAACTTCAATGCTTTGCAAAGCTGCACTGACTGACTAGGCATGTTTTGAGGACAGGAGGAAAACGGACTGAAGTATATGTGAAATAAACGTGTGAAAATCAATTCTACACAGAGCCAATAAAATGAGTTGTATGGAAATTGAGAAGATGAAATAGCATTTTAAGGAGGGTCATTTTCTGTACCTGTCTGAAAGAGCAATCACTTTAGGTATGTTCATATTTAATTAGAAATACTACTCATTTGCACATTAGATTCCAACCTAACAATGAGCCAAACTACATCTTCATCAAATACAACATAAAAGTGAACACAAGATTTCTAACTAGTCCTTGTGTTATATTTATTAGACAGCCTAATAGGAAAACACTTCCAAAATTTCTTAACACACACATTTGCCTTTACAGTCTGACAATCAAGTACAAGGAGTTGTATCTTCTCTCATTTTTAAGTTCTAGCTCCTTATTTCCATGCCTAAAACTGAGAGGCTTATCCCTTAAAGTGGACAGGTATCATTAACTTCATTCTTTACTAATTTCCACTGCTCTAGGCTACCACTAAGGAGTAGCCCAACTTAAAATATGCATCAACCTAAATTAGGAAAAATAAATGTTTCACACAAAAACATCAATGACAGAATAGCATGAGCATTTTAAGATACCTACGGACATGAGGAAACACACAAATTTCAATTATTTCTATTGTGACAAAGTCACAGGTATGTACTAACACAATGTAATACTGCATGGTTCCATAGTTTGAAGCCTACATTCATAGCTGAAAGAAATTCTAAGTTTTAGTTAAAGCTTAGTAAAGGTTTTCCCCCTCATCTGAATTCACAGACTCCAGGTTGTCTCTTTTATAAAAACTACTAATATAGGCTGGGTGCAATGGCTGATCCTTATAATCCCAGCATTTTGCAAGGCAGAGGCAGGAGGATTTGCCTGAGCCCCAGTAGTTCAAGAACAGCCTGGGCAACAGAGCAAGACCTCATCTCTATTTTTTTAAAAACTACAAATATAATTAGTGTTCACTGACTATGATTACTAAGTAAATGAACACAAGCATTCACGTTCTAGAACTATTAAGACTTCAACAAATATTTAGAGAGCACAGAAATAGAATTGTGGCTGTAGCTGGCAGGGGACAGATTAAAGTCCATGGATGTGGAGAATCCCTGATACACTCTAAGAAGTAATATCCAAGAAACACACTTTACCACTAAACTGGCTCCCAAAAGGGCCCTGAAGAAGTAGTGTAGTGGAGTTCCTTCAGTTATCCCAGCACAACATAATTTGCTCTCTGTGTCCTGAAGAGCCATAACATACAAATGGCAATCTTAAGTATCTAAGATCATGTTGCTAAGTATGTTTTCTCTCTGCAATATATTTTTTTAACCTGTGGTGTTATTTATGTACTGAATCTTTAAGAACTATATCCAATGAAAAACTGATATACTCGAAGTACTGATAGTCTAAAGTGGTTAACTTCTTCATAAAACAATATAATAGTAGCTATCAATAGGCCTAAATTTATATTTTTTGGCTCAATAATCTCCTTAGAATTTATCCTAAGGAAAAAAAATACAGTAGGTTTTGAGATAATCAGTACATAGGTCATTAAGAACAGTTTCCAGAGTCAGATAAAGGCTCAAATCCTCACTCTGCCACATACTAGCAGAAATCAGGCAAGCTTCTTAATCTTCATATAAAATGGAGGTAACACTTTCTTACAGTATAGTCACAAGGATGAAACGAGATGATGAATGTAAGGCACCTAAAAAAGTGTCAAGCATGTTACGTGCCAACAAATGGTATCAGTAGAAAAATACTATGTTTAAAATCAGATTCACTGCTCATCATCTCTGTTAGAAGAAAACAATGTGAGCAGTATGGTTAAAGTTTGTAACACCAAAAGAGGGTCTGATCCGCTAGCATGGGATTCCACACAGCATGCTCCAAGAAGATGCATAGTCCCAGGACTATTGGATCCACTGGTTTTATCACGTATCTTGACTCAGAAACCAGGAGTCTAGTAAAATTTTAGAACAGCCTGCAAGAGGTACAGGTGAAGTACAAACATAGAGGCAATACTCTATGAATATGGGATTCCATCCTCCAAGACTCAGCATACTAATTGAATCAAAAATTTCCATATGGTACTATGTCCCCAATAGGACAAACCCATAGATCAAGGAATTAAGGAGAAGCAGCATGAATGGCCCCACTTATCATCACTCACAACAAAGACTCACCGGAGGACATTTTGTTTCCCATTTCTGCCCACAGGAAGCAAACATTTCCACCAGAGGACAAAGCAAGAGTTCCTACAGACACTAAAAACAGACACTAAGAGTTGGGTGTGGTGGCTCATGCCTGTAATCCCAGGACGTTGGGAGGCTGAGGTAGATGGATTACTTCGTCAGGAGTTCAAGACCAGTCTGACCAACATGGTGAAACCCCGTCCCTACTAAAAATATAAAAAATCAGCTGGGCGTGGTGGCACATGCCTATAATCCCAGCTACTTGGGAGGCTGAGGCAGGAGAATCACTGGAACCCAGGGGGTAGGGGTTGTAGTGAGCCAAGATCGCACCACTGTGCTCCAGCCTGGGCGATACAGCAAGACTCTGTCCTCAAAAATAAATAAAATAAAATAAAATAAAATAGACACTATGGCTGCACTCTGGTTCCTTATAACCATGATCCAGCAGGAAAGAGAAGAGTAATTATCTTCGGAAGAGTAATTGACTCCCATCATCTGGAGGAGGTAGGGTCGCTATTACACAATGAGGCAAAAAGAAGTATGTGTGGTGAATCCATGTGATTCAGAAGATTCACTTAATCTTATTCACCTCCTTATATTTCCTTGCCCAATTGTAATGATAAATAGACAAATGTAGCAACCCTGACCTCAAATGAAGATGGTTATTAAGACCACAGATCCCTCAGGGATGAGGGTCTGGTCACCTTATCACTTAAGTTAATGAAGACCAGTATAGCTGGTAGTTGAGGGTGAACAGAATCTAGGAAGGGAGAGTGGAAGAGGGTAATAATTAGTATCAGGTGCCACCAGAAACCAGCTGCAGCAGTAGGGACTGTAGTTCATCGTATTAACCTCCTCTTTGTTTCCCCAAAGAAGAAAACCATGAGAATCCCAGAACAGCTGATCTCCAACATGTATGAAGAAACAGATCCAAGTGATGCAAGGAGTAGCCTGTGACGAACCACGACAAGGAGTGATATGTACTGTCCTAACTAGCTGCTAGGAATGATATTAGACAGCCTCCATTTATCAGTTCCCTCAGGCTTCCCTCAGCTGCAGAGGATCACCTTGCCCAAAGGTAACTTTCCCAGGGAAGTCCACATGCAATGACTGAACAGAGAGTAGGAATTAAACCCAGCCAAACATGTTAGCCCAGTGGGACAATGCTGACAGGCCATATATGCTCCAAAGTTCTCCACTAGGTTGGCTAAGGCTTTATTGGGCCTGCATCTAGTTCAAACTCTTACCTACTCTCCTTTCCTTCCATGGGTATTTATCCCTATATATCCCAAATTTCATCTCAGCACCTGCTTCCAGATACTGCAACACATGGCTATTAGGCAGATTTGTATTAATTTAATACACTTAAGTAAAACTGGTATTCCAAGAATATACACCATGTTTATCTTGTTTCCCATACCTCCAACAGTTCCCAGTTTGATAAGTGCCATCATATATCACTGAATTGCTATCTTCAATGTCACATAGTAACTTATATATCTAACAGGAAATAACTAAATGATTTTTTTTTTTAAAGTTAAGAGAATAACCAGTGCACGAATGGCCAGTACAACTTACTTGTACTGAGGAAGGCTTCGGAACAGTGGTTACCACAGTAGTTCCTATTTGTGCCAATTTTTTAACAGGTGTCACTGCCACTTTCTTGATTAATTGTGAGCTAGAGTTCTTGGCGGTGGAGGGGAGCAAGATAACACAAAGTCATTAGCGTTAGTAATTTAAAATCAGTACTATAGTGAACATTAGAACACTTTATGACAGCAAATGTATTTGTTATGACTGGCATTATAACCTTATGTGTTTTATGCACATTCTGTACTACAAACCTAACTGAACTGATCAGCTGCCCAGATGACACTCATTTCATATTTCTAAGGTGGCAACTGATTCAATAAATAACCCATTTATCTGAAATTTCAAACTAAATAAATATTACAGTATTCAACATTAAAATATTAATCTTGACTCTGGTTCATACAGAAAAAATATAGATTCTTATGTAATATTTAATTATAAACAAAAACCTGCTAACCTCTATTCTCAACCCACAGTCGTTAAACCAAAATACAAAGGGAAGGAGTAGCTATTATTGACAGATATGGTAACAGAGAAAATGACTGTTTCAGGACCTAGAATCAAATTAGTAGGGCACAAAAATGAAAAAAACTGGCAGAGAATGATTATTACAACAAAAAACAATGCAATCTGTCATTACAATGAGCCTGAGTCATCAATAAAATGCTAAACTACATTCAGCATTTTTTATTTAAGTAAAATACCCATTTAAAAAAAAAAAAAAATATATATATATATATATATATATATATATTTTTTTTTTTTTGGAGACAGAGTCTCTCTCTGTCACCCAGGTTGAGGTAGAGTGGTGTGATCTCGGCTCACTGCAAGCTCTGCTTCCTGGGTTCACGCCATTCTCCTGCCTCAGCCTCCCGAGTAGCTGGGATTACAGGCACCCACCACCATGCCAGGGTAAATATTTTGTATTTTTAGTAGAGACAGGGTTTCACCGTGTTAGCCAGGATGGTCTCGATCTCCTGATCTCGTGATCCATCCACCTCGGCCTCCCAAAGTGCTGGGATTACAGGCATGAGCCACCGCGCCCGGCTCCATAAAAATGTTTTTAACTCTATCAAACACGATAAGCTTCAGTTATCTACAAAGATCACCATGAATGTAAAATAAGTGGTTCTAACAATGCCAAGTTAATGAAATGCAGCAGATATCTGTACTTCTTAAAGATAATGTCTATAAGATACAAATAAAAATGAATACTATAGGCCAGGTACGGTGACTCACACCTGTAATCCCAGCACTTTGGGAGGCCAAGGTGGGCAGATCACCTGAGGCCAGGAGTTCGAGACCAGCCTGACCAACATGGAGAAACCCCATCTCTACGAAAAATACAAAATTAGCCAGGTGTGGTGGTACATGCCTGTAATCCCAGCTACTCAGGAGGCTGAGGCAGGAGAATCACTTGAACCTTGGAGGCGGAGGCTGCAGTGAGCCTAGATCGTGACATTGCACTCCAACCTGGCTAACAAGAGCGAAACTCTGTCTCAAAAAAAAAAAATTACTATTTTATCAAAAATTAAAATTAAAGCAGAACAGGGTAAGCACAGTGGCTTACACCTGTAATCCCAGCACTCTGAGGCTGAGGAAGGCAGATCACCTGAGGTCAGGAGTTCAAAACCAGCCTGGCTAGCATGGCAAAACCGTGTCTCTACTGAAAACACAAAAATTAGTTGGGCGTGGTGGCAGGCACCTGTAATCCCAGCTACTCGGGAGGCAGAACTATTATATTCTTTCCATTTAAGATGCAAATAGGCCAGGTGCGGTGGCTCACATCTGTAATCCCAGCACTTTGGGAGGCCAAGGCAAGAGGATTGTCACGAGCCCAAGAGTTCAAGACCAGCCTGAGCAACAAAGTGACACACTGTCTCTGCAAAAAGTAAAATTAGGCGAGCATGGTGGTATGCAGTTGTGGTCCCAGCTACATGGGAGCCTGAGGCATTACCTGAGCTCGGGAGCTTGAGGCTGCAGTGAACCAATTGAGCCATGTTCACGCAACTATACTCCAGCCTGGGAGACAGAGTGAGACCCTGTCTCAAAAAAGATGGAAAGGCCGGGCGCGGTGGCTCAAGCCTGTAATCCCAGCACTTAGGGAGGCCGAGACGGGCGGATCACGAGGTCCGGAGATCGAGACCGTCCTGGATAACACAGTGAAACACCGTCTCTACTAAAAAATACAAAAAACTAGCCGGGCGAGGTGGCGGGCGCCTGTAGTCCCAGCTACTCGGGAGGCTGAGGCAGGAGAATGGCGTAAACCCGGGAGGCGGAGCTTGCAGTGAGCTGAGATCCGGCCACTGCACTCCAGCCTGGGTGACAAAGCAAGACTCCGTCTCAAAAAAAAAAAAAAAAAAAAAAAGATGGAAAGAACCCTCTGAACATTCCTTTGAGGACATAAAATCTGAATATGAAGACTGAATTTACTATTTTGGCAATTATCAGAGGACAAAACCAAAAATCTTTATTAAATTGACATACTCAAGGGAAGCTGACTTAAAAAGCTAAGCAGAATCATGTCTTACATTATTGTTTACTAGCAAACATATACACAACATTTATATGAAAATTACAGCTGAGAAAGAAAGATGAAAAATATTTACGGTATATTACCGGCACTGTACAGATTTTGACTGTTTGAGGATTCGCTGGTACTGCTGGCCTTGAGGTTATGTTACTTGTCGTCTCGGCTCTTGTTACAGCTTGCTGAGGAGATACCAACATCAACTGACCACTGTTACTTTTAATCAACACGGTTCCTATATTTAAAAAAGGAAAAAAAAGTGACCTCTGAGCCAATAAATACAGCATAACCATCACATATTTTCTTCTCCCATTTCTTTCAACACTTTAAAATGATGTCTTCAGTACATAGTGAATTTCATGTCTGCTACTTATATACAAAAATGAACAAATGTTTTTACTCCAAGCTATTTAAAAATGTAAAATCTATGAATACAATGAGATGTTCCTGAAGAAAGCAAAACACTCTTCCTTCATGACATCAAAACTATCTATAAAGCTACGGTAATTAAGATGGTGGGGTTAACGGCATAAGACTGAATAAGCTGACCACTGGAATAGAATAGAGAACCCCCAAATCAACTCATGCAGATATGTCATATCACATTTTCCTAAAAGGCTCTGTAGATTCATGAGGAAAGGAGAGACTATTCAGTAAGTGGGGCTGGTCAATTAGCTGGTCTATATGGAAAAGATAAAATTTGAGAAAGAAAAATATATATAAATGTGAGCCCTTTAAAATTATCTCCCCCAGAGAGGCATTAAAATGAGACAGCAATTAGGTCTTACTCCCCTTTGCTATGTAATCAATCCTCTCTTGAAACTGCTTGCTGTAGCCACAAGTAACTTTAAAGTAACCTAACAACGCCACATGCCAGATAACATAAACCACACTCTATAGTTCAACAAGGTATAACCAATCAATGTTATTTCTGCAAACCAATGAGGATTCCTGACAAGTAACTCTTTTTTTTTTTTTGAGAAGAGTCTCGCTCTGTCGCCTAGGTGGCTCACTGGGCTCACTGCAACCTCTGCCTCCCGGGTTCAAGAGATTCTCCTGACTCACCCTCCCAAGTAGCTGGGATTACAGGCATGCATAACCATGCCCGGCTAATTTTTTTATATTTTTAGTAGAGATGGGGTTTTGCTATGTTGGCCAGGCTGGTCTCAAACTCCTGACCTCAAGTGATCCTCCCACCTCAGCCTCCCAAAGTGCTGGATTCCAGGTGTGAGCCACCACACCTGGCTGACAAGTAACGTTTTAATCAACCCACTCTTTATCCCCTTTTTTGCTTTTAAAAACCTGTTTGTTACAAAGGCACTCCCCAAGACAATTTGTGTGTCCTGGGAAGCTGTACTCAACGCTGGCCCAAACAAACTCACTATATTAATTTTGCCTCAGCTTCTTTCTTTTAGGTTGACCTTTCAGATGCCTATTTCACACATATTCACAAAAACCAGGTGCATTAAGAATATAAAAGTAAAAGGTAAAGATTTTTAAACTCTTAGACAACGTAGAAAATTATCTTTCTGCATGCCTGTAGTCCCAGCTACTTGGGACAATCGCTGAGGCAGAAGGACAGCTTGAGCCCAGGAGCTCGAGGCTGCAGTGAGCTATGATCGTGCCTACACTCCAGCCTGGGACACAGAGCAAGAACCTGTCGAGAGAGAGAGAGAGAGAGAGAGAGAGAGAGAGAGAGAGAGAGAGAGAGAGAGAGAGAGAGAGAGAGAGAGACAGAGACAGAGACAGAGAGACAGAGAGACAGAGAGAGAAAGGACTTTCTGAAATTGGGATAGGGAAGAATTTCTTAAAGTTTGATAAACTCAACTATATTAAAAGTAAAAACTGTTACTCAGCAAAAGACACCATCAGGTAATGAAATAAAATTTTGGTTCACATATATTCAAAGGATGAGTATCCAAAATGCACAAAAGAAACACAGACGCCAAGGACAGGGAAAGGTAAATTAAGACCACACTGAAATATCACTTCCTATCTACATAGACGAGCAAAGATTAAGATGACCAATGGCAATACCAAGGGTTAGAGAAAAGTGTATCAACAGGAATTCTAATATCTTGGTGGTGGCAGTACAATTTGGTACAACTAACTACTTTCTTCAATTTTACATGACTGTGCAAAATTTATTTCCATTTGCGTATCCTGTAACTCAGTATTTCTAACCTAAAGTAATTCTTGGCCAGGCTTGGTGGCTCATGCCTGTAATCCCAACACTTTGGCAGGCTAAGGCAGGAAGATCTCTTGAGACCTGGGGCTTGAGACTACCCTGGGCAACAAAGTGAGACCCTGTCTCTACAAAAAAAAATTTTTTAATTAGCCAAATGCAGTGGGTGTGTGCCTGTAGTCCCAGCTACTCAACAGACTGAGGCAGGAGGCTCACTTGAGCCCAAAAGTTCAAGGATGCAGCAAGCTATGATGGTGCCACTGCGCTTCCGCCTAGGTGACACAGCACAACACTGTGTCTTAATATAAATGAAATCTTTTTTAAAAAGTCTTTTGTGTAAAAAGGAGGCACAAACAAAAATATTCATAGCTGGAGTTCCATTTTCAGAATGGTGGCAAGAGGATCTCTACAACCCTGTTCCCCAGTAAAATAGGCATAACTGGTGAAAATTATTTTTATAAAACAACCATTCAAAGTTTTTGGAAACTGGCCAGGCATGGTAGCTCACACTTGTAATCCCAGCACTTTGGGAGGCCAAGGCAGGCAGATCACTTGAGGCCAGGAGTTTGAGACCAGCCTGGCAAACATTGTGAATCCCCGTCTCTACTGAAAAAGACAAAAATCAGCCGAGTGTGGTGGCAGGCACCTGTAATCCCAGCTACTACTCAGGAGGTTGAAGCATGAGAATCACTTGAACCTGAGAGGCGGAGACTACAGTGAGTCGAGATCGTGCCACTGCACTTCAGCCTGGGCGACACAGAGAGATTCTGTCTCAAAAAAAAAGCGTTTGGAAACTGTCCTAAGGCATACAGAAAATGACTACAGTTATTGGAGATCTGCTAAAACTCAGTAAGAATAACAAGAGTATGTGGCCTTTGAGCTGCAACCAACTCCCCTCTTTCCCTTCTCACCTCAACATGACAGAAATTCCATTCCAGGGAGTGTGGCCAAGAACACAGGCAGGGCTCCCTCTCTCCTAACCTCCCAATCTAAGGCTATGTATGGTATCTTCCTGGGAGGAGCAGGTCAGTTGCATTTCTCATCTACCAATCCTCACCCCCATCCCAGCTACATACTGAAGAGGATAAACTTGAGACAGGTGCATCCTAGAGGTTCAAGTCTCCCTTCTTTCACCCATTCCCATTCATAAAAGGAAATCTGTCCTTCAAGGACAGCACACTGGAACACTTAGAACTCAAGTGTCTCATCTCAGCTCTTTCATAAGGTGGAGGTTCCATGTTGAGAGAGGTGAGCAGAAAAGACCTGAGTACTGCCCACACCCAGTACCCTATTCCTAGAGCAGGGACATTACTCAGAGAGAAGAAAGCCACAGTCCCGACCTCTGCTCCCAATATCTCCCTAAATGAAATGTCTTTACGTTAAACAGAGTGGAGAAGTTCAAGGCTAAAGGCACCCTCAAATACAAAGTAGCAATTAAGAGGAGGCTGTAGCTTCATGAGACATACAAGCTAAACCATAAGTCTACTAGTTTACCAAAGAAAACCAAAGAAACAACTAAGAAGGGTCCTCCTTGGGTCAGAATAAACCTCAAACACTGGCCTAAAAAAATTACCTCTGTAAAGGAGCCCAAATTTAATTGGATCAGACTGTGCAACAAGTTAGGCTGTAGGGCATTGTTGAAAACAACAGGGCAATCAGCTGGCAATGAGTGGATCCTAATAGCCAGATGTGATACCAGCATAAGCAGACAGCTTAACAGAGACATGAGACAAAGAGACAGAGAGTCCTGCTAAGGATGACAGTGCTCATGTTCAAGGATGTGCCCTCTAAAAAGCAACATTAGCAGCTGCTGATTGTAGCAAAAGGAGACCTCACTAAAACAGTCCACATAGACATTTTTAAAAAATCAAAAAACAGTAACACACCCAATGGAGTGGGGACCAGTATTAAGAGTTGCTACACTATCGTTAACAACTATGACATGTAAAGAAACAGAAAAGTGTGACATAAACACAGGGAAAAGCAGGCAACAAAAACCACTGGTGAGGCAGACTAGATGTCAGATTTAATAAATGTCAGAGTAACAATTATAAGTATATTCAAATGAATAAAAGGAACCATACTTAAAGAAGTAAAGGAAGGTGTAATACATCTATAGTATCACTAGAGATAAATATTATTTTTAAAAAACAGAACCTCTGTCACTACAGTAACAAATTCACAAGAGATTCAAAAGTAAACCTGAACTGGCAAAAGAAAGATCAGCAAACTTGGAGATAAATCTATAGAAATTATGCAATCAAAAGAACAAAAAGAATGATGAAACATAAACAGATTCTCAGAAAACATGGAACACCATTAAAGACACCAACATAGGCATAATTTGAGTACCAGAAAGAGAGGAGAGAGAGAAAGGAACAGGAAAAAAAAAAAAAAAATCAAAGAAATAACAGCTGAAAGCTTCCCAAATTTGAAGGAAAATAATACAGACATCAAAGTAGCTCAAGAAACCCCAAGTAAGGTAAGTGCAAAGAGAGCCACACCAAGATACATAGTAGTAAAAATGTTCAAAAACAAAGAAAAAAGGAAGGCAAAGACATTTAAAATTTAAAAACAGGCTGGCACAGTGACTTACACTTGTAATCTCAGCACTTTGGGAGGCTGAAGCAGGACTGCTTAAGTCCAGGAGTTTGAGACCAGACTGGACAACAAAGCAAGACCCCATCTCTAAAATTAAAAAGATAAAAAAGTTTAAAAGGTAGCCCGGTGTGGTGGTGCACACCTGTAATCCCAGCTACTTGAGAGGTTGAGGTGGATCACTCGAGCCCAAGAATTCAAGGTTGCAGTGAGCTATAATCACACCACAGCACTCCAGCACAGGCGACAGAGCAAGACCCTGTCTCCAAAACAATTAAAAAAAAAAAATTTAAACTAAGAAGATTCATTAGTAGCAGACAGTCCATACAAAAAACACTAAATGAAGTTCTTCAGGCTGAAAACAAGTGACCAAGACAGTAATTCAAATTCACGTGGAAAAAACAAAGAGCACTGGTAATTATGTAATTTGGCAGTATGAATGCATTATTACTTCTCCTTTCATAATTGGTTTTAAAAAACTATTGTATAGAACAATATGTATAGAATTATATCTTTGGAAATTTAACATATAGGAATGTAAAACTGTTACAAATAGAAGCACAGAGGAAATAGGTGGAAGAAAAGCTGTATTGTACTAAGAAAGGTACTTCAGATGGTAGCTCAGAAGCAAAGGAACAAATGAAGAAAATCCAGAAAAGACAAATAAGGTAATGTAACAAATGATATAAACATGTCCTTGCTCTCTCCTTCCCTCAGCTTTTTTGTTTTTTGTTTTTGTTTTTTTTTGAGATGAAGTCTTGCTCCATCACCAGGCTGGAGTGCAGTGGTGCAGTCTTCTCGGCTCACTGCAACCTCCAACTCCCTGGTTCAAGTGATTCTCCTGCCTCAGTCTTCTGAGTAGCTGGGATTACAAGCACACGCCACCAGGCCCAGCTAATTTTTGTATTTTTAGTAGAGTTGGGGTTTCACCATGTTGGCCAGGATGGTCTCGATCTCCTGACCTCGTGATCTGCCCGCCTCGGCCTCCCAAAGTGCTGGGATTACAGGCATGAGCCACTGCACCCTGCCTCAGTTTCTTTAAAATACATAAAATTATGTAACATAATCATTATAATAAAGTATAGCTGGGTTTGTGATATAACTAGATGCAAGGTATAAAGTAATAATTACATACACACACACTCACAAACACACATGCAGAGGAAAGCCGGAAATGAGCTTAAAGAGAGGGCTTCTTTGTCTCACTGAAATAAGTTAATATACACATGAAGGAGATTCCAATGAGATTCATCTTGTAAGCCCTAAAGCAACCTCTAAGAAAAACAAAAACATGTTGAAAAAATTACAAAGGATAAGTGTTACCCTAGGGAATATTTGCTTAATACAAAAGAAAGCCGGAAAAGTATAGAGGAAAAAGTAAAAGAAACATATAGGAAACAAAAGTAAATGGCTGGCCTAAGTCCAACTATAGTAACATTAAATGTAAATGTGAATGTACAAAATAATCCAATCAAAAGGCAGAAAGTGTTGGGTGGGACAAAAAACAAAATTCAGCTATATGCTGCCTACAAGAGACATACATTAGACTCAAAGATATAAAAGAGTTGAAAATAAAAGACATCATACAAATAGCAACCACAAGAAAGCTGTAGTGGCCATACTAATATCAAAATAGACTTTTTTTTTTTTTTTTTTTTTTTTTTTTTTGAGACGGAGTCTCACTCTGTCGCCCAGGCTGGAGTGCAGTGGCCGGATCTCAGCTCACTGCAAGCTCCGCCTCCCGGGTTCACGCCATTCTCCGGCCTCAGCCTCCCAAGTAGCTGGGACTACAGGCACCCGCCACCTCGCCCGGCTAGTTTTTTTTTGTATTTCTTAATAGAGACGGGGTTTCACCATGTTAGCCAGGATGGTTTCGATCTCCTGACCTCGTGATCCGCCCGTCTCGGCCTCCCAAAGTGCTGGGATTACGGGCTTGAGCCACCGCGCCCGGCCTAGACTTTAAACAAAAGATAAAGAAGGGCATTTTGTAATGCTGGGGCTAACAGATCAACACGATGTAACATTTTAAGCACATATACATCACACACAGAGCCTAAAATATATGAAGCAAAAAGTGATAAAAGAAAAAATAATTCAACAATTGCTTGGACACTGCAATGCCCCACTTTCAATGAAGAATAGAACTAAACAGAAAAGCAGCAAGGAAATCAAACACTTGAAAAAACTACAAACCAACTAAACCTAACTCACATCTATGGAGTGCTTCACCTAACAAAAATAGCATTCTTAAGTGTATGCAAAACATTCTCCAAGACAGACCATATACTAGGACACAAAACAAACCCCAATAAACTTTTAAAAATTGAAATTATATTAGGTTGATGCAAAAGTAATCACAGTTTGCCACTGAAAGTAATGGCAAAAAAACACAATTACTTTCGCACCAACCTAATACAATGTATGGTCTCCACCTACAATGGAATGAAATTAGAAAACAGTGACAGAAAAAAAAAAGTGGGGTAGCTCACAAATACGTGCATAATAAACACATTTCCAAGTAACCAATGGGTCAATGAGAAAATCACAAAGGAAACTAGAAAATACTTTGAGATGAATGAAAATGAAGATACAACATACCAAAATCTATGTGACGTAACTAAAGCACTATTTAGAGAAAAATGTACAGCTAATAAATGCCTGTCTTAAAAAGGAAGAAATATCTCAAATCACTAACAACCTTTCCCCTTAAGACACTGGTAAACGAAGAGCAAAATAAAAACGAAAGCAAGCAGAAGAAAAGAAATAATAAAGATTAAGAGCAGGGGTAAATACAGAACAGAAAAACAACTGAGAAAAATCAACAAAACCAAAAGATGGTTCCTTGGGGAAAAAAATAAACAAAACTGACAAACCTTTATCTAGAATGACTAAGAATAACAAAAAGACTCAAACTATTCAAATCAGGTGTGAGGCCAGGCATGGTGGCTCAGGTCTGTAATCCCAGCGCTTTGGGAGGCCAACGCAGGCAGACCATTTGAGGTCAGGAGCTCAAGACCAGCCTGGCCAACATGATGAAACCCCATCTCTACTAAAAATACAAAAAAATTAGCCGGGCATGGTGGCACATGCCTGTAGTCCCAGCTACTCAGGAGGCTGAGGCAGAAAAATCACTTGAACCCAGGAGGCAGAGGTTGTAGTGAGCTAAGATCATGCCACTGCACTACAGCCTGGGCAACAGAGCGCAACTCCATCTCAAAAAAATAAATTAACAAAATAAAATCAGGAGGGGGGCATAAGTATTATTATACAAATAAGGATTATAAGGGAAGACTGTAAACAATTATAAACTAATAAATTAGACAATTTAGACGAAACAAATTCCTAGAAACACATAAACTACTGAAACTGACTCAAGAGAAAAACAGACAACCTGAATAGGCCTCTAATGAATGAAGATATCGAATCAAAAGAGTATCTGCAAGAAAAGCCCAGGTCCAGATGACTTTACTGGTCAATTCTACCAAACATTTAAAAGAAAATTTAATGTTAATCCTTCACAAAGTTTTCCAAAAAATAAGAAAGTGGGGAACATGTCTCAACTCATTCCATAAGGTCAGTATTAATGATACCAAAAACAGACAAGGACATCATAAGAAAACCAAAGGCCATCCCTTATGGATATAGATACAAAAATTCTCGACCAAGTACTAGCAAAATGAATCCAGCAATATTTTATATGCATTATATGCCATGACCAAGTGATAATTATTTCAAGAATGCAAGGGTGGTTTAGTATCCAAACATTAACTACTATAAAACACCCTATCGATAGAATGAAAGACAAAAATCACATGATCATCTCAACAGATGCAGAACAAGCATTTGACAAAATTCAACATGAATTTCTTTCAGATAAAAAGACCCCCAAAAAAAGAGAAACAGAAATTTCCTCAACCTGATAAATGGATTTACAGAAAACCCACAGATAACATCATACTTATTGTGAAAGTCTGAATTTCTCCCTAACATCAGGAATAAGACAAGGATATCTAAGATGAAGGATAAGACAAGGACGCGCACAATCACTATTTTTGTTCAACATTATACTCAGCGTTCCACCAAGGGGAACCGGGCAAGAAAATGAAATAAAAGGCATTCAAAGCAGAAGGGAAGGAGTAAAACTATTTACAGATGGCATGATCTCATAAGATTCCACAATCTCAGTGGATGCCTAAAACCTCAGACAATATGGAACCCTACATATTATGTTTTTTCTATATATACATACCTATGATAAAATTTAATTTATAAATTACACACAGTAACATATTTGCAACACTAATAATAAAATAGGATAAATAATAGTAAAATAGAATTTAAAAATATGCCACCAGCATCACCACTCTTGTAAGCTATGGGGCTCTTATTAATTAAAATAGGGTTACCTGAACACAAACACTGTAATACTGTGTACTGTAACAGTCAAGAGGGCTAATAAGTAACTAACAGGCAGGTAAGTATACAGAGCATCAATACACTGGACAACGGGATGATTCACATTTCAGGCAGGATGCAGCAGGATGGAGACAGATTTCATCACAATACTCAGAATAGCACACAATTTAAAACAAATTGTTTATTTCTGGGATTTTCCACTCAATATTTTTGGAGGCAGTTACCATGGGTAAATGAGACCATTAGATAAGGGAAGAGGAACTACTATATATAGAAAATCCTAATGAACCCTCTAAAAAACTATTAGAATTAATCAATTTAGCATGGTAGCAGGATACAAGATCAATATTCAATAATCAACTGTATTTTTATACACTTGCAATGAATAACCATAAATGAAATTAAGAAAATGATTCTATTCACAATAGCATCAAAAAGAATAAATATACTTTAAAGATAAATTTAACAAAGCACAAAACTAACACTATGAAAACTACGAAATGTCTTCATACTTTAATTACTTTCAACATGTGAAAAACACATTGAAAAATGTATGTTAAAAGTAATAACAGAAGATCTAAATAAATGAAAAGATATCCATGTTCATGAATGGGTAAACCTCAGACCTACCTCACTGGATTGTTAAAGGAACCAAATGAGACAATATATGTGAGAGGATTTTTGACTTTTTTAGCAGGTAGCTATTAATGCCAAGAGGTCCACAATTCAAACTTTTCTTCAACTAAGTACTGAAAACATCACTAGGAGGCAATATTAGAATAGCTGTAGACAGACAATGCTGAGAATAAAATAACCAGCTCATCTTCAGACCAAAGTGTTTTCAAGATGCAAAACACTCCTTTTGCAACCTTAACCAATTATTTATCTCAAAGGCCCAATTCCAATGAGAAGCAACAATATAATAGAGAGCACTTAAAAACAAAGGGAAACTGAATGTTAGTTTCTTCTCTGAAGACCAGTGACTAAGTCTCTTTGAATCCAATCCTGATAAATATCTGAGACTCACTTTTTCCAATCATAAAAAAATTGCCTGTTTATTCTACAGGCATGTTGACAGTGTGTAATCATATATTAGATTACATAGCACCTTTCCTCTATAAATATCAAACTATTAAAGTGTAACGTGGTCCAGTGTCCACTCTCTACTTGGTACATGATTTAGATACTCGACCCTTCAGCCCAGTGAACTGCTACATCCCAACATCCCAAAATGCCAATTTCTTGATGGCAAGCCGATCTGAATGGAGGTTCTCTGATGTCTCCACATTCACAGCATTTGTAAATACTGCCCCTGAAAAAATAGCAGATCCTTACAAATCTATCTATTACAAATTAATACATATACAAAATGCCTCACTAGTCAGCTTTTAGCCTCTTTTCAAATAGTCCAGGATTAGGAAAATGGAGATTTGTTTGTGTCACTCTTTCACAAGCAGACCAGGAATATAAGTCCTTCCTCAATATGGAACCAAACGTGCCTCCCATTAATATCCACACAAAATAAGCCCACTCTCATTTCCATAGGACTAGAAACACTTAGATGTGGCTAACATATGCTAAGTTGTCTCCTTCCTCAGGCACTACAGGCCAAATTTCTTCCATTTTTCACGTCACAGTTTTCCTTACTAAGAGCTTAAGGTCACTTAAATTTCCCTCATTTCCTGAAGTGAATAAATAAAAGAAAAAATTAAAGCAATGAAGAAGTTTATATCCCAGGTCATGCTATTAGTTATGGTATATCTCCCCTATCCTCCATTTACACAGCTGATTTGCCAAAATTGAGCTTCTATTTATCTCTATTCAATTTCATTTTTTAAGGGTAGGTTGTTGGATTTCAGGTGATTTTTACTTTCTTCTTTTTACTTTCCGTATTTTTTGGGTTTCTTTATATGTATGTATTATTTTACAAAAACAAGTTTGTTAGACAAAAACTAAACCCACAGAATATCTACCCTATTTACTATTGCATCTATGGCACTTAGCATAGAATCCAGGATATAATTAGCACTGATCATGTTGGTAATCTCAGCACTTTGGGAGGCTGAGGTGGGTGGATCGTTTTAGCTCAGGAGTTCAAAACCAGCCTGGACAAAATGGTGAAACCCCATCTCTACAAAAAAAAAAAAAAAAAATTTTGAGATGGAGTCTCACTGTCACCCAGGCTGGACTGCAGTGGCATGATCTCGGCTCAATGCAAGCTCCACCTCCCAGGTTCACGCTATTCTCCTGCCTCAGCCTCCCAAGTAGCTGGGACTACAGGCGCCCACCATCACGCCCGGCTAATTTTTTGTATTTTTAGTAGAGACGGGGTTTCATCGTGTTAGCTAGGACGGTCTCGATCTCCTGACCTCATGTTCCACCTGCCTTAGCCTCCCACAGTGCTGGGATTACAGGGGTGAGCCACAGCGCCCGGCCCCAAAATTTTTATAATTAGCCAAGCCTGGTGGTGCCTGCCTGTGGTCCCAGCTACTTGGGAGGCTGAGACAAGGAACATGTGAGCTCAGGAGTTTGAGACTGCAGTGAGCCATGTTCGAGCCACTGCACTCCAGCCTACGGGACAGAGTGAGACCGTGTTTCAAAAACAAACCAACCAAAATAACTGGCCGGCTGCAGTGGCTCATGCCTGTAATTCCAGCACTTTGGGAGGCCAAGGCAGGCAGATCACAGAAGGCCAGGGGTTTGAGACCAGCCTGGCCAACATGGTGAAACCCTATCTCTATTAAAAATACAAAAATGAGCCAGGCGTGGTAGCATGCGCCTGTAATCCCAGCTACTCAGGAGGCTAGGGCAGGAGAATTGCCTGAACCCAGGAGGTGGAGGTTGTAGTGAGCTGAGGTCACACCACTGCACTCCAGCCTGGGTGAAAGAAAGAATGAGACTCTGTCTCAAAAAAAAAAAAAAATTAAAGTGCTGAGTTCATAATATAGAAAGTCATCACCATATAATAAGTGAATATCAGGATATAAAAGTGGTATCACAGAATTCCAAGTATGTAAAAGTAGACAAAGTGTGCACACATTTTTTTTTTTTTCTAAAGAGACAAAAATATTTTGGGAATTAAATGTTCCATATCTTAATTTCATTGGTGCTACACCTTTATTAAATGTTTCAACACTCATTTCACTGTAAATGGGCTCCTTTTTTTTTTTTTTTTTTTTTTTTTTTTTTTTTTTGAGAGAGAGTTTTGCTCTGTTGCCCAGGCTGGAGTGCAGTGGCACAATCTTGGATCACTATAACCTCTGCTGCCAGGTTCAAGCGATTCTCATGCCTCAGCCTCCCAAGTAGCTCAGACTACAGGCATGCACCACAATACCTGGCTAACTTTTGTGTATTTTTAGTAGAGGCCAGGTTTTGCCATGTTGGCCTGGCTGGTCTCGAACTCCTGACCTCAAGTAATCCACCTGCCTTGGCCTTCCAAAGTGCTGGTGCAGCTGGACGAGCCGTAGGCAAAACCTCTCTGACACCGAGTTGTAGAAGGAAGGGCTTTATTCAATTGGGATCATCAGCAAGCTATTGCCTTAAAATCTGAGCTCCCCGAGTACACAATTTCTGTCCCTTTTAAGGGCTCACAACACTAAAGATTTCATATGAAAGGACTGTGATTGATTGAGCAGTCTAGGGGATACGTGACAGGGGTTTCATGCACTGGTAGTCAGAAAGAAACAGAACAGGGCCGGGAGTTTTACAATGTTCTTCTATACAATGTCAGGAACATCGGTTTCTAAGTCATAAATTGATTTTTAACTACTAGGATTAGGCCAGGCAGACCTAGGCCTGGTTCCAGGCCTGGCGCCGGGCTGCCTGTCTTTGGTTTTACTTCATTGTTTTTTCTTAAAACAGGTACTGAGTATAAAACAATATAAAACAATATGAGAGGGTTTCTCTCTTTCCTCACTGGGATTACAGGCATGAGCCAACCTGCCAAGCCAGGTTCCTCTTTTTTTCTTTTTGATACGGAGTCTTGCTCTGTCACCAGGTTGGAGTGCAGTTGCGCAATCTCGGCTCACTGCAACCTCCAACTCCCTGGTTCAAGCAATCCTCCTGCCTCAGCCTCCAGAGTAGCTGGGATTACAGGCATGCGCCACCATGCCCAGCTAATTTTTGTATTTTTAGTAGAGACGGTGTTTCAGCATGTTGGCCAGGATGGTCTTGATCTCCTGACCTCATGATACACCCACCTCGGCCTCCCAAAGTGCTGGGATTACAGGCGTGAGCCACCACGCCCAGCCTAGGTTCCTCTTTTTTAACAAAAATTTTACCTCAATAAAGATGACATTTAAAGAGATTAGGGGCCAGGTGCAGTGGTTCACGCCTGTAATCCCAACACTTTAGGAGGCCAACACAGGAAGGTCGCCTGAGCCCAGGAGTTCAAGGCCAGCCTGGGAAACAGTGAGATCCCAAATGTACCAAAAAAAAAAAAAAAATTAGCTGGGCATAGTGAGGCACATCTGTAGTCCCAGTTACTCAGGTGGGTGACATTGGAGAATTGCTTGTGCTAGGGAAGTCAGGCTGAAGTAAGCCCTGATTGTACTAATGCACTCCAGTCTGGGTGACAGAGCAAGACCCTGTCTCAATTTTTTCTTTTTTTTTTTTTTTTTTTTTTTGAGACAGAGTCTTGTTCTGTTGCCCAGGCTGGAGTGCAGAGGCACACTCTCGGCTCACAGCATACATCTGGGCTCAAGTGATTCTCGTGCCTCAGTCTCCTGAGTACCTGGGATTAGAGGTATGCCCCACAATGCCTGGCTTGTTTTTGTACTTTCAGTAGAGACAAGATTTTGCTATGTTGGCGAGGCTGGTCTTGAACTCCTGACCACAAGTGATCTGCCTGCCTCGGCCTCCCAAAGTGCTGGGATTACAAGGTGTGAGTCACCATGCCCAGCCCTGTCTTTTTTTTTTTTTTAAAAGAAGAGTTTTAAAATACACTCAAAACTTTGGGGGGAGGGTAATATTTTTGTGTAATTTTTCTGTTTTCCAAATTTTCTACAATAAGCATCATAATTTTAATTTTAAAAATAGGGATAGGTAGGCACTGAGGTAACTTAAAGACCCGTGCTTTTAGACTGCTGAGAATTTGCTGTTATTCTCATACATGTTAGCTAAATAGCAACCACAGAGTACCTATCACCAAATGCTGTATAAGTACCTTAAATATTCATGACATTTCTGCTGTACAACATTGTATTCCACATAAATGGTGTTCCTCAGAGTTCTGCGATATGCAGACTCTGTATACTTATTTTATTTAACACTTATGATATTTTTAAGAAGGTATTAACCATATTTTAGAAACAATATAGCTAACATTAAGAATGAGATTAGGCCAGGCATGGTGGCTCACACCTCTAATCCCAGCACTTTGGGAGGCCAAGGCAGGTGGATCACCTAAGATGAGGAGTTCAAGACCAGCCTGACCAACATGGAGAAACTCCATGTCTACTAAAAATATAAAATTAACTGGGCATGGTGGCACTTGCCTTAATCCCAGCTACTCAGGAGGCTGAGGCAGGAGAACCACTTGAACCCAGGTGGGGTGGGGGTGGGGTTGCAGTGAGGTGAAATCACGCCATTGCACTCCAACCTGGGCAACAAGAGCAAAACTCTGTCTCAAAACACACACACACACAAAAAAGAATGAGATTAGGCTGGGTGCGGTGGCTCACACCTGTAATCCCAGCACTTTGGGAGGCTGAGGCGGGTGGATCAACTGAGGTCAGGAGTTCAAGACCAGCGTGGCCAACATGGTAAAACCCCATCTCTACTAAAAGTAAAAAATTAGCCAGGTGTGGTGTGCCTGTTGTCCCAGCTACTTGGGAGGCTGAGGCAGGGAGAATCGCTTGAACCCAGGAGGCGGAGGTTGCAGTGAGCCGAAATCGCACCACTGTGCTCCAGCCTAGGCGACAGAGTGAGACTCCATCTAAAAATAAATAAATAAATAAATAAATAAATAAATAAATAAATAAAAACACAAAAACAATGAGATTAATAACTTGCCCAAGATTACAAAGCTATCAAGTGGTAGAGCTGGGATTCAAACTCCAGGAACAATGTTCTCTCCTATGTTGCTATACTCTATTACATTCCACAAAAAGCCAACCCTCCGAGCCCATTATTATCTACAAACTTGATTGGCATACCATCTAGGCCTTATTCTGTGGTCTTGGACTGAACCTTCTAGGCAACTATGTATCATATACCTAGTTTACTTCAAGGTAACAAAAGCCTTCTTAACCATAGTCATTCAGTAAGTAACAAATCCTTACACTGGTAATATCATCCAGCCTACATATCTCTACATTCAAATCCTACCTTCCCCCTCAATAACAACGCTCATAAACTCTTACCATTAATTAATGTCTGAAAAATGACTTCTTAGATTCCATGGGTAGTTTTCTAAAATTAAGTATTAATACTGTTGATTACATATTTAAACAGTATTTGGAGAGCAGAATTGAGCAATGCCTATTGAAATATTTCCATTTGAACCAACAATTCCACTTCTAGCAATTTATCCTATAAAAATCCACATTTCCAAACTGCACAAAAATATACATGCAAAGACGTTTATCACAGCATCATTTGTAACAGCAGAAAGTAGTTCAAATAGTATCAATGCCTGCAAATAGGCAAGTGGACAAAAAACAATATTATGTCAATACAGTGGACTACTATGCAGTTGAAAAAATGAAGCAGTTATAGGTACTAATGAGAGGTGAAGCCATCTGGACTTCCTGGGTCAAGTGCGGATTTGGAGAACTTTTCTGTCTTACAAGAGGACAGTAAAATGCACCAATCAGTGCTCTGCAAAAATGCACATATCAGTGCTCTGTAGCTAGCAAGAGGGTTGTAAAATGCACCAATCAGCGTTCTGTAAAATGCACCAATCAGCACTCTGCAAAATGCACCAATCAGCAGGATCCTATAAGTAGCCAATTGCAGGAAAGATTGAAAAAAAGGGCACTCTGATACAGCAGAAATGGAACATAGGAGGGGCCAATGAGGGAATAAAAGTTGGCCACCCCACCCAGCAGCGGCAACCCGCTCAGGTCCCCTTCCACACTGTAGAAGCTTTGTTCTTTCACTCTTCACAATAAACCTTGCTACCGCTCACTCTATGGATCTGTGCCATCTTTAAGCTGTAACACTCACCGCGAAGGTCTACAGCTTCATTCTTGAAGTCAGCGAGACCATGAACCCGCTAGAAGGAACCAACTCTGGACACATCTTGGGGACTCATTCAGGATATCGCCATGTGGTGAGTACCATCAGACACCTTTTGCTTGCTATTCTGTCCCATTTTTCCTTAGAATTCGAGGGCTAAACACTGGGCACCTGTTGGCCAGTTAAAAGTGACTAGCGTGGCCACAGGACTAAAGACTCAGTGTCAGGTTTTCTGGGAAAGGGCTCTCTAACAACTCCAGACTCTTTGGAGTTGAGAGCGTTGGTTTGCCTGGAACCAGCTTCCACTTTTCCTGTACTTCTGGGCTGAGCCAAGGGTTGACAGAGAGGAAAGACATCCAGCTCTGGGATCCCCACAAAAAGGTGGTTGACCCTACAGCCATGAGTGGAACTCTCAAAGTTACGTAGCCCAAGCAAGACTAGCCCATCTATCCAATCTATCCTGACCCTTGCCTCATGGGTCCTAACACCTGTGAGAAAAACTTCCTCCCACCTCTCTTCTCCGAGGCTAGTCCCGCTTCTAAAAATCACTACCTGTCCCTGGTGCTCTTCCAGTTTCTCTTATAAGAATGATTGCTAGTATAAATTTTGGGGGGAGGCTCCGAGACGGCCAAATAGGAACAGCTCCAGTCTACAGCTCCCAGGGTGAGTGATGCATAAGACCAGTGATTTCTGCATTTCCAACTGACGTACCAGGTTCATCTCACTCGGGCTTGTTGGACAGTGGGTGCAGCCCATGGCATGTGAGCTGAAGCTGGGGGGGCATTGCCTCACCCGGGAAGCGCAAGGGGTAGGGGAATTCCCTTTCCCAGGAATCCAAGGGAAGCTGTGACACACCGTACCTGGAAAATTGGGACACTCCCACCCTAATACTGTGTTTTTTCCAACAGTCTTAGCAAACAGCACACCAGGGGATTTTATTCCGTGCCTGGCTCAGAGGTCCCCACGCCATGCAGCCTCACTCACTGCTAGTACAGCAGTCTGAGATCAAACTGTCAGGCAGCAGCAAGGCTGGGGGAGGGGCGTTTGCCATTGCTGAGGTTTGAGTAGGTAAACAAAGCGGCCGGGAAACTTGAACTGGGAGGAGCCCACCACAGCTCAAGGAGGCCCACCTGCCTCTGTAGACTCCACCTCTGGGGGCAGGGCATGGCGGAACAAAAGGTATCAGAAACTTCTGCAGACTTAAACGTCCCTGTCTGACAGCTTTGAAGAGAGTAGTGGTTCTCCTAGCACGGAGTTTGAGATCTGAGAGCAGACAGACTGCCTCCTCAAGTGGGTTCCTGATCCCCGAGTAGCCTAACTCAGAGGCACTTCCCAGTAGGGGCCGACTGAAACCTCATACAGCTGTGTGCCCCTCTGAGACGGAGCTTCCAGAGGAAGGATCAGGCAGCAACATTTGCCGTTCTGCAATATTTGCCATTCTGCAACCTCCACTGGTGATACTCAGGCAAACAGGGTCTGCAGTGGACCTCCAGCAAACTCCAACAGACCTGCAGCTGAGGGTCCTGACTGTTAGAAAGAAAACTAACAAACAGAAAGGACATCCACACCAAAACCCCATATGTACGTCACCATCATCAAAGACCAAAGGTAGATAAAACCACAAAGATGGGGAGAAACTAGAGCAGAAGAGCTGAAAATTCTAAAATTCAGAGCACCTCTTCTCCTCCAAAGGAATGCAGCTCCTCACCAGCAACGGAACGAAGCTGGACAGAGAATGACTTTGACGAGTTGAGAGAAGGAGGCTTCAGGCGATCAGTAATAACAAACTTCTTTGAGCTAAAGGAGGATGTTCGAACCCATCACAAAGAACCCAAAAACCTTGAAAAAAGATTACATGAGTGGCTAACTAGAATATACAGCGTAGAGAAGACCATAAACGACCTGGTGGAGCTGAAAACCATGGCACAAGAACTATGTGACGCATGCACAGGCTTCAGTAGCTGATTCAATCAAGTGGTAGAAAGACTATCAGTGATTAAAAATCAAATGAATAAAATGAAGCCAGAAGAGAAGTTTAGAGAAAAAAATAGTAAAAAGAAATGAACAAAGCCTCTGAGAAATACGGGACTATGTGAAAAGACCAAATCTATGTCTGATTGGTGTACCTGAAAGTGACGGGGAGAATGGAACCAAGTGAGAAAACACTCTGCAGGATATTATCCAGGAGAACTTCCCCAACCTAGCAAGGCAGATCAACATTCAAATTCAGGAAATACAGAGAATGCCACCAAGATACTCCTCGAGAAGAGCAACTCCAAGACACATAATTGTCAGATTCACCAAAGTTGAAATGAAGGAAAAAATGTTAAGGGCAGCCAGAGAGAAAGGTCGGGTTACCCAAAAAGGGAAGCCCATCAGAATAACAGTGGATCTCTCGGCAGAAACCCTACAAGCCAGAAGAGAGTGGGGGCCAATATTCGACATTTTTAAAGAAAGGAATTTTCAACCCAGAATTTCATATCCAGCTAAACTAAGCTTCCTAAGTGAAGGAGAAATAAAATCCTTTACATACAAGCAAATGCTGACAGATTTTGTCACCACCAGGCCTGCCCTACAAGAGCTCCTGAAGGAAGCACTAAACATGGAAAGGAAAAACCGGTACCAGCCACTGCAAAAACATGCCACATTTTAAAGACCATCGATGCAAGGAAGAAACTGCATCAACTAACGAGCAAAATAACCAGCTAACATCACGAAAGGATCAAGTTCACACATAACAGTATTAACCTTAAATGTAAATGGGCTAAATGCTCCAATGAAAAGACAGAGACTGGCAAATTGGATAAAGAGTCAAGACCATCAGTTTGCTGTATTCAGGAGACCCATCTCACATGCAGAGACACACATAGGCTCAAAATAATGGGATGCAGGAAGATCTACCAAGCAAATAGAAAACAAAAAAAGGCAGGGGTTGCAATCCTAGTCTCTGATAAAACAGACTTTAAACCAACAAAGATCAAAAGAGACAAAGAAGGCCATTACATAATGGTAAAGGGATCAATTAAACAAGAAGAGCTAACCTTTTGGGAGGCCGAGACGGGCGGATCACGAGGCCAGGAGATCGAGACCATCCTGGCTAACACGGTGAAACCCCGTCTCTACTAAAAAATACAAAAATCTAGCCGGGCGCGGTGGCAGGCGCCTGTAGTCCCAACTACTCGGGAGGCTGAGGCAGGAGAATGGCGTGAACCCGGGAGGCGGAGCTTGCAGTGAGCTGAAATCCGGCCACTGCACTCCAGCCTGGGCGGCAGAGCGAGACTCCGTCTCAAAAAAAAAAGAAGAGCTAACCTAAATATATATGCACCCAATACAGGAACACCCAGATTCATAAAGCAAGTCCTTAGAGACCTACAAAGAGACTTTGACTCCCACACAATAATAATGGGAAACTTTAACACCCCACTGTCAACATCAGACAGATCAACAAGACAGAACGTTAACAAGGATATCCAGGAATTGAACTCAGTTCTGCATCAAGCGGACCTGATAGACATCTACAGAACTCTCTAACCCAAATGAACAGCATATACACATCACACTTATTCCAAAATTGACCACATAGTTGGAAGTAAAGCACTCCTCAGCAAATGTAAAATAACAGAAATTATAACAAACTGTCTCGCAGACTACAGTGCAATCAAACTAGAACTCAGGATTAAGAAACTCAATCAAAACCGCTCAACTACATGGAAACTGAACAACCTGCTCCTGAATGACTACTGGGTGCATAACGAAATGAAGGCAAAAATAAAGATGTTCTTTGAAACTAAGAAGAACAAAGACACAACATACCAGAATCTCTGGGACACATTTAAAGCAGTGTGTAGAGGGAAATTTATAGCACTAAATGCCCACAAGAGAAAGCAGGAAAGATCTAAAATTGACACCACACCCTAACATCACAATTAAAAGAACTAGAGAAGCAAGAGCAAACACGTTCAAAAGCTAGCAGAAGGCAAGAAATAAGTAAGATCAGAGCTGAACTGAAGGAGATAGAGATACAAAAAACCCTTCAAAAAATCAATGAATCCAGGAGCTGGTTTTTTGAAAAGATCAACAAAATTGAGAGACCTCTAGCAAGACTAATAAAGAAGAAAAGAGAGAAGAATCAAATAGATGCAATAAAAAATGATAAAGGGGATATCACCACCGATCCCACAGAAATACAAACTACCATCAGAAAATACTATAAACACCTCTACACAAATAAACTAGAAAATCCAGAAGAAATGGATAAATTCCTGGACACATACACCCTCCCAAGACTAAACCAGGAAGTTGAATCCCTGAATAGACCAATAACAGGCTCTGAAATTGAGGCAATAATTAATAGCCTACCAACCAAAAAAAGTCCAGGACCAGACGGATTCACAGCTGAATTCTACCAGAGGTACAAAGAGGAGCTGGCACCATTCCTTCTGAAACTATTCCAATCAACAGAAAAAGACGGAATCCTCCCTAACGCATTTTATGAGACCAGCATTATCCTGATACCAAAGCCTGGCAGAGACTCAACAAAAAAAGAGAATTTTAGACCAATATCCCTGATGAACATCAATGCAGAAATCCTCAATAAAATACTGGCAAACCGAATCCAGCAGCACATCAAAAAGCTTATCCACCACGATCAAGTTGGTTTCATCCCTGGGATGCAAGGCTGGTTCAACATACGCCAATCAATAAACGTAATCCAGCATATAAACAGAACCAAAGACAAAAACCATATGATTATCTCAATAGATGCAGAAAAGACCTTAAATTTCAAAAGTCCTTCATGCTAAAATCTCTCAATAATTGTATTGAGAGGTATTGATGGGATGTATCTCAAAATAATAAGAGCTATTTATAACAAACCCACAGCCAATACCATACTGAATGGGCAAAAACTGGAAGCATTCCCTTTGAAAACTGGCACAAGACAGGGATGCCCTCTCTCACCACTCCTATTCAACACAGTGTTGGAAGTTCTGGCCAGAGCAATCAGGCAAGAGAAAGAAATAAAGGGTATTCAATTAGGAAAAGAGGAAGTCAAATTGTCCCTGTTTGCAGATGACATGATCGTATATTTAGAAAACTCCATCGTCTCAGCCCAAAATCTCCTTAAGCTGATAAGCAACTTCAGCAAAGTCTTAGGATACAAAATCAATGTGCAAAAATCACAAGCATTCCTATATACCAGTAACAGACAGACAGCCAAATCGTGAGTGAACTCCCATTCACAATTGCTTCAAGGAGAATAAAATACTAGGAATCCAACTTACAAGGGATGTGAAGGACCTCTTCGAGGAGAACTACAAACCACTGCTCAGTGAAATAAAAGAGGATACAAACAAATGGAAGAACATTCCATGCTCATGGATAGGAAGAATCAATATCATGAAAATGGTCATACTGCCCAAAGTAATTTGTAGATTCAATTCCATCCCCATCAAGCTACCAGTGACTTTCTTCACAGAATTGGAAAAACTACTTTAAAGTTCATATGGAACTAAAAAAGAGCCCGCATTGCCAAGACAATCCTAAGCCAAAAGAACAAAGCTGGAGGCATCACACTACCTGACTTCAAACTATACTACAAGGCTACAGTAACCAAAACAGCATGGTACTGGTACCAAAACAGAGATACAGACCAATGGAACAGAACAGAGCCCTCAGAAATAATACCACACATCTACAATCATCTGATCTTTGACAAACCTGACCAAAAAAAGAAATGGGGAAAGGATTCCCTATTTAATAAATGGTGCTGAGAAAACTGGCTAGCCATATGTAGAAAGCTGAAATTGGATCCCTTCCTTACACCTTATACAAAAATTAATTCAAGATGGATTAAAGACTTAAAACCATAAAAACCCTAGAAGAAAACCTAGGCAATACCATTCAGGACATAGGCATGGGCAAGGACTTCATGTCTAAAACACCAAAAGCAATTGCAACAAAAGCCAAAATTGACAAATGGAATCTAATTAAACTAAAGAGTTTCTGCACAGCAAAAGAAACTACCATCAGAGTGAACCTACAGAATGGGAGAAAATTTTCACAATCTACCCATCTGACAAAGGGTTAATATCCAGAATCTACAAAGAACTTAAAATAAATTTACAAGAAAAAAATCAAACAACCCCACCAAAAAGTGGGCAAAGGATATGAACAGACACTTCTCAAAAGAAGACATTTATGCAGCCAACAGACACATGAAAAAATGCTCATCATCACTGGCCATCAGAGAAATGCAAATCAAAACCACAATGAGATACCATCTCACAGCAGTTAGAATGGCAATCATCAAAAAGTCAGGAAACAACAGGTGCTGGAGAGGATGTGGAGAAATAGGAACACTTTTACACTGTTGGTGGAACTGTAAACTAGTTCAACCATTGTGGAAGACAGTGTGGCGATTCCTCAAGGATCTAGAACTAGAAATACCATTGACCCAGTCTTCCCATTACTGGGTATATACTCAAAGGAATATAAATCATGCTGCTATACAGACACATGCACACGTTATGTTTATTGCGGCACTATTCACAATAGCAAAAACTTGGAACCAATCCAAATGTCCATCAATGATAGACCAGATTAAGAAAATGTGGCACATATCCACCATGGAATACTATGCAGTCATAAAAAAGGATGAGTTCATGTCCTTTGTAGGGACATGGATGAAGCTGGAAACCATCATTCTGAGCAAAATTTCATGAGGACAGAAAACCAAACACTGCATATTCTCATTCATAGGTGGGAATTAAACAATGAGAACCCTTGGACACAGGGTGGAGAACATTACACACTGGGACCTGTCGTGGAGTGGAAGGAGGTGGGAGGGATAGCATTAGGAGATATACCTAATATAAATGACGAGTTAATGGGTGCAGCACATCAACATGGCATATGTATGCGTGAGTAACAAACCTGCACGTTGTGCACATGTACCCTAGAACTTAAAGTGTAATTTAAAAAAGGTATAAATATTAGTTCATTGTTCATAATAAATAATTAATTTCAGGACTCTGTTCCCTTCTTTAGACACGCGGGCTCACTGATCAAAGACATAATTTTTGCCCAAAGCCCCTTCACAGAGGGGGGACTATCTGGAATTTTAAGATCCCTCCTCAGACTAGCAGACCTAACAAAGGCTATTTCCGAAGCTAGGATATGGGGAGCCTCAGAAATTATATCCTTCCTATTCATATGATAAGAAGAGAGGACAAAAAGCGTCACTCTTCCAACCCTGGAGATCCCTTCCCTCCCTCGGGGTATGACCCTCCACTCCATTTTGAGGCATATCATCTTTATAGGACAAGAGTAAGGTCCCAATACCAACAAGAGAAAATGCTTAGGACTCTAACAGGTTTTCGAGAATGTGTCAGTAAAGGCCACTAAATCCGATTTTTCTTGGTCCTCTTTGTGGTCTAAGAGGAAAGGCAAGGGTACAGGTTTTCGAGAATGCCACTAAATCCGACCTTCCTTGGTCCCCTTTGTGGTCTAGGAGGAAAACCAGTGTTTCCGCTGTTGCTTCGGTGAGCACAACTATTCCAAACAGCAGGGTCCAGGGACCGTGTGGGTCTTGGGTAGGGGGAGAAAAAAAAAATACATGGGCGGTTTTTTCTTTCAGACGGAAAACACTCAGGCATCAACAGGCTCACCCTTAAAATGTATCCTAAGCCATTGGAACCAATTTGACCCAAAAACCCTGAAAAAGAAGTGGCTTATTTTTTTCTGCACTACGCCTGGCCCCAATATTCTCTCTCTGATGGGGAAAAATGGCCAACTGAGGGAAGTATAAATTACAATACTATCCTGCAGTTTGACCTTTTCTGTAAGAGGGAAGGCAAATGGAGTGAAACACCTTATGTTCAAGCTTTCTTTTCATTGAAGGATAATCCACAACTATGCAAAGCTTGCAATCCACATCCCACAGGAGGACCTCTCAGCTTACCTCCATATCCTAGCCTCCCTACAGCTCCCCTTCCTATTAATGATAAGCCTCCTCTTATCTCCCCCACCCAGAAGGAAACAGCAAGAAATCTCCAAGGGACCGCAAAACCCCCCAGGCTATCGGTTATGTCCCCTTCAAGCTGTAGGGGGAGGGGAATTTGGCCCAACCCAGGTACATGTCCCTTCTCCCTCTCTGATTTAAAGCAGATGAAGGTAGACCTGGGGAAGTTTTCAGATAATCCTGATAGGTATACCGATGTCCTACAAGGTCTAGGGCAAACCTTCAACTTCACTTGGAGAGATGTCATGCTATTGTTAGATCAAACCCTGGCCTTTAATGAGAAGAATGTGCTTTAGCTGCAGCCCGAGAGTTTGGAGATACCTGGTCTCTTAGTCAAGTAAATGATAGAATGACAGCCAAAGAAAAGGACAAATTCCCTACCGGTCAGCAAGCCATCCCCAGTATGGATCCCCACTGGGATCTAGACTCAGATCATGGGGACTGGAATCACAAACATCTGTTGACCCGTGTTCTAGAAGGACTAAGGAGAATTAGGAAAAAGCCCATGAATTATTCAATGATGTCCACCATAATTCCGGAAAAGGAAGAAAATCTTACTGCCTTCCGAAAGCAGCTATGGGAGGCCTTAAGAAAATATACTCCCCTGTCACCCAACTCCCTCGAGGGTTAATTCATCCTCAAAGGTAAGTTTATTATGCAATCAGCTGCAGATATGAGGAGAAAGCTCCAAAAGCGACCCCTGGGCCCTGAACAAAATCTGGAGGCATTATTAAACCTGGCAACCTCAGTGTTCTATAATAGGGACCAAGAGGAACAGGACGAAAAGGAAAAGCGAGATAAGAGAAAGGCCGCAGCCTTAGTCATGGCCCTCAGACAAACAAACCTTGATGGTTCACGGAGGACAGAAAATGGAGCAGGGCAATAACCCGGTAGGGCTTGTTATCAGTGTGGTTTGCAAGGACACTGTAAAAAACATTGTCCAATGAGAAACAAGCTGCCCCCTCACCCATGTCCACTATGCCAAGGCAATCCCTGGAAGGCACACTGCCCTAGAAAACAAAGGTTCTCTGAGACAGGAGCCCCCAACCAGATGATCCAACAACAGGACTCAGGGTGCTCAGGGCAAGCACCAGCTCACAACATCAACCTCACTGAGCCCCGGTAAATTTAACCATCAAGGACCAGGAAATTGACTTCCTCCTGGACACCAGCGCAGCCTTCTCAGTGTTAATCTCCTGCCCCAGGCAGCCAACCTCAAGGTCCATTACCATCTGAGGAATCCTGGGAGAGCCTGTAACCAGGTATTACTCCCACCTGCTCAGTTGTAATTGGGAGACTTTGCTCTTTTCACACGCCTTTCTTGTTATGCCTGAAAGTCCCACACCCTTATTAGGAGGGACATATTAGCCAAAGCTGGAGTTATTACCTGCATGAATATGGGAAACCAGTTACCCATTTGTTGTCCCCTACTTGAGGAGGGAATCAACCCTGAAATCTGGGCATTGGAAGGACAATTTGAAGGACAAAAAATGCCACTCAGTCCAAATCAGGCTAAAAGACCCCACCACTTTTCCTTATCAAAGGCAATATCCCTTAAGGCCTGAAGCTCATAAAGGATTACAGGATATTGTTAGACATTTAAAAGCTCAAGGCTTCGTAAGAAAATGCAGCAGTCCCTGCAACACCACAATTCTTAGGAGTACAAAAACCAAACAGTCAGTGGAGACTAGTGCAAGATCTTAGACTCATCAATGAGGCAGTAATTCCTCTATATGCAGTTGTACCCAACCCCATACTCTGCTCTCTCAAATACCACAGGAAGCAGAATGGTTCACTGTTCTGGACCTCAAGGATGCCTTCTTCTGCATTCCCCTGCACTCTGACTCCCAGTTTCTCTTTGCCTTTGAGGATCCCACAGACCACACATCCCAACTTACGTGGACAGTCTTGCCTCAACGGTTTAGGGATACCCCTCATCTGTTTGGTCAGGCACTGGCCCAAGATCTAGGCCACTTCTCAAGTCCGGGCACTCTGGTCCTTCAGTATGTGGATGATTTACTTTTGGCTACCAGTTCAGAAGCCTCATGCCAGCAGGCTACTCTAGATCTCTTGAACTTTCTAGCTAAGCAAGGGTACAAGGCGTCTAAATTGAAGGCCCAGCTCTGCCTACAACAAGTCAAATATCTAAGCCTAATCTTAGCCAGAGCAACCAGGGCCCTCAGCAAGGAACGAATACAACCTATACTGGCTTATCCTTGCCCTAGGACATTAAAACAGTTGCAGGGGTTCCATGGGATCACCAGCTTTTGCCAACTACAGATCCCCGGCTACAGCAAGATGGCCAGGCCACTCCATACACTAATCAAGGAGACCCAGAGGGCAAATACTGTATCTAGTAGAATGGGAACCAGAGGCAAAAATAGCCTTCAAAACCTTAAAGCAGGCCCTAGAACAAGCTCCAGCCTTAAGCCTTCCCACAGGACAAAGCTGCTCTTTATATGCCACAGAGAGTGGGAATAGCTCTTGGAGCACTTACTCAAACTCATGGGACAATCTCACAACCAGTGGCACACCTAAGTATGGAAATTGATGTAGTACTAAAAGACTGGTCTCACTGTTTACAGGTAGCTGTGGTGGTGACCATCTTAGTATCAGAGGCTATCAAAATAATACAAGGAAAGGATCTCACTGTCTGTACTACTCATGATGTAAATGGCATACTAGGTGCCAAAGGAAGTTTATGGCTATCAGACAACTGCCCGCTTAGATATCAGGCGCTACTCCTTAAGGGACCAGTGCTTCAAATATGTATGTGTGCAGCCCTCAACCCTGCTACTTTTCTCCCAGAGGATGGAGAACCAATCGAGCATGACTGCCAACAAATTGTGGCCCAGACCTATGCTGCCCAAGAGGATCTCTTTTAAGTCCCCTTAGCTAATCCTGACCTTAATCGACGAAGTCCGTTTGTGGAGAATGGGATACGAAGGGCAAGTTATGCCACAGTTAGTGATGTAACAGTACTTGAAAGTAAGCCTCTTCCCCAAGGGACCAGCACCCAGCTAGCAGAACTAGCGGCACTTACCCGAGCCTTAGAACTGGGAAAGGAAAAAAGAATAAATGTGTATACAGATAGCAAGTATGCTTATCTAATCCTACATGGCCATGCTGCAATATGGAAAGAAAGGGAGTTCCTAACCTCTGAGGGAACCCCCATTAAATACCTCAAGGAAATCATGAAGTTATTGCACGCAGTGCAAAAACCCAGGGAGGTGGCAGTCTTACACTGCCAAAGCCATCAAAAAGGGGAAGGAAAAAAGGCAGAAGGAAACCATCGGGCAGACTCTGAGGCCAAAACTGCTGCCAGGCAGAACCTCCTGTTAGGAATACCTATGGAAGGACCCTTGGTATGGAACAACCCTCTCCAAGAGATTAAGCCCCAGTATTCTCCGACTGAAACAGAATGGGGACTTTCACCGGGGCACAGTTTTCTCCCCTCGGGGTGGTTAATGACAGAAGGGGGAAAGGTATTCATACCCAAAGTGAGCCAGTGGAAAATACTTAAGACCCTCCACCAAACTTTTCATATAGGTATTGAGAACACTCATCAAATAGCCAAATCCCTATTTACAGGGCCAAATCTCCTCCAGACCATCCAGCAAGTAGTCAAAGTCTGTGAGGTGTGCCAAAGGAATAATCCCTTGGTCCATCATAAGGCCCCTCTGGGGGAACAAAGAATAGGGCACTATTCTGGAGAGGACTGGCAGTCAGACTTCACCCATATGCCTAAGTCAAGGGGATTTCAATACTTGTTGATCTGTGCTGATACCTTTACAAATTGGACAGAAGCCTTCCACTGCAAGACAGAGAAGGCTGAGGAAGTGGTTAAAGTCCTAATTCATGAAATAATTCACACGAGCAATTAAAAGCCCATACACGGCCCTGTAACCACAAATACCATCTTAACTTTCCAAGCCCCTTTATGCATCCAGCGCAACCTGTTATCAGGCCTGGCCCTGGGGCACCTACTATCCCATCAGCATAATTACACCCTACAACTTCAAGCCCCAACTGATCATAGCAACTTCCAAGTCACCCAAACAGCTCCATTCAGATGGTTTGTCTGCTTCTCAGGGCCTCCCAAAATCATCACTTCCTCCCTGCTTAACAAACAGTTCAGGTTTTGTAATGGCAAACATACTCCCTGCATGACCATTCACCTCTGGACCCCCTGCAGCAGCGCCCCCACCACTAGTGAATGCCTTCTCATCTCCTCTTTCAATTACTCTCTTGAATGCTTCCTAGTAGATACAAAATAGTTTTTTCTCCAGTGGGAAAATAGAACACAGGGAGCCACTCAGTTTGCTCCCAACACCCCTTTCCAGCCACTCACCGGAGCTACCTTGGCAAGTACTTTAGGAGTATGGGAAAATGAAAACAACAAATTCATATACCTTTTTAACATACACAACCAGTTCTGTCTACCCAGCCAAGCCATATTATTCTTATGTGGATCTTCAACCTATATCTGCCTCCCAACTAGACAGGCACCTGCAGCTTAGTCTTTCTAAGTCCCAACATTGACATTGCCCCAGAAAATCAGACCCTATCAGTGCCCCTCAAAATTCAAGTCCGTCAGCGCAGGGCCATACAACTAATACCGCTACTTATAGGGTTAGGAATGGCCACCGCTACAGGAACCAGAATAGCCAGTTTATCTACTTCATTATCCTACTACCACACACTCTCAAAGGATTTCTCAGACAGTTTGCAAACAATAACAAAATCTATCCTTACTCTACAATCCCAAATAGACTCTTTGGCAGCAGTGACTCTCCAAAACCACTGAGGCCTAGACCTCCTCACTACTGAGAAATGAGGACTTTGTACCTTCTTAGGGGAAGTGTTGCTTTTATACTAACCAGTATGAGATGCCACCCAGCATTTACAGGAAAAGGCTTCTGAAATCAAACAATGCCTTTCAAACTCATCCCAAACTCTGGAGTTGGGCGACATGGCTTCTCCCCTTTCTAGGTCCTGTGACAGCCATCTTGCTATTACTCGCCTTCGGGACCTGTGTTTTTAACCTCCTTGTCAATTTGTTTCCTCCAGGATTGAGGTCATCAAGCTACAGATGGTCTTACAAATGGAACCCCAAATGAGCTCAACTCACAACTTCTACTGAGGACCCCTGGACCAACCCACTGGCCCTTTGACTGGCCTAGAGAGTTCACCTCTGAAGGACACTACAACTGCAGGGCCCCTTTTTCGCCCCTATCCAGCAGGAAGTAACTAGAGCGGTCATTGCCCAATTCCCAACAGCAGTTGGGGTGTCCTGTTTAGAGGGGGGATTGAGAGGTGAAGCCTGCTGGACTTCCTAGGTCGAGTGCGGACTTGGATAACTTTTCTGTCTTACAAGAGGATTGTAAAATGCACCAATCAGTGCTCTGTAAAAACACACCAATCAGCGCTCTGTAGCTAGCAAGAGGATTGTAAAATGCACCAATCAGCACTCTGTAAAATGCACCAATCACAGTTCTGTAAAAGGCACCAATCAGCACTCTGTAAAATGCAAAATGCACCAATCAGCAGGATCCTAGAAGTAGCGAATCACAGAGAGAACTGAAAAAAGGGCACTCTGATAGGAAAGAAACAGAACATGGGAGGGGCCAATAAGGGAATAAAAGCTGGCCACCCCAGCCAGCAGCGGCGGCAACCTGCTCGGGTCCCCTTCCACGCTGTGGAAGCTATGTTCTTTCGCTCTTCAAAATAAACCTTGCTACTGCTCACTCTTTGGGTCTGTGCCATCTGTAAGAGCTGTAACACTCACCACGAAGGTCATAGCTTCATTCTTGAAGTCAGCGAGATCACAAACCCACCAGAAGGAACCAACTCCAGACACACTAACACTTAAAAGACACAATAGGCCGGGCGCAGGGGCTCATGCCTGTAGTCTCAGCAGTTTGGGAGGCTGAGATCAGCACATCACTTGAGGCCAGGAATTCAAAGATCAGCCTGGCCAACATAGCAAAATCCTGTCTCTACTAAAAAGAAAAAAATTAGCCTGGTGTGGTGGCACACACCTGTAATCCCAGCTACTTGGCAGCTAAGACATGAGAATTGCTTGAACCTGGGAGGCAGAGGTTGCAGTGAGCTGAGATCGTGCCACTGCACTCCAACCTGGGCAACAGAGTGAGACTGTCTCCAAAAAAAACAAGTGGCTGGGCAGCTCACACTTGTAATCTCAGCATTTTGGGAGGTCGAGGCAGGCAGATAACTTGAGGTCGGGAGTTCAAGACCAGCCTGACCAACATAAAGAAACCTCATCTCTACTAAAAATACAAAAATTAGCCGAGCGTGGTGGCGCATGCCTGTAATCCCAGGTGCTCGGGAGGCTGAGGCAGGAGAATCGCTTGAACCCGGGAGGCAAAGGTTGTGGTGAGCCAAATCGCACCATTGCACTCCAGCCTGGGCAACAAGAGCGAAACTCCGTCAAAAAAAAAAAAAAAAAAAAAAAGGCAAAAAAAACACATCACAAGTTTGTTAATTATAATACTTTGAAGTGGAAATCACATTTTAGTGATTTTCACATGAATATATACTGCTTTTGTAAGTAGAATAAGCAAAGAAATCAAAACTCAACACACTGATATGTGTGATGGCCCTCAGAATCCCTTAGGGGCTACAGACCTATTGCCCCCTACTCTCTCCACATATGCCTACATTCAAATACTTAAGTGCCTTCTCTGTGTGCAACTTACTAGGCCCTGAGAATAACAGTGACAGAGAGTCCCTGCTTCTGTGGACCTTGTAATCAAAAAGAAAACAAAGTGTGGGAGTACTATGAGGGTGAAAGCATGGCACCCAAATGGAAACGTAGCAGAACCTAACCTCACCTTGAGGAAGAGCCTTAGGAGAGGAGCACCAGCACTTTCTCCTGAGGGCTGACTACCGACAGAATAACGCCATGGCCACTATCACTTTATGCTGACTCTACAGTCTAAAAATCAACCACTGGATGGTGTGTGAACACTGAAAAGAATACCCCTCATTTCCTGAAGCCCAGCAGCACTGTGACAACTGTGGAGGTGGTGATCATGTACACTGTATCCCTTTGATAAAGACAGAGTGGAAACAAAGAACTTATCCAAGGACTGGATCTCTAAGTTGGGAAAGGAGATGCAAATTCTATGCCCTGTCTCAGCATGAAGACAGCTGATGAAAAGGGACCTCAGTGCTTCATAAGTAACTTTCACACCTTTGCACAGTACAACTATCATGCGGAATTTATCCCAGTTGATGACCTAAAAGAAGGAATCAAGTCCTTGCTTATCATTCTCAAACAGGTGATAGACAAGATGAAGAATATCAAGAAGAGAAAGAACCACAGTTCAGCCTAAAACCCCACGTTCACAAAAGAGAAGATTGAAGAAATTACTGCAAACCTTTTATTAATATTTCCTCAAACACCCTCTTGTGCATACTTTTTATTTCCAGTTCCTGCTCCCTAGAAAAACCTGTGGTGCACATATATATATATATATATATATATATATTTTTTTTTTAAACCAGTTCTGTTCATAGATGAAATTCTGAAGTAAAGAGAATCAAATACTTAAAGTATTCATTATCTAGGAAAATGAGGAACTGACATATATAAGCACCCTTGTGTAATCAAGCACTAATTCTTGGTATGCAAAAGAAATAGTACGAGATTCAGGCCGGCGCAGTGGCTCACGCCTGTAATCCCAATACTTTGAGAGGCCAAAGCAGGCAGATCACTTGAGGTCAGGAGTTCGAGACCAGCCTAGCCAACATGGTATAACCCTATCTCTACTAAAAATATAGAAATCAGCTGAGCCTGGTGGTGTGTGCCTATAATCCCAGCTACTCGAGAGGCTGAGACGGGAGAATCGCTTGAACCTGGGAGGCAGAGGTTGCAGTAAGCCTAGATCATGCGACTGCACTCCAGCCTGGGCAACAGAGTGACACTCTGTCTCAGGAAAAAAAAAAAAAAAAAGAAAGAAAAGAAATAGTACAAGATTCATAACGTTTTTAAAAAGTTACTTTAATCAGTCTTTCCATTTCATTCTTCAATTATTGTTTGTCTTATCCTGCCCAATAAGAGCACAGATGTAATTAGTACACCCTTCTGCCACATGTCAGCAGAAATTCCCAAAAGCAAAACCCCACTTCCTCTATAACGACCAATTCCTAAAGACAAATTATCTTCTTTCTCTCTTTTGTAGGGGTTTCTCAGAGGTAAACAGCATGCAATGATTTAATACAGTGCCATGAATATAATTAGACTACGGTCCTAGTTTGCTACTATTTAACTCTGCCAAGTTTCAGTTTTGGTTCCTTGGTATATAAAATGAAAGACTGGAATCTAAAGTTCTCTGAATCACCTTTCATTACTGACACTTAATGACGCATACCGTACACATACAAGTAAAAAAATAAGCATAGAGTTGTGGAAAGAATAGAGTTAAACAGACCTGAGCTAAAACTCCCCCTGACACCTATGGGTTGCCTGGCATTGGACAAATTATTTACTCTTAGATACCTCTTTCCTTATTTGCTACCTGTCTATTATGACCAACAAATAAAAGAATATAAATAATTTGTTAAAAGTGCTTAGCATGGTAAGGCCCCAATCCTCCAGTAAGTGATTCACTCTCACTTACCAGAAAGTTTTCACTCTTGACAGTTCTTTCTTTGTGGGGGGTGGGAAGGGATGGGGAGGGACAGAGTTTCGCTCTGTTGCCCAGGCTGGAGTGCACTGGCAAGGTATCTTGGCTTACTGCAACCTCCACCTCCCAGGTTCAAGCAATTCTCGTGCCTTAGCCTTTCCGACAGTTCTTTCTTAATACTTTTTTTTTTTTGATTATTTATAAATAAACTTCAGTGACTAGATAGGATTTACAGTTTAACAAATTAGGCGGTGATTTCATTCTAACACATTCAGAACTAATTTATAAACATATATGCAGAATAACAACGTAGAATAACAATTTAGAACTGCCAAATAATGTATTAGGTTCTGCACACTGCTGTAACACTGCCTTAACAGTTTTACATACCTTGTATACCATATAAAACTGAAATAGAACTTCATAAAAAGTGAAAAACATAATCTATTCACAACGTGTATGACTAACAACAATATTACATACAAAAAGGACCCCTGCCATTTTATTAAGGGTTATAGAATCTTTTGAATCAATGCTTCCCCTTTTTTTTTTTTACCATCTTTGCAGGTCAGAGTTCCAATAACTGCTAAACAAAATTAATAGAAAGCAAATTCCAAGAGACTTTCAGTAAAGACTGAACACCCCAAAATCATTCAGCATATTTACAATATGTAAATTATCACAAAGCAAAACCTTTATAGAAATCATGAAATACAGCCCAACAGAGTAAAAAGCCTTAGGATAGAAAGTAGTGACTCATTAACAGTAGCATTCGTCGGACAGCTTCAATTGCAACTGTAACAATTGCGTGACTCTGATCTGTTTGTCAACTGTGGCACGTGTTCCCAGTCAGGGATTCTGCTAATTGAAAGTTAGAATCATTAAGACATTTAAAGATTGTGCAGGAACAGCATTATTCGTACTTGGTACTAGAAAGCGGTAAAACTATTCTGACTTGGTTAAATTTAAAAATCTCTTTCAGTTTTAATACACAAGAACTTCACCGTTAGGCCGTGCCCGGTGGCTCACACCTGCAATCCCAGCACTTTGGGAGGCCGAGGCGGGAGGATCGATTGGGCCCAGGAGTTCGAGGTTCCAGTGAGCCGTGATCGCGTCACTGCACTCCAGACTGGGCAACAGAGCGAAACCATACCTCATTCGTTCATTCATTCATTCATAATTAACAAAATAAGTACAACGCACTTCGACATCTAAGCGTATGGAAATCCACGGTACAAACTGGTCCTTCCTCCACATGGAAATTAACTTTAGCTATATTATCTCCCCCACCTAAGAGTCAGTGCCTGAAAGCCCTCCCCCGAAAATTAGTTTGATATAGCTTTTTACCGTGTGACTTAGGTGAAAAGATTCTTTCCTTAAATATGAAAAGAAAAACCACGCAGTAATGACACAAAAAGAATGTGTTCACTGTAAAGTCAAGATTATGAAAGGTTCCCGTGGCTCAGAGGTTTTTTTAGGAGCAATCTGGGGCTACGACTTTTCCCATCACCGCCAGCTGGACCGACAGACGAGGCTGGAAAGGGTGATCAACATACCTGGAGGAAGCTGCAAATTAGCAGGAAACTGGATCGTCGTGGTGTTGGGGGTTTTCACGGCGACTATCTGAGGAGCAGGCAGCCTAGGGCCGCTGCTGAGTTTAGGAGGGGCGCTGACCGGAGCCACTTTGGTCACCAGGGTCCCCACGGGGGACTGCAGGGGCTGGGACGCCGTGGGCTCCACGCAGACGCTGACAGGAGCCTTAGTCACGGCGCCCAGGGCCACAGGAGTGCTCTCCACTCGCACCGGCAGCGCCCCGGCCGGGGCCATGGTCACGGTCCCCGAGGCGCTCACAGCAGCCGGGGAAGCGGCGCCGGCGGGTTCGGTGAGGCCGGCGGGCATCCCCCAGGGGCTCAGCAGCAGCTGCGGCGCTGCGGTTCCAGGAGCAGAGGTGAGGGGAGGCTTGGCGCGTGGCACCCGACTCCGGTGCGGTTCGGGCTCCACAGCATCGCTGGGGAGAGGCGCGGGGGCCGCAGCAGCGAAACCAGTGACGGGCGCCGGCTGCCCGGCAGGACACGCGCGTCCCGGACCTTCCTCCCGTCCGCGCGAGCCTGGGCTGCCCCCGGAGCGACACCCGCCCGACCTCTCGCAGCTTCCTCAGCGGCGCTCACACGTGCGCTGCCTCAGCCCGGCGCCTCACGCTCGGGTCCCGCTGCTGCGGAGCCTGGACGTGCGGCTCCCGGAAGGTCGTAGCTCGCACCTCGAGCCTAACTCTGCGCAGCGGCTCCCCCGCCAGAAATTTCAAAACTACGAACACAGAGCGCCCATAGACCCCTACGCGCGTTTGGCACGGCCCCTCCGCGCGGCCACGCCAGCCATGTTTATATAGCCACGCGGAGACCTCGCGCACGCGCCCAGGCCGCCGCCGCCGCCCCGGGCTTCCCCGGGATCCAGCCGCGTGATTGGTCAAGGAGCGGAGCCGCGCCCGTGACGTCACTGGGGACGGCTCCACGGAGCGTTAGAATTTTCCCCTGAATCCCCAGCAAGGAGGGGCGATACCAGAAACCTATCACGTGGGAGGGGCAAGCCGCACTTAGAAAACTGCGGCATCCGTGTTTCTCTGTGTCCCCCGTTGTTTGTTCCTCGAAAAGCCAGGACTAGACTATCTCCAGGATTCTATTTTTTAAGGAGAAAATGGGGAGGACTGATTTCCGAGAAGAGTGACTCAATAAGAATTCAATCACGCATTTTCACTGGTTTTCTCTGGTGTCTTCACACCGAAGCGTTACTGAAGCGTTGCTAAAATTAGTAATTAGAATTGACGTTGTAAAAATTAAAATGGTGTATAGTTTTATAGTGTGTGAGATGTGCCTATTTTCACATTTTAGAGTTAAACTGCCTAAAATCTTAAATGGAAAATCTTTTCTTCTCTGGTGCTGCTGTAGATGTCTCCGTCACCTCTAAACATTAAAATTGTGTGTCTGTCTTCAAAACCTAATGCTTTTTGATACCTATATAATTAGATTCTAGCACTTAGATATTAAGTGCGATCCTAGACATTATCTGGATAAATAAAAGGTGTTGACTGAATCGATATGAAAAAACTTGCTTCTTTGTAATGCAGTCAGAGAAGATGCCTTAATTTCAAGCTAAAGTCATAATATTGTATGTTTGTACGAACCAACACTTCACTGAAAGGAGATTTTACAAGTAGGCAGATGCTATGATCTGAATGTTGTTGTGTTTCTTGTTTTGTTTTGTTTTGTTTTGGAAACAGGATCTAACTCTGTCACCCAGGCTGGAGTGCAGTGGCACCACTGGCTGATTGCAGCCTCCACCTCCTGGGCTCAAGTGATCCTCCTATTCTCCTACCTCAGACTGCCGAGTAGCTGGAACTACAGGGGAGCGCCACTGTGCCTAGCAAAAACGGGGTCTCCTTATGTTGTTCAGGCTGGTCTCCAATTCCTGAACTCCTGCCTGGGCCTCCCAAAGTGTTGGGATTATACCCTCAACTGACTGTTAAAATGCTAAAGCTGAAGTTGATAGTATTAGAGGGTGGGGCCTTTAAAGGTGGTTAGATCATAAGGGCGGAGCCCTCATGAATGGGATTCCATTCAGGACAAATCATGTTAAAGTGATGAATATGTCAGTTTGATTTAATTATTTCATGACACATGAAAACATCACATGATACCTCATAAATACATACAATTATTATTTGTCAGTTAAATATATTAAATAAATAATTTTTTTGAAGAAGAAGAAGAAACCTCAGAAAGATCCCTTACCCCTTCCAGTATGTGTGGTTTTAGTAAAGAGACTGCTGTCTAGGAAGTAAGACTCTCAGATACCACATCTGCCTTGATCTTGAACTTCCCAAACTCTGGAATTATGGGACATAAACTTCTCTTTTTATAAGCTACCCAGTTTATGATATTTCATTATAGAAGCCCAAGTGAACTAAAATAGCAGGCAACCTGACAGTTACAGCTCCTGCTTTTCTACCTCTCTGTAAACGTGTGCCGGCACGTTTAGATAAGATCTACTCACAAGATCTAGTAAAGTCCACACACTTACCACCTGTCCTGTCTCTCACTTCTTGACGAGTCTAAATCCATCTCATGACCCAAATCAATCACACTCCCTCCCTTTCTATGGTGAATTCCCTGATCACTTACCTTCTAGCAGATGCCTCAAAGTGGAGTTGGGGAGAGAAAAACTCAATTTATTGAGCACCTCCTGTGAAAGATGCATTTCCTTTTTCTAACTGCTTCATTTTACAAACTTAAAAACTGCAGTTAAAAGAGTAATATTTCCAAGAAGCTGGAATTCGAACTCGTCAGTATGATGCCAAAGTGCATCTCTTTCCATTACTCCAAAAACGTCTGATTAATCATGTATCCCACAGTGCCCTTGGCAAAATGCCCTGAGCATAAAAGGCATTTAATAAATATTTGCTAAGGTCATGAATTCAATGAAGTTATGCAACATTTTCAGTGAAGCAAAATAGTGTAGTGTATTTGAATCTTAGATATGTTCTTCATTAAATGGGCAAATTATCCCTGATTTCTTTTCCCCTCCATATAGTATGTTTCAATCGTTACTTGGGTACGGAAGGATCAAAGTTTGTTTCGAGGACTCTCCCTTTCTAAATTTCCACTAGACCCCCACCCTCAACTCACATACTTTGTGTAGATAGGTAATTAGCCTCCACCATCAAATTACAAAGAGACTTGGTTGGGGAACTATATGTTTTCGTAAAGTTAACCTTATGCATTTCTCTCTCCTCTCTCTCTCTCTCTCTCTCTCTCTCTCTCTGGCGTGTGTGAGTATGTGTGTGTGTGAGTACGTGTGTGTGTGTTTCGGCAGGGCAGGGCGGGGGTGGGTGTGGGGTTGTGCAAGGGAGAACAGGGTATCCCGGTCTCTGTCACCCAGGGTAGTTCAGTGAGGGCATCATGGCTCACTTGCAGCTTCAACCTCCTGGGCTCAAGAAATCCTTTCACCTCAGCCTCCCAAGTGGCTGGGGACCACAGGCCACCATGCCTAGCTAATTTTGCTCGTTTGTTTGTTTTGCAAAGACAAGGGTCTAACTATTATGTTGGTGCAAAAGTAATTTTGGCAACATGTTGCCAAGGCTGATTTCAAATTCTTGGACTCAAGTGATCCTCCTGCCTCAGCCTCCCAAAGTGCTGGGATTACAGGCGTGAGCCTCACATTTTTCTTATAATTGTTTATAATATGCAAATTCCTGATGTGGTGGTTCCTGCCTCTAATCCTAGCACTTTGAGAGATCTCAAGCAGGAGGATTGCTTGAGGCCAGGAGTTCAAGACCAGCCTGGCCAACATGGTGAAACCCCGTCTCTATCAAAAATACAAAAATTAGCTGGGTGTGGTGGTGTGTGCTTGTAATCCCAGCTACTTGGGAGGCTGAGGTGGGAGAATCGCTTGAACCTGGAAGACGGAGGTTGCAGTGAGCTGAGATCGCACTGCTGCACTCTAGCCTGGGTGACAGGGCAAGACTCCATCTCAAAAGAAAAAAAAAAAAGATAAGAAAAAGAAAAAAACAATTATTAGCCAATAAACAGATTCTCATAAAAAATTAGATTACACACAAAACTATTAATGGAAGATATTTCTATTTAGAGACATTCTAAGTGATAATTTTTGTCTCTCTGCATTTTTAAATTTTCCTGCAGTAAATGTGTCATATTTGCATAATCAAAAATTAAGACAAACTTTTTCTTAAAATATATATTCTTAGTGAGAATTGAAATCTGTAAGCACAGCTAAATACTCTCCAGTCTCCTCAACATAGCATCCAAGTACCTTTAATGGATCTCATGAACCTGGACAAGTATGGTAGCTTGCTGAAGCTAGGCCAAGCAGAAGCTTATTACAAATACTGTCTTAACCTAAGAAGACAGGCTATTTTCTCAGTGTGTAATCATTTCTTTTCACTTCGCATTAAGTGTGGAAAAAGTAATAAGACTGTTCAAGAGCCAAAAATCCCCAAAATAATATTTATTTTGTAAAAGATTCTGCAAACACTGAACTTTATACTTTGTATTATAACACCAATTTTCTTGAATTATATTATTTTCAAAAGCCTCTCCTCTCTACCTACCTTCAGTCATTCATCTATGTAACATTTATTGAGTGCTTACTATAAGCTTGGCAATAAAGAATACATCAGTCAGGCTGGGCACAGTGACTCATGCTTGTAATACCAACACTTTGGGAGGCCGAGGCGGGTGGGTCACTTGAGGCCAGGAGTTTAAGAAGAGCCTGGGCAACATGGCAAAACCCCATCTTTACAAGAAATACAAAAATTAGCCTGATGTGTTGGCATGTGCCTGTAGTTCCAGCTACTTGGGAGGCAGAGGCACAGAATCCCTTAAACCCAGGAGGCAGAGGTTTCAGTGAGCAAAGATCGCGCCACTGCACTCCAGCCTGTAACACAGTAAGACTCTGTCTCAAAAAAAACCAAAAAAGTTAACTTTAGAGAAGACAGTGATCAACTGTATCAAATGCAGCAGATAGGCCAAATAAAATGAGGACTAGGGAGTGCCTGTTCAATAGAGCAACACGATGTGGGCGTCACTGGTAACCTTGACAAGAGTAGTCCTGTGGAATGTGGGCATGAAAGCCTATTTAGGGCACGATCATGAAAGAATGGATGGAAATGTAAAGTTATAATGCAAAGTAAGGGAGAAAAAAATGGGGCCATGGGAGAAGAGATGAGGTCAAGAAAGAGATTTTCTTTGCAATAACTACATGTTTGTATGCTGATGACAGTGTTCCAGTAGGGAGGGAAAACTGCTGATAGAGGAATAAAGAGGAATATTTGAATTGTTGGAACCATGTCCTTGAAGGCAAAAAAGGGATAAAATCTAGTGCACAAATGTGCGCCTGTAGTCCCAGCTCCTTGGGAAGCTGAGGTAGAGGATCACTTGAGGACTTTGAGGTTGTAGTGCACTATAATTCTGCCTGTGATTAGCAACTGCACTGTAGCTGGTGCAACATAGTGAGACCCCCATCTCTAAAAAAAAATTTTTTTTTAATCTAGGTGCACAAGTGGAGGGGTTGAGCTTCGATAAGAGCCATAGACCATTCATCTACAGCAAGAGAAGGGAAGGCAGAGTTCTTGGCCATAGACACTGGTAGATGGATATTTGTGGTGGTGGGAACTTGTGTAAATTCCTTTCTGATCATTCTCCCTTCCTCCAAACCAATCTATGTGTCCCACTGTTTCTAGGACAATCTTCCTAAAATGCAAATCTAATTTTACAACTCTCCTACATACCACTTCTTAATATCCACCTGTTGCCCACAGGATAAAATCTCAAGTAGCATGGCATACAATGTTCATTATGATCTGGCACCTATTAAATTGTCCAATCAATTCTACTCTGCCATGTAGCCATGGGCACCTTGTAATGGCAGCATAGGGAAGTACTGGAATTTTGCCAATATCCCAAGGTCTCTCTTGACTTCATGACTTTGCATATATTATTTTACTTTTCTTCAAAGACCTTCCCCATGTTCTACCTGGCCAATTCCTATCTGACTTCAAAAGTCAATAACCTAAGCCTCTCTTCCCCATCCCATAGCACATTATCATAGCACTCATTCTATTGTTATTCAAGTTTTTCTTGCCTATCCTCTCCCATAGTTTAGTGGGCTGTGTCATGTTAATTTGAGGAGGAGAAGAGAGAACCGAATGCTTAGTAGATACCTGACAAAAAGCACTTATCTGACCCTTTCCTATCCCACTCCCAAGCTTTAGCACCTCAGAGACAGAAATTTTGTCCTGTCTGTGTACCCTTGGTGCCTCCTACAATTCTTCATATAGTAATAGGGGTTTAAATATTTCAGCTTTCTTTTCTCAGTCTATATTTTTCTTGGGTGATGACGTTTACTTCCATGGCTTAATTTCTATCTATATGTTTTTGACTTCCTGTATCTTTGACCCCAGATTTCTCTCCTGGCCTCAAGACCTGTACAAACAACTGCCTAGTGTCTGCACCTGGGTGTCCCACAAGTTCAACCTAAACGGTCAGCAGTTGCCTCTCCATGTATGCAGATTTCAACCCGCACTTGGTTGAATCTGCAGATATGCAGCCCAAGGATACAGAAAGCCGAGTATATCTCACCTTCAAACCTGCTTTTTCTCCTATGGTCCCTATTTCAGTGAACTAGATCAACCTCCCTCCAGTGACCCAAAATGTAAAATTAAGAATTGACCAAAATTAGCCTGGCGTGGTGGCGGGCGCCTGCAATCGCAGCTACTCAGGAGGCTGAGGCAGGAGAATGGCGTGAACCCGGAAGGCAGAGCTTGCAGTGAGCTGAGACTGCGCCACTGCACTCCAGCCTGGGCGACAGAGCGAGACTCCGTCTCAAAAAAAAGAATTGACCTTGAGGTTAGGCGCGGTGGCTCACGCCTGTAATCCCAGCACTTTAGGAGGCCTAGGAGGGCGGATCACCTGAGGTCAAGAGTTGGAGATCGGCCTGGCCAACATGGCCAAACCCCGGCTCTACTAAATATACAAAATTTAGTGGGGCGTGGTGGCAGGAACCTGTAATCCCAGCTACTCCGAAGGCTGAGGCAGGGAGAATTGCTTGAACGCAGGAGGCAGAGGTTGCAGTGATCCGAAATCGAACCACTGCACTCCAGCCTGGGCGACAGAGGGATACTGTCTCAAAAAAAAAAAAAAAAAAAAAAAAAAGACCTTGAGTTTTTCCCATTCTTCACTTGTTTCAATCAGTCATTAGATCCTGTCAATCTCTTAATCAAATCTGTAATATCCCCGGAATCCATCAGTCTCTCATTCCCACTGCCACTCTCTTAATTCATACCCAAGAATGCTCACTTGAATTATTCTAACTGGGTTCCCTCCACACCAGCCTTGCTCCTTCTTCATTCTATACTCTAGTCAATTTTTTATTTTATTTTATTTTATTTTTTAGACGCAGAGTCTTTCTCTGTCTCTTAGGCTGGAGAACAGTAGTGCCATGATAGCTCACTCCACCCTCAAAATCCTGGGTTCAAGCAATCACCCACCTCAGCCTCCCAAATAGCTGGGACTACAGGGTTCACACCACCACATCCACCTAATTTTTTGGTTTGGTTTGTAGACACAGTATCTCATGTTACCCAGGCTGGTCTCAAACTTCTGACCTCAAATGATCCTCCTGCCTTGGCCTCCCAAAGTGTTGGGATTACAGGGCCAAACCACCATGGCTGGCCAGAGATTTTTATTTAAAATATTTGTTTAGCATTAACATTGTAATTAATCAGTCTTTGAAGTGGTATTATTTTTCTCTCTTACTAAAAGCAGCCTAAAAAACTTACTAATTTTCATCTGTTTATAATTCCATCATTATTCCTGAATTCTCATTTTTGTATAGTACTTCATTCATTTTTATTATTTTTGTACAGACAGCGGGGCTCTTGTTTTGTTGCCCAAGCTGGTCTCGAACTCCTGGCCTCAAGCAATCCTCCTGTTTGAGGCCTCTCAAAGTGCTAGGATTATAGGCATGAACCATCACATCAAGCATTTGCATATTATTTCTAATTCTTGTCCATTTTATGTTTGCTACTCTGTGCAGTGTATGAATAATTTTGTTTGTAATGTAGAACTTAACTCTACCTAAACAATTTTCCATGCCTAAACATTTAAATCAGGTCACCTAAATAATTCCCCATTTCTAAAATGTCTTCATAATTATTATTTTATACATAACATTTATTAAACAAGAACACATAATTGTTTGCATGTATAATTACAAATTGTGATAAATGCTGTGCTTTGAAAGAGAATAATAAGCAGGATCTAATTTAGATACGGAGCTAGGGAAGTGTTCCAGGAATTAAAAGAAAGCCTCTGAGACTGGTCAGAGTAAGTTGGAGGGACAGTGGTCTGAATTATGTTGGAGAGGCAGATAAGGGCCTGAACTCTTCAGGATCTTAAAGGATGTGTGATGTGCACATGAAAGCAATTTAAATATTTTAAGCTGAGGAGTAATGTGAATTGATTGAATTTCTAAACTTTTCATTTCAAATAATTTCAAATTTAGAGAAGAGTTGCAAGAAGTCCTACTTGCAGCTAGGCACAATGGCTCACACCTGTAATCCCAGCACTTTGAGAGGCTAAGGCGGGAGGATTGCTTGAACCCAGGAGTTTGAGACCAGCCTGGGCAACATAGCAAAACATTTTAAAAATTAGCTGGATGTGGTGGCATGTGCCTATAGCTCCAGCTACTCAGGAGGCTGAGTTGGAAGGATCACTTGAGCCTAGGAGGTATCAGTTACAGTGAGCCCTGATCGTACTACTGCACTCCAGCGTGGGTGACAAAGTGAGACCCTGCAAACAAGTGTCCTTTTTTGCAGTCTATTTAGTGCCAGGTTCTTTATATTTTTGTCTCACAAAAAATAAATACTACTTACAACTCTCACCTATCCTTCACCCAGGTTCACTAATGCTTAACATTTTGATTTGTTTTACCACTTGCTCTTGCTCTCTCTTTCCGTGCGTATATATGTGTCTGTATGTATGTGTATACACACACACAAACACACATACCTTCAGTCCTCATTATTTGTAGATTCTGTATTTGTGAATTTGTCTACTTGCTAAAATTTATTCATGACCCCCAAATCAATCATCCATCAAAGCACTTTTGCTATGTTTTGTAGATATGCACAGAGCAATACAAATTTGAGTTGCCTGATCCGCATATTTCCAGCTGAGACTGAAAAAGGTAACACTCTGCCTCTTATTTTCACTCTTATACTGTAAACAAGTGCCTTTTTTTGGTAGTCTACTTAGTGCATGTTTTTCACATTTTTGTGCTTTCTGTTGGTGATTTTGCTGTATAAAACAGCCCCCAGGCAAAGTGTTGAAGAGCTGTTTAGTGTTCCTAAGTGCAAAGAAGCTACGCTTACAGAGAGATAACGCACACGTTAGAGAAGCTTCTTCAAGCATGAGTTATAGTGCTGTTGACTTAGTTCAATGTTAATGAATCAACAATCTATATTGAATAAAGTGTCTTTAAACAGAAACACACATGAAATAAGGTCAGGTATTGGTCAGTGGTCAAAAATGTCATGACTAGAGGCTTGAAGGAGCTTAACTCTATTTCCTGTAGGAGCAGCAGTTCAGTGTTGGCTAATTCAGTGTTAGTTGTGCCTTTAAAGAACATAACTACCTTAAATAATGAGAACCAATTCTATACACACCTTTGATCCTGAACTACTTTTAAATAAGTTGTGACATGCCCCTTCCCTTACCCCTAAATACTTCGATAATATATACATCTTTTTTTTTTTTTTTTTTTTTTTAACGGAGTTTCGCTCTGTCGCCCAGGCTGAAGTGCAGCGGCACAATCTTGGCTCACTGCAACCTCCACCTCCTGGGTTCAAGTGATTCTCCTGCCTCAGCCTCCCGAGTAGCTGGGATTACAGGCGTGTACCACCACACCCAGATAATTTTTTATATTTTTGGTCGAGAAGGGGTTTCACCATGTTGGACAGGCTGATCTTGAACTGCTGACCTCAGGTTATCTGCCCACCTCAGTCTCTCAAAGTGCTGGGATTGCAGGTGTGAGTCACCCGCCAGACTGTTTTTTTTTTTTTTTTTAAGAGACAGGATCTCACTTGCTCTGTCTTTCAGGCTGGAGTAGAGTGGCACAATAATGGCTCACTGCAGCTTTGACCTCACAGGTTCAAGCAATCCTCTTACCTCAGCCACCCAAGTAGCTGGGACGACAGTTGTGCACCACCATGCCCAGTTAATTTTTTTTTTTTTTTAATGTAAGAGATGGGGTTTTGCTATGTTGCCCAGGCTGTTCTCAAACTCCTGGACTCAAGTGATCCTCCTTCCTCAGCCTCCTAAAGTGCTGGGATTATTGGCATGAGCCACCATGCCCAGCTGAAGTTATGCATTTTGACAGGATACTATATAAATGATGTTATGACTTTTGTATCACATTAGGAGACATAAGATGTAGGTCTATCTTACCATCGTTTACACTAAACGTAGCCATTTATTCGTGATGATATCTGCCAGGATTCTTATGTAAAGTGATATTTTTTCCTCTCTGTAATTAATAATAAACATGTGAAACATATTTGCAACTATGAAAATATCCTGTTCTTCATTAAGATTTCACCTATTAAGTTTAGTATCCATTCATGACTCTTAGCTGAATTAATTATCACTATGATCGCTGCAAAATAGTGATTTTTCTAACTCATTTCTTTTACATTGTCAGTTACCATTCTACTAGAAGAAATGGTTTTCGGCAGAGTGCGGTGGATCATGCCTACATTCTCAGCACTTTAGGAGGCCAAGGTGGGCGGATCACTTGAGCTCAGGAGTTCGAGACCAACGTGGGCAAGATAGTAAAACCCTATCTCTACAATAAACTTTAAAAAAGTTAGCCAAGTGTGGTGGCATGTGCCTGTAGTCCCAGCTACTAAGGAAGCTGAGGCAGGAGGATCGCTTGAGTCAGGGAGGTTGAGGCTGCAGTGAGCCAAGATCACACCACTGTACTCCAACCTGGGCAACAGGATGAGAATCTGACTAAAAAAAAAATTTTTTTTTTGAGATGGAGTCTTGCTCTGTCATCCAGGCTGGAGTGCAGTGGCATAATCTCGGCTCACTGTAGCCTCCGCCTCCCAGGTTCAAGTGATCCTCCTGCCTCAGCCTCCCAAGTAGCTGAGATTTCAGGTGTGTATCACCACACCTGGCTAATTTTTGCCTTTTTAGTAGAGATGGGATTTTGCCATGTGGTCCAGGCTGGTCTCAAACTCCTGGCCCCAGCCTCCCAAAGTGTCAGCCTCAGCCTCCCAAAGTGCTGGGATTACAGGTGTGAGCCACCGCACCTGACTCAGATGGCACATTTCAACAATGCAAAACTGCAGTGCAAAAAGCACAATCCACAGAGGTAAAAACCTATGGATCTTAGCGGTAGATTAAATAAAGTAGCTGAGGGAGTGAACAGTTATGAACGTCTCCAACATTTCCTGCTTAAGAACTTGGGTGGAGGGTGATTTCATGATTTTATTCACAGTGACGGGGAAGACTAGAGGTGAAACAGCTCTGATGGGAAAGATCAAAAGGAACTTGAAAGTGAAATGCAGTCTAGGTTTTACGTTACCCCGATGCCCGCACTTCCTGACACAGTATAGATGTTACTTAAAGTGATGGGATTGAGTGTTATCACTAACAAAGAAAAGGTGTGGGGAAGAGAGAAGAACCCACATCAAACCTCAGCATTTAGCAGTAGCATAGAAAAAGAAGTCAATAAAGGGAACTAGTGAAGTAGGAGAGGCTGCAGAGGCGGGTGAAAACAAGCAAAAGGAGTGAAGTCAGGAAGCCAAGATGAAAGAGTTACTAGATGAAATGCTGACAGACCAGTAGGATTTCAACTTTTTCTCTTCCAGAATGATTATTTCTGAAGCTAGGGATCTTCTTACTGCTGTTCATTGCTGATTGCTGTATTCTTACAGTGCCTGGCCCATAGTAAGTGCTTAATAAATATTTGCTGGCTGACTGAATTTTTTTTTTTTTTTTTTGAGACGAAGTTTTGCCCTTGTTCCCCAAGCTGGAGTGCAATGGCACAATCTCAGCTCACTGCAGCCTCCACTTCCTGGGATCAAGTGATTCTCCTGCCTCAGCCTCTGCAGTAGCTGGGATTAGAGGCATCCACCACCACGCCCAGCTAATTACACGCCTGGCTAATTTTGTATTTTCAATAGAGATGGGGTTTCACTATGTTAGTCAGGCTGGTCTCGAACTCCTGACCTCAGGTGATCCACCCGCCTCGGCCTCCCAAAGTGCTGAGATTATAGGCATAAGCCACCACGCCCAGCCTTGAATGAATAAATTTGTAGATTATGTGTTTTTGTAGTATTATTGTATTGATTAGTTACAGCTCCAGAAAAATGTTGAATAATAACAATAACATGCTTCCTAGTCTTGTTCTTGATACAGTAGTTTCTCAAGTGGTTTAATTGTTTGTTTGCCTCTCTAAAAGAAACATTTAATTGTTCTTCCGTAGGTAAAAACTTTCTGGCCAAGCATCATGGTGCATGCCTGTAATTCTAGCACTTTGGGAGGCCGGGGCAGAAGGATTCCTTGAGCCCAGGAGTTGGGGACCAGCCTGGGCAACATAGCAAGACCCTGTCTCTACAAAACAAACAAAAAAAAAACTTTTTATGGCCCCCTCAGACACCCTACCACACGCTTCCAATGCCTCAAGAGTAAAATCCTAATATAGAATAGAAGTTCCGTCCTGAGATGTGACCTCTGCTTGGCGTCACTCTAGCTACCCCTGTCTTCCCACACTGATCTCCTCATGACACCATGCGCCTCTTGCCAGGCAATGAGGTAGCGGAAGAGCTTTTCCCAGGAAAGTCTTCCTTGACCCTCTTCCCAACAAATGTCCTTCATTGTGTATATTCATTACTTCCTGGTATATTCATTACTTCCCTGTCTTCCCAGGACACCTTAAGTTCCTTAACAAAAGGGCCTGGGTTATTTTACTGTTTAACTTGCAGTTTCTGACACACTACTGTGAGGTTTCATTGTAACTGGGCTAAAATCTCTCACCTACCATCACCTCTCTTTTATTTTTTCCCAGCTACTGCTCTCCAGAGACACTTCATCTTTTAAGCATCAACAAGCTTTCCATTATATCTTCCCTTCACGGTCAAGTAATTCCAGCAAATATATTACATTTTAATTACATTGTTATCTGATAAGGTGTGATCTCTTTCTTCTATTTTTTAAAGAGGAACTTCTGAACCAGGAAAAAGAAAGATTTCAAGTTTTCAAGACTTACAAGTTGTCAACCTCACTGCCTCCTACAGCTTTATATATATTAGACTTGGGTTTAAATTCAGATTTGCAATGTGCTTTAGTGTATCAAAGACTCAGAGAAGACTTGCAGTAAAGCGGCAGTTCTCAACATTTTTATTTTTTATTATTATTTTTAAGAGAGACAAGGTCTCACCTTGTTGCCCGGGCTGGTCTTGAACTCCTTGGCTTGCCTAAGCAAAGCTCCCACCTCAGCCTCCCAAAGTGCTGGGATTACAAGCATGAGCCACTGGACCCACCCCTCAAACTTTTTCATCTCGTGAAAATTTTACACTTTTATTTATTTATTTTAAAACATATTTATTTGTTTAGATGTGGAGTCTCACTCTATCACCCAGGCTGGAGTGCAGTGGCGCGATCTCGGTTCACTGCAACCTCTGCCTCCCGGGGTCAAGCAATTCTTCTGCCTCAGTCTCCCGAGTAGCTAGTATTACAGGCAGGAGCCACCATGCCTGGCTATATTTTTGTTGTATTTTTAGTAGAGATGGGGTTTCACCATGTTGGCCCGGCTGGTCTAGAACTCTTGACCTAATCCACCTGTCGTGGCCTCCCAAAGTGTTGGGATTACAGGCATGAGCCACCATACCAGGCCTATTTTTACACTTTTAAAAGCGTTAAATATTTTCTTTATATGGACTATATCTATCACTATTTACCATGTTAGAAATTAAAACTGAGAAAAGTATAAATTTTTAATTAGTTTGTTTTAAAATAACTATACAAGCCTCATTACATGTTCTATAGCTAGGATCCAGTCAGGAGACAGTTATTGCGTTAGTTATCTAAAGAGCGATATTTTAATATAAAGAAGTGTTAGCTGGTAGCTGGGCACGGTGGCTCACGCCTATAATCCCAGCACTTTGGGAGGCCAAGGTAGGCGGATCACTTGAGGTCGGGAGTTCAAGACCAGCCTACCCAACATGGCGAAACCCCCTCTCTACTAAAAATACAAAAATTAGCCAGGCATGGTGGCGCATACCCATAATCCCAGCTAAGCACGAGAATTGGTTGAACCCAGGAGGCAGAGGTTGCAGTAAGCTGAGATCGTGCCACTACACTCCAGCCTGGGCAACAGAGTGAGACTTTGTATTTAAAAAGAAAAAAAAAAAGATTAGCTAGTAGATGGCAATTAACTCTAAACAGGGTAGAAGAGGAGCCCGAGGCATCAAGAAGTGGCAGGTGCAAAAAGGCACATACTCCCTCCAGAGGGAGAGTGGACAATAAGTAAAACCAAGGACTGGCAGAGGGCCATTCCCCAGGGCTGAGGATTAGACCTCTTGAAAAGAGCCTGGAATACTAGCCGGCTGACTGAAGAAATTTGCCAGACATAATGGCCCATTGCAGGTCTATAAAGCCATTGAAGATGGAGAAAGCTGGCTGGAGGGAGTAAGTGGGGTTCATGTGCACTAAATAATAAATAATAATGGAGTACCAGAATCCAGAAGCCAAGTAGCTACCTACTGCTCTCGCTCTATGAAACACTTCAGTGACTTCTGTTGACGCAACTTCACATTTCACCAGTGGGCAAAGAAATGTTATCAGGACAGGGTCTAGGCTCCACTATTACAAAGGACAGCAAAGGAAGGTGGCTTTATAGCTGAGAGACAAGAAATTGATAACTAGCACACACACTACCAATATTTTATAACATTTCACAAAAAATATGTTTAATTTTTGTTTGTTTGTTTGTTTGTTTGTTTCAGACGGAGTCTTGCAGCGTCACCCAGGCTGGAGTGCAATGGCACAATCTCAGTTCACTGCAACCTCCGCCTCCTGGATTCACCTGATTCTCCTGCCTCAGCCTCCCGAGTAGCTGGGATTACAAACACACACCACCATACCCGGCTGATTTTTTGTATTTTTAGTAGAGATGGGGTTTCACTATGCTGGCTGGACTGGTCTTGAACTCCTGACTTCTTGACCCGCCCACCTCGGCCTCCCAAAGTGCTGGGATTACAGGCATGAGCCACCATGCCCAGCCTTGTTTTTTTTTAATCTGTTTTTTGTTTTTGTTTTTGTTTTTCTGACAGGCTCTGTCACCTAGGCTGGAATGCAGTGTGGTGCAATCATAGCTCACTGCAGCCTCTAACTCCTGGGCTGAAGTGATTCTCCTTCCTCAGCCTCCCAAGTAGCGGGGACTACAGGTGTGTGCCACCACGCCTGATTAATTTTTTTTCATTTTTTCATATTATTTGTAGAGATGGGGTTGCACCATGTTGCCCAGGGTGGTCCCGAACGATTGAACTGAAGCAATCCTCTCGCCTCTGCCTCTCAAAGTGTTGAGATTACTGATGTGAGCCACCACAACCAGCCTTATAAATATTTTTAATTAAAAATAACTATAATTTAAAAAAAAAAACAGTGAAAGAGTGACATTGTTGCAAATATCTTTAATGTCTGGCTTGGTAGAAGACAGCTGGATTTTGCATCTTGATTCTGCATTTACTCTGTTGCAATATATTATTTTGGTTCAAGTATTTGAAGATAATGTGGCCTCACACCAGTAAGGTACTTAGAAAAAGAAGGAGTATTTTAACAGCCTTTTCAGATCGTTGTGGATGATATTCTTCCTTATGTTACACCAAAGCTTGACAAGTGGTAGTTTCCTCAAGGTGAGTTCCAGTACAGAAATTGAAATCCTATCTATTAACTTTTCATACTTTGTCACATTGGAGTTCATTGATTACATTAGACCTCTGATTGGATCTTTTACTCATGCATGGTTTTATTGAATTCTGCATGTCTTCGGAAAATATTGATTCACTGAGTTATTCAGATCTTCCAAAGGTTGACATATTTCATTATACAATACCAAAAATTTATTTTTCTCAATAACACCATCGGTCTCATCAGCTTTATGTCTTGGGAAGCTGTCAGTCTCACAGTTGTATACAGAAGTCTCCCAAAATTCTAATTTTTGCTTAAAATCTTGAACCTTGTCATTGGCAATAAATGCCATCAGTTGTTTTCTTAACAGTGAGTTTCATTATTTTCATTTTTGAGTCAATGTTTGCCACGTAACCAAGTATGAGCAAAAATAGTTTGTTGGTTGTTCTTTCAAGTAAGAAACAGCGGTTCATGAAAAAGTGGTTAGTTCAGATGGCAATTCCCACAATCACACATAGGCCTTTCCTCATATCAATCATCTTATTGTGGTAAAGAGTAGAACTATTTTATGTGTGCTCCCCACTATATTGCACAGAATATTTAAAAGATATGATTTTTTACTGCTTCATCGAGAACATTTTAAAGTAAAACTGCCTCTTTTTAAACTGTGAGTAGTTGGCAGTAAATAATACGATTACTACTATACACGTACAATATGCAGTACTACTGGAAAGTTTGGTGTCTGCATTAGGTTTCTGCAGAGAGAAAGAACCAATAGCATATAGATAGCTGGATAGGTAGATAGATAGATAGATCAAAGATAGATAAGAAGGGATTTATTAGGGGAATTGGCTCACACAACTATGAGAAGTCCCATGATAGCCACCCGCAAGCTGGCCTCAGAATGGGTTAACTCTCCATCTAAGGCTGAAGGCCTGAGAACCTGGGGATGCTGCTGCTGCAAGTCCCAGAGTCCAAAGACCCGATAACTGGGAATTCAGATGTCCAAGGCAGGAGTGGAAGAGTGTCCCAGTTCCAGAGGAGAGTTAATTCACCTTTCCTCTGCCTTTTTGTTCTATCTGATTTGCAGCCCGTTGAATGGTGTCCACCCACATTGGTGAGAGCAGATCTTCTTTACTCAATCCACTGATTCAAATGCTAATCTCTTTCCAGAAACGGCTCACAGACACACCCATAAAAAATGGTGTATCAGCTATTTTGGCTTCCCTTCACCTAGCCAAATTGACATCTAAAATTAACCATTGCTGGGCGTGGTGGCTCAAGCCTATAATCCCAGCACTTTGGGAGGCCTAGGTGAGTGGATCACTTGAGCCCAGGAGTTCAAGACCAGTCTGGGCAACATAATGAAACCCCGTCTCCACAAAAAAATTTTTAAAAATTAGCTGGGTTTGGTGGCACGCACCTGTAGTCACAGCAGTTGTTGAAGGTGGATGTGGTGGGGGCAGTAGGTGCGTGGAGGTGCTGAGGCAGAAGGATTGCTTGAGCCTAGGATGTCAAGGCTACAATGAGTCGTGATTACGCCGCTGCACTGCAGCCTGGACAACAAAGCAAGACTTTGTCTCAAAATAATAATAATGGGCTGGGCATGGTGGCTCACGCCTGTAATTCCAGCACTTTGGGAGGCCGATGTGGGCAGATCACCTGAGGTCAGGAGTTCGAGACCAGCCTGACCAACATGGAGAAACCCCATTTCTACTAAAAATACAAAATTAGCCGGGCGTGGTGGCACATGTCTGTAATCCCAGCTACTCAGGAGGCTGAGGCAGAGAATCGCATGAACACAGGAGGTGGAGGTTGCAGTGAGCTGAGATCATGCCATTGCACTCCAGTCTGGGTGACAGAGCAAGACTCTGTCTCACAAAAAAAAAAAGTAAATAAATAAATAATAATAATAATGAAACTAACCATCACAGTGTCACTACCTTGCTGTTCTAAAGCTCCAGCAATATAAACCACTATTGCCTTTATACCGTCAGTAGAAGTATAATACCACATAGTGTTTTTTCCACACAGTGAAAAAAGCAAACATCTTAGTATTATATGAAAATAATTAAGACCCTCATGTACTTCATGAAATGGACTCAGACACCTGGGGGTAGATAGACCACATTTTGATAACCTCTGCAGTAAAGAAAACTGCTTTACTTTGCTTTGTTTTTTGAGACAAGATCTCACTCTATGGACCAGGCTGGGTGGCTTAGTGCAGCCTGGAAGTCTTGGGCTCAAGCCGTCTTCTGACTTCAGCCTTTAGAGTAGCTGAAACTAGAGGCATGAGCCACCACACCCAGCCTGCTTTACTTTCTTTAAGGCAATGTTTTACAAATTTCACCAACCGGGAACATTTGATTAAATGACATTGCACAAGGAGTTTTAGGAAGATAAGCTTTGGGAAACTGCTGAGGCTGCTCCTTTGCCAAATAGCATACATTTTCCCACCAAAGCCAGTTGTTTTTTGTTTGTTTGCTTTTTGAGACAGAGTCTCACGCTGTTACCCAGGCTGGAGTGCAGTGGCATGATCTCAGCACACTGCAACCTCTATTTCCTGGGTTCAAGTGATTCGCCTACCTCAGCCTCCCAGGTAGCTGGGATTACAGGTGTGTGCCAACACGCCCAGTTAATCTTTGTATTTTAATAGAGATGGGGTTTCGCCATGTTGGCCAGGCTGGTCTCGAACCCCCTGACCTCAGATGATCTGCCTGCCTTGGCCTCCCAAAGTGCTGGGATTACAAGCGTCAGCCACTGCACCTGGCCAAAAAGCCAGTTCTTAATAAGGATAACCATTTTTTTTTTTTTTTTTTTTTGAGACAGAGTTTCACTCTTGTCACCCAGGCTGGAGTACAATGGCACGTTCTCAGCTAACTGCAACCTCCGACCCCCAGGTTCAAGTGATTCTCTTGCCTCAGCCTCCCGAGTAGCTGGGATCACAGGCACGCCCCACCAAGCCCAGCTAATGTTTGTATTTTTAATAGAGATGGGGTTTCGTCATGTCAGCCAGGCTGGTCTCGAACTCCTGACCTCAGGTGATCTGCCCGCCTCAGTCTCCCAAAGTGCTGGGATTACAGGCATGAGTCACTGGGCTGCACACCTTTACTGTCAATACTGTCAAAAAGAATAATCCGTCCCCACTCCCTTCTTTTTCTTCAGGGAGTGAATAATACTCCCTGCCTAATACTTCAATCAAGTTAAAGCTTGCTTTTTTAGTCATCATACACTGAGGCCACAGACTGTAAGTTTACAGATCCGAGTGTGAGACGCTCACAATCTAACAGGAGACACAAAGATGATGGGATTACTAGACAATGTGATACAGGTTACAATAAAGAGGTAAGGCCTCTAACTGAGCCTGAGAATAGGCACCTTGGAGGAAAATTACTGTGATGAGTCATGAGACATTTCCACAGTCGGCTTCATAAAAAGAAGAGGAAAAAAAGTCTTTCCAGGGTCAGGCATGGTAGCTCACTCCTGTAATCCCAGCACTTTGGGAGGCCAAGGCAGGAGAATCACTTGAGTCCAGGAGCTAGAGACGAGCCTGGACAACATAGTGAAAACTTGTCTCTACAGAAAATAAACAAAATTAGCTGGGCATGTGGTGCGCACCTGTAGTCCTATTTGACTACTGAAGTGGGCTGAAGTGGGAGGATTGCTTGAGCCCAGGAGGTTGAGGCTGTAGTATTGTGTGATCGTGCCACTGCATTTCAACATGGGTGGCATAGTGAGACCTTGTCTCAAAAAAAAAAAAAAAAAAGAGAAAAGTCTTTTCAACGAGAGAAGCATGTGTGTACACAAGTAAGTCACGATGCCTGCCCCATCCACAGTCCCTTGCAAGAGAACTGTTTTAGTGACACAAAAGACATCCCCAGCTGGGACCACTTGACCCTATACTGCTCTCACTGCTGTCTGGACAAACAACAGGATGCAGTCCCAAGGACAGCCAATCCTTTGACTGACCACAGTGACCCTGAAACAAAAAATATCAGCCGGTCTAAGCACATTTACTCTTTGCAGAATTGGAACTGGAGACTTCGGAAAGAGGAGGAAAGTTAACTATGAAAGGTTGACTGGGTTTTGTGGCTCACACCTGTAATCTCAGCACTTTGGGAGGCCGAGGTGGGCGGCTTACCTGAGGTCAAGAGTTCCAGACCAGCCTGTCCAACAAGGTGAAACCCTGTCTCTACTAAAAATACAAAAAAATCAGCTGACTTGGTGGCGGGAGCCTGTTATCCTGGCTACTCAGGAGCCGGAGGCAGGAGAATCACTTGAACCTGGGAGGCAGAGGTTGCAGTGAGCCAAGATGGTGCCATTGCACTCCAGACTGGGCAACACAGTGAGATTCTGTCTCAAAAAAAAAAAAAAAAAAAAAAAAAAGCTGAAACTACATGATCAAAATTTAAATAGAAGCTAAAGAGACCGTAATGCACATGTACATGTCAGAAAGTTATAAAAAGAAGAAGCTATGAGTTCGCATAGGAAATAAGTTAAAGAAATAAAATGAGGCTGACAAAGTCAGATATGGTAAAGAGAGAAGAACAGAACAGATGTGTAGAAAGGAACTAATCCAGCTATTGCTTCAATAATACAGCTAAGATACAAAAGCTCTTGATGCTGACATTCCTAGGGTTGCTAGGGTTGCCAGTTCCTAGCAGGCAAAACAATGCCGCAGTTCCCAGTTTTGTATTTCTTCACAAGAACCTTTATTTCCTTGTGTCCTTGAGGTCACTTGAGTTAACCTTTGTTTCTTTCAACCAAAAGATCTCAACTGAAATAGGCATAGAGAAAACATGATGCAGCAAAATGCAAGTACCATGCCTGAATTAGATGGCCTTGAATTGTCCCTGAATTCCTAGTGCAGCCAGGCCAACCTCACATGCATGATCGCTCACCTGTTTTATGTATTTCATAGAAAGGATTGTATTTCACCAACTAAATGTTATTTGGGGAACTTTTTTTTTTTTCAATAGAAAATGTGCTACTTTATTAAAATACTGAGTTTATTTCATATGTATAATTTTGTCTCCCCACCATTTCCACGTCTGACCCCCACTACTACTATGTCCTATCATAATATTCCATACATACTTAAAACCAAGTAAAGGCTGGAGTTCCATCTTTAAAAACTAGGCTGGGCACGTGGCTCATGCTTGTAATCCCAACACTTTGGGAGGCCGAGGCGGGCGGATGACGAGGTCAGGAGTTCAAGACCAGCCTTGCCAACATGGTGTAACCCTGTCTCTACTAAAAATACAAAAATTAGCTGGGTGTGGTGGTGGGTGCCTATAATCCCAGCTATTCAGGAGGCTGAGGCAGGAAAATAGTTTGAACTCAGGAGGTAGAGGTTGAGTGAGCCAAGATGGTGTCATTGCACTCCAGCCTGGGCGACAGGGCGAGACTCCGTCTCAAAAAACAAACAAACCAACAACAACAACAAAAATTAAACAGGCATTTTGGACAACACATTCTTGGCAATGGAACCTGGACAACATTTATTAATGCAGTAGGGAAAGTTCTCATTCTGCATTATAAAAGGACAGCCAAATATCAACTGTTAACAAAAGTGAAATAAGATGGAAAACTTATAAAAAAAACTGTTTAAACTATTTTCTTAAAGAGGCTTCCTCCACTGCCAGAGATCTTGAATAGCCTCCTGGTCAGTCTTCTGGAAGCAATTCTTCACATAATTGATGCACTTGGCTTCGACTTTGGAAAGAGAACCACCTTTTTCTATACCTGCATTTTTGCTTTAATGTCTTTTACAGAACTAGGTTTTCTGGTGTTTTAGGAGGTTTTTTTTTTTTCCTGTTTTTTTGAAAGCTTCTTGTCTTTTTGATCTTGGTGTTGATGGTTTTTGAGTCTTTGCCATTTTGATTTGAATTTTATGCATTCTTGGCAGAAATCTTTGCCATTCTGTTTTGAATTTTGTGCATTCTTGGCAGAAGTATCTCATATATATTTATTCACTGGCACTTTTTCCTCAGTTTCCTCATCATCAAAATCCTCTTCCTCTTCCTCCTCCTCTTCTTCTTCTTCTTCTCCTTCTTTCTTCTTCCTTCTTTCGTATACTATGATGGATAAAAGTGGCAAAAGTAGGCATCCTTTATTTTATAGGAAAAGCTTTTAGTTTTTCACCATTGAGTATGATGTTAGTTTTGGGCTTGCCAAAATGCACTGTATTATGTTGAGGATGTTCCCTTCTCTCTTTAACTTGCTGTTTTTGTTTTTGTTTGTTTGTTTTAAGTCACAATTGATCCTCCAAACTCTTTTCCTATCTGGTGGCTTAATGCAGATAGACACAGAAATCTCGTGAATGTTTGAAAATGGCAGAGCCGGGAGCGATGGCTCATGCCTGTAATCCCAGCACTTTGGCAGGCCAACGCGGGCGGATCACGACGTCAGGAGACGGAGACCATCCTGGCTAATGCGGTGAAATCCCGTCTCTACAAAAAATACAGAAACATCACCGGGCGTGGTGGCGGGCGCCTGTAGTCCCAGCGACTTGGGAGGCTGAGGCAGGAGAATGGCGTGAACCCGAGAGGCGGAGCTTGCAGTGAGTCGAGATCGCGCCACTGCACTCCAGCCTGGGCAACAGCGAGAGACTCCGTCTGAAAAAAAGAAAAAAAAATTAGCCCGGCGTGGTGGTCGGTGCCTGTAGTACCAGCTACTCAGGAGGCTGAGGCAGGAGAATTGCTTGAACCAGGGAGGCAGAGGTTGCAGTGAGCTGAGATTGCGCCAATGCACTTCAGCCTGGGCAACAGAGGGAGGCTCCATTTCAAAAAAAAAAAAAAAAAAAAAAAGAAAGAAAATGGCAGAGCCACTAAATGGAAGGAGAGCATTTCTTAGATTTTGACTTAGAGGAGTTCTATCAGCAATAGGATTTGATATTGAGAAATAAGCTTCTATTATGTAGGTTCATCTATTACAGTAGCTAGCATTACCTTAATACATAGGCAAAAGGGTAATTTCCCAAATAAATAAAATGCTCTTACAAAGAAAGGGATTAAAAAAAAAAAAAAAAGAAGCTCTTACAAATCAGTAAGGAAAAAAACCAAAAACTCACAGGAAAATTAAACAAATGAGATCAATCACTAACAGAAGGAGAATTCAAAGGCTTTCACACAAACATAAAGATGCTCAACATCACCTATACAGTAAGAAAAATGAAAAGCACAACTATATTGGGATTTTGTTATTTTTATTTTTGAGACAGATGTCTCATTCTGTCACCCAGGTTGTAGCATAATAATGGGATCTTGGCTCACTGCAGTATTCATCTCTTGGGCTCAAGTGATCCTCCCACCTCAGCCTCCAAAGTAGGTGCTATGTGTCTGAATGCCTCCTGTGATACTGTCAAATATTTGGTCTTCATCTCCTCTTCTAGAGTACAACTCCTAAAATCTTTGGAATCTCCACAGTGATATCTTTTTGTATGCTAGTGATTAACTGATGGCTAGCAGCTCTTAGGCAGCTTCAGGATGGGAGCTGGTCACCAGAAAGACCTAGGCAGGATGAGAGGATTGGGACTTTCTGACCTACCACATGACCTCCAGGAAGGGGAGGGGGCTGAAGATTAAATTGATCACCATGGCCAACCGTTTAATCAATCATGCCTATGTAATAAAGCCTCCATAAAACCCCAAAATAATAGGGTTTGGAGAGCTTCCGGGTAGCTGAACACATGGAGGTTCCTAGATGGTACACGTCCCTTCCCCCAGACCTCATCCTATGTGTCTCTCTCTTTTTTTATTTTTTTGAGATGGAGTCTCGCTCTGTCAGCTGGGGCGGGGAGTGCAATCAATGGCACGATCTCGGCTTACTGCCAGGTTCAAGCTATTCTTCTGCCTCAGCCTCCCAAGTACCTGAGATTACAGGTGCCCATCATCACGCCCAGCTAATTTTTGTATTTTTAGTAGAGACATGGTGTCACCACATAGGTCAGGCTGGTCTTGAACTCCTGACCTCAGGTAATCCACCTGCTTCAGCCTCTCAAAGTGTTGGGATTACAGGAGTGAGACCCTGCACCTGGCCTTTTTTTTTTTTTTTTTTTTTTGGAGACAGTTTTGCTCTGTCACCCAGGCTGGAGTGCAGTGGTGTGATCTCAGCTTACTGCAGCCTCGGCCTCCTGGTTTCAAGTGATTCTTGTGCCTCAGCATCCTGAGTAGCTGGGATTACAAGTCTGTGCCACCACACCCAGTTAATTTTTTGCATTTTCAGTAGAGACGGGGGTTTCCCTATATTGCCCAGGCTGGTCACGAACTTCTGACTTCAAGTGATCTGCCTGCCTCAGCCTCTGGAAGTGCTGGGATTACAGCTGTGAGTCGCTGTACCCAGCCCTCATCTTATGTATCTCTTCATCTGGTTCCTTATCCTTTAAAATATACTTAAATATACTTAAAATATACTTAGTAACAAATCGGTAAATGTAAGGAAGCGTTTCCCTGAGTTCTGTGAGCCACTCTAGCAAATTAATGGAACCCAAAGAGAGGGCTGCAGGAACCACAACTGACGGGTTGGTCAGAAGTTATGGAGGCCTGGACTGCAACGGGTATCTGAACGGGGTGAGGGGGCAGTCTTGGGGATTGAGCCCTCAACCTGTGGGATCTGATATTGTTTCCAGGTAGATAGTGTAGGAATGGAATTGGAGGACGCCTAACTGATGTTTGCTGCAGAATTGATTGCTTGATTGCTGGTGATGAGAAAATTCCCGCATATTTGGGGATCACAAGGAGTCTTTTGTATTAACTGTTGTTGTGTTGTTGTGTGAGATAGTTTGCAAATTTCTGTAGCCTTACATATCTGGGAGCCGGATTGCTAGCTAAAAGGCACATACCCCTTTGACTTTGCTAGGTATCACTCACAGGCTGCCAAAAGCAGTTGTCCTAGTCTACAATTCTAACAGCAATAGATAAAGAGTTCTTTTGGCTCCACATGCTCACAAACACTTTATACGGTCATTTTAATTTTTGTCAATCTGATGGCTGTAAAATAGTATCTCACCCTAGGTATAAATATACATTTCCTTTATTAGTCTGGTAGAACATCATTTAATATTTAATAGGATCCTCATAAGAGAAAATCATTTAGGTTTTTTCTTCTCCTGCCTTGGCCTCTAAACATGCTGGGATTACAGGTGTGAGGCACTGCACCTGGCCTTACCTATGCATTTAAAAGGATATTTGTTAGATCTTATCCAGCATTTCTATACCTGTAGTGAAAGTTTTTTCTACCTACTTAACCATAATCTAATGCTGCAAAGATGAGTTGTTAAGGTAATTTCTAAAACTGAGTATTTGTGATGATCTCACCTTGGGGATATGAGAGAGAAAAAACATAAAGTACTTGAGTGTTGGGGATTTTCTCTCAGTAAAATGAGTAAAAGTAACATTTTAAATAGGAATAACATTTGAACTGTTAGAGGTGAACTGTTTACAGGCATGAGTCATTTTTCTGTTGTACAGCGTATTCTTTTCAATCAACAGCTCTTTATATAATTCCAGACACACATCTTCTGTCATTTATATGTGTTACAAACATCTCCTATTTGTAGCCTGTCTTTTCACTTGCTTTATGGTCTCTTTCGATGTAGAAAAATTTACATTAATTTTTAGGTAGTTAAATTATCAATCTTTTCCTTAAGTATTGACACTTTTCATCTTGTTTAGACAATCTATCCTTACCTCCAGGATCTTAAAGATATTTTTCTATATTGTCTTCTAAAGTTTTAAAGTTTAATTTTTTATATTTAGGTCTTTAATCCACCTGAAATTGACTTTTAAAAATAGTATTAAGTACAGGTTAAATTTTTTTTTTTTTTTTTGAGATGGAGTCTCGCTCTGTCGCCCAAGCTGGAGTGCAGTGGCTTGATCTCAGCACATGGCAAGCTCCGCCTCCAGGGTTCACGCCATTCTCCTGCCTCAGCCTCCTGAGTAGCTGGGACTACTGGCGCCCACCACCACACCTGGCTAATTTTTTGTATTTTTAGTAGAGACGGGATTTCACCATGTTAGCCAGGATGGTCTCAATCTCCTGACCTCGTGATCCGCCCGCCTTGGCCTGCCAAAGTGCTGGGATTACAGGTGTGAGCCACCGCGCCCGGCCCTTTCCTTTTTTTTTTTGGAGACAGAGTCTTGCTCTGTCGCCCAGGCTGGAGTGCAATGGCGCCATCTCAGCTCACTGCAGCCTCCGCCTCCCGGGTTCAAGTGATTCCCCTGCCTCAGCCCCCCCAGTAGCTGGGATTCCAAGCACCTGCCACCAAACCCGGCTAATTTTTGTAGTTTTAGTAGAGATGGGGTTTCGCCATGTTGGCCAGGCTGGTCTCGAACTCCTGACCACAGGTGATCCATCTACCTCGGCCTCCTAAAGTGCTGCGATTATAGCCATGAGCCACTGCGCACAGCCAGAGGTTCAATTTTCTTTCTTTTCAAATGAATAACCAGTTGTCCTATCATTGTTTATTGAAGAGCTTATCCTTTGCCCACTGATATGCAATGCTAACTGCCATAAACCAAGTATCCAGTAAGCATCGGGGTGTTTCTAGTCTCTATTATGCTTATTCCCTGTGCCAACACAACCGTATCCCCAGCAGCACCAGCAACTGCTCAGATGCCTTCTCTGATTTTCATATCTTTCTGTTTTCAGTCCCTGATTTCCCATCCCTTCTTGTGAGTTTACCTATGCACGTATATATGTATGTACGTCTGTATGTATTTACAATTTTTTTGAGACAGGGTCTCACTCTGTTGCCCAGAACTGGAGTACAGTGGCAGGATCATGGCTCACTGCAGCCACTTCCTGGGCTCAAGTGATCCTCCTGTCTCAGCCTCCCAAGTAGCTGGAGCTACAGATGCGCACCACCACACCCAGCTAATTTTCACATTTTTTTTTTGCAGATGAGAGTCTCACCATGTTACCCAGGCTGGTCTCAAACTCCTCGCCTCAAGTGATCCTCTTGTCTTGGCCTCCCAAAGTGCTGGGATTACAGGTGTGATCCATTGCACCTGGCCTTACCTATGCATTTAAAAGCATATTTGTTAGATGTTATCCAGCATTTCCATACCTGTAGTGACAGATTTTTCTGTCTACCTACTTAACCATAATCTAATGCTGGAAAGATAAGTTGTTTAGGTAATTTCTAAAATCAAATGTTTGTGATCATCTCACCGTGGCAACATGAGAGAGAAAAAACATAAAGTACTTGAATATTGGGGGATTTTCTCTTGGTAAAATAAAAGTAACATTTAAATTAGTTAATTAATTTTTGAGACAGAGTCTCACTCTGTAGCCCATGGTAGAGTGCAGTGGTGCGATCTTGGCTCACTGCAACCTCTGCCTCCCGGGTTCAAGCGATTATCCTGCCTCAGCCTCCCAAGTAGCTGGGATTACAGGCATCCGCCACCATGCCCAGCTAATTTTTTGAATTTTTAGTAGAGATGGGGTTTTGCCATGTTGGCCAGGCTGGTGTTGACCTCCTGACCTCAGGTAATCCACCCGTGTCAGCCTCCCAAAGTGCTGGATTACAGGTGTGAGCCACTGCACCCTGTCTTATTTTATTTTTTGAGACAGAGTCTCGCTTATTCACCCAGGCTGTAGTACAGTGGCACAATCTCAGTTCATTGCAACCTCCACCTCCTATGTTCAAGCAATTCTCCTACCTCAGCCTCCTGAGTAGCTGGGACTACAGGCATGCACCACGCCTGCCTGATTTTTTTGTATTTTTAGTAGAGATGAGGTTTCACCACGTTGGTCAGGCTGGTCTTGAACTCCTGACCTCAAGCGATCTGCCCACCTCGGCCTCCCAAAGTGCCGGGACTATAGGCATGAGCCACTTTGCCTGGCCAGTAAAAGTAACATTTTTTTTTTCAGATGGAGTTTCGCTCATTTTGCCCAGACTGGAGTGCAGTGGTGCAATCTCGGCTCACTGCAACCTCTACCTCCTGGGTTCAAGCTATTCTCCTGCCTCAGCCTCCTGAGTAGCTGGGATTACAGGCATGTGCCACCACATCCGGCTTTTTTTTTTTTTTTTCGAGGTGAAGTTTCACTCTTGTTGCCCAGGTTTGGAATGCAATGGCGCAATCTCGGCTCACCACAACTTCCGCCTCCCAGGTTCAAGAGATTCTCTTGCCTCACCCTCCATAGTAGTTGGGATTACAGGCATGTGCCACCACACCTGGCTAATTTTGTATTATTAGTAGAGACAGGGTTTCTCCATGTTGGTCAGGCTGGTCTCGAACTCCTGACTTCAGGTGATCCACCCGCCTCGGCCTCCCAATATGCTGGGATTACAGGTGTGAGCCACTGCACCCGGCCAAGGCTAATTTTTTTTTTTGTATTTTTAGTAGAGACAGGGTTTCACCACGTTTGTCAGGCTAGTTGTGAACTCCTGACCTCAGGTGATCCACCCGCCTTGGCCTCCCAAAGTGCTGGGATTATAGGCATGAGCCATCGTGCCTGGCCAAAGTAACGTTTTAAATAGCAATAACGTTTGAATTTTTTTTTTTTTTTTTGGTTCACACTTCACATTAGGTATGGTCACAGTGGCTCATGCCTGTAATCCCAGCACTTTGGGAGGCCGAGTTAGGTGGATCTCTTGATTTCAGGAGTTCGAGTCCAGCCTGGGCAACATGGTAAAACCCTGTCTCTATTTTAAAAATACAAAAAATTAACAGGGTGTGGTGGCAAGCACCTGTAGTCCCAGCTACTCAGGAGCCTGAGGTGGGAGGATTGCTTGAACCTGAGAGGCAGAAGTTGCAGTGAGCCAAGGTGGCATCACTCTACTGCAGCCTGGGTGACAGAGCCCTCATCTAAAAACAAACAAAACACCAAACAAACAAAAGAACTTCATATTAAACAGAAAATCATTTTGTACGGATCAGTGAAACCTGACCAAAACAATGCTATGATTTCCAAAGTAGAATAAATCAGCTGAGCTAAACCCAATTAGACTCTGATAACTAAGAAGAACTGAGTCACAGGAGTAATAAAGCTAGTGAGATTCAAAAAAACCTCTTCCTTCTCATGATACATCCTTGTGAGGGAGAGATTGGTGAGCAATGAGAAATGTTTCCATTCTGATGGACACTTGTGGTGGCAAAGCACTATAAGCATCAGCACCATGGGCATAATAAATTGTAAAACTTGTCTCAGAGTTGTTAAGATAATTAAATGTTAATATTTGCAAAGAAATCTAAACAGTGTCTGGCATGCAGTGACTGTGGTATTGTATGAGTACTTGTCAAGTAAAAAAATAAGGGATGGAATTGCAACCATATCCCTTAGATTGCGGGTCCCCAACCCCAGGGCCGTGGGTTAGTACCAGTTCGTGGCCTGTTAGGAACCCGGCTGCACAGCAGGAGGTGAGTGGGGTATGCGGGGAGCGAGCATTACCACCTGAGCTCTGTCTCCCGTGAGATCAGCGGCAGCAGTAACAATTCTTATAGGAGGTCAGGCACGGTGACTCACATCTGTAATCCCAGCACTTTGGGAGGCCGAGGTGGGTGGATCACCTGAGGCCAGGAGTTCAAGACCAGCCTGGCCAACATGGCAAAATCCCCGTCTCTACTAAAAATACAAAAATTAGCTGGTCGTGATAGCACATGCCTGTAGTTCCAGCTGCTTAAGAGGCTGAGGCAGGAGAATCACTTGAACCCAAGAGGCGGAGGTTGCAGAGAACCGAGATTGCGCCACTGACTCCAGTCTGGGTGACAGAGCGAGACTTGTCTCAAACAAACAAACAAACAACCAAACAAACAAAATTCTCATCGGAGTGTGAACCCTGTTGTGAACTGCAAGTGCGAGGGATTGCGGGCTCCTTATGAGAACCTGATGATCTAAGGTGGAACAGTTTCATCCCCAAACCAACCCCAACCCACCCGGGGTTTTGCCATGTTGGCCAGGCTGGTTCTGAACTCCTGGCCTCCAGTGATACGCCAGCCTCAGCCTCCCAAAGTGCTGGGATTACAGGTATAAGCCACCACGCCTGGCCTTCCCCTACTGTTTTCATTCCTCTGCAAAATCTCAACCTCTTTCCTTGTTTTCAAAAAAGAACGTTAAGACCGGGTGCAGTGGCTCAGCCTGTAATCCCAGCACTTTGGGTGATGGAGGTAGGAGGATTGCTTGAAGCCAGGAGTTTGAGACCAGCCTGGGCAACATAGTGAGACCTCACCTATGAAATAAATAAACAATTAATTAAAACAATAGAAAGAATATTTACTAGCCTTTATTTTCAAAAATATAAACTCACTATAAGAATTAAGCACATTCCTTTTGTGGACCATTTGGATTAAATCCTCTGTGGGCAGAGATCACTTTTTATATTTTTCTTGTTCCCCCAATAAGCCTACCACAATACCAATACTCAGATATTTCATGGAACATGTAACAAACCAAACACACTGGACATACTTGAGATAAAATAAAAATCTAAACTAAAAGTTACATGTATTAATTTATTTCCTTATTTTCATGTAGCATCCTGTTAAGATGCCCTTAGAAGCTCTTCTCATACTTTAATTGCATGTTTGAATTCGGCCTACATTTGTTCCATGAACAAAACAGTATATTGCAACTTGTAAAATGAAAAAGGTAAAATAAAAATAATGAAATATTGTAAAATGAAGAAGGCTCTGACAAAATTTTAAGAACTCATCAGTTCTTAAATAAGGATGCTTTTGTCATTCTTTGAGAAATGCAACTCCATATTATATTTAGTTTATTTGGAATAGCTATGTCCTTAACTGATAGTCAATACTCAAACATCACCAAATTATTAAATTTTTTAATTAAAAATTTTTAAAAATTATATTTGCATATATGAAGATAAGTAAGACACTGGACAAATTATAGAGTCTCAGGCTTATGTGGAATTATGACTTCTCTCAACAATTACTGAAATTCCCTTTCAAAGCAAATCTTCACATAAACCTATGTTTGACTATGTAGTAGAATGAAGACAGCCACCGATCTGGCATTTTCAAAACATCACACGAGTACTACATGTAATGCTTCAAAGTAACTGTTTTCCTCTAAAATTTCACTAAACAACCTCAGGCAGTAAAATAAAACAAAACATTAAGAGTTCCCAGTGGTCATCCTAAGAATTAGACAGATTTCTTTGATTTTTTCTTCTCTGCTTCTTCCTTTTCCTTTTCTATTTCAGTTACGTATAATTCAACTTCTTTTGCACTAAACATCTGAAAAGAGAAAAAAATTTAAAGATCAAATGTCAATTATACAAATAATATCTAAATATTTACAATATGAAGAATTCCAATATTTAATAAATTTATATTTTCTATGTATAACTTTATATTTTGTAACTTCAAATATACAATGAAGCATTTTAAAAGTCTAAGAGCAATAACAATTATGGGCAAAGCCAGATCTCTGACATTTCTACTATCACTGTGCTAAAAAAGAAAGTGGGGCAAAAAGCGATACTGCATTATATTCCTATATGTGCATGTAGCTCCAAAAACATTTTAATGCGAGGCTTAATTTTATTCATGAACAAAGACTCATTTAACTCTCCAAACCGCACCCTACTGTGTGATTCTCTGATAGGGTTTAATGATTTGATCAGTTTATAGAATAGCCAAATGAGATGGGAAAAGATAATTTACGCTACTTTATGTCCTGTAAGTAGAAAGCAAAAAAGGTTTTATTTTTGTAAGAATTTGCAGTGTAGTTTGATTTTCTGTTGTACTGTTCACAAGTAGATCCAAGGTTACATGCTTGTGGCTATAAGACAGCAATTATTGGCCAGGCCTGGTGGCTTATGCCTGTAATCCCAGCACTTTGGGAGGCCAAGTTGGGTGGATCACTTGAGGTCAGGGGTTCGACACCAGGTTGCCAATATCTTTTTTTTTTTTTTTTTTTTTTTTTGAGACGGAGTCTCGCTGTGTCGCCCAGGCTGGAGTGCAGTGGCCGGATCTCAGCTCACTGCAAGCTCTGCCTCCCGGGTTTTTACGCCATTCTCCTGCCTCAGCCTCCCGAGTAGCAGGGACTACAGGCGCCCGTCACCTCGCCCGGCTAGTTTTTTGTATTTTTTAGTAGAGACGGGATTTCACCGTGTTAGCCAGGATGGTCTCGAACTCCTGACCTCGTGATCCGCCTGTCTCGGCCTCCCAAAGTGCTGGGATTACAGGCTTGAGCCACCGCGCCCGGCCAGGTTGCCAATTTCTTTGTCTTTTTTTTTTTCAGACAGGGTCTCTCCCTGTCGCCCAGGCTGGACTGCAGTGATGTGATTGCAACCTCTGCCTGTCGGGTTCAAGCGATTCTCCCACCTCAGTCTCCTGAGTAGCTGGGACTACAGGTGTGTGTCACCACTCTTGGCTAATTTTTGTATTTTTAGTAGATAGATTTGCATTTTCAGTACAGACGGGGTTTTGCCATGTTGACCAGGCTGGTCTTGAACTCCTGACCTCAAATGATCTGCCCGCCTCAGCCTCCCAAAGTGCTGGGATTATAGGCCTGAGCCACCACGCCTGGCCAAGACAGCAATTATTAACTTCAGTGAATACAAAAATCTAAATGTAATGATCTTAATACCAAAAAGAGGTATCTATTAAATTGATAAATGATCAACTTCATGGAAAGGCAAGTTTTCAAAGATGTTGGAGATGTGAAGGATTTTAGTAATTAGTCCATCACTAGAATTTATATATAAGAAAATGTAGATTCACAAAGCTGAATTATATTTGACCAAAGATTAAAGAAGGATTAAAGATTAGGTCTCTGATTCTTATTTCAACTCCAGAACTCTTTCCATTTCACCTATAAAGATGTGTGTCAGAAAATCTGTATTTGTCAATAATCTACATAAAATATGTTAATTGAACGTTTTATGAAATGAACGTTTATGAAATGAATTTACCCATCAAGCAATTACTGGGAGTTCCATGGGTTCTGAAAGTAAAGTGGAAGAATATAATTCTTACCTGCTATTAAGGAGTTCACAGTTTAGTGGAAAAAAACTGGCATATAAATAGATCATTACAATAAAAACCTGAATAAAGTGGTGTGGCATTACTTGGGGAAGAAATCATTTCCTCCTTTGAAAAAGCATCTTTCATTTTATTTTTCCTTTTTGAGACAGGGTCTTGCTCTGTTGCCTGATGCTGAAGTACAGCGGCATGATCACAGCTCACTGCAACCTCTGCCGCCCGGGCTCAAGCGATCCTACCGCCTCAGCAGCTGGAGTAGCTGGGGCTACAGGTGTGAACCACCACGCCTGGCTAACTTTTGTATTTTTCATAGAGACAGGGTTTCGCCATGTTGCCCAGGCTGGTCTCAAACTCCTGGGCTCAATCAATTTGCCTGTCTCGGCCTCCCAAAGTGCTGGGATTACAGGCACGAGCCACTGCACCTAGCCTGAAAAAGCCTTTTCAAAAAATTATTTTTCATTTTTTGAGTATATAGTAGGTATATATATTATGGGGTACATGAGATATTTTGATACAGGCATGCGATGCATAATAACCACATCATGGAGAATGGGGTATCTATCCCCTCAAGCATTTATCCTTTGTGTTACAAACAATCTGATTATACTCTTTTAGTTATCTTCAAATGTACAATTAAATTGTTATTGACTATAGTTACCCTGTTGTGCTATCAAATACTAGGTCTTATAAATTCTATTTTTTTGTACCTATTAACCATCCCCACCTGCCCCTGCCCCCCACTACCCTTTCCAGCCTCTAGTAACCATCCTTCTACTCTGTATCTCCATGAGTTCAATTGTTTTGATTTTTAGATTCCACAAATGAGTGAAAACATGCAATGTCTTTCTGTGCCTGCCTTATTTAACATAATGATCTCCACTTCCATCCATGTTATTGCAAATGACAGGATCTCATTATTTTTTTGTGGCAGAACAGTACTTCATTGTGTATAAGTACCACATTGTCTTCATACGTTCATCTGTTGATGGACCCTAAGGTTGCTTCCAAATCTTGGCTATTGTGAACAGTTCTGCAATTAGCATGGGAGTGCAGCTATTTCTTCAATATACCGATTTCCTTTCTTTTGGGTATATACCCAGTAGTGGATTGCTGGACCACATGGTACTTTTATTTTATGTTTTTTGAGGAATCTCCAAACTATTATTCTTCATAGTGGTTGTACTAATTTACATTCCCACCAACAGTGTATGAGGGATCCCTTTTCTCCACATCCTTGCCAGCATTTGCTATAGCTTGTCTATTAGATATAAGCCATTTTAACTGGGGTGAGATGATATTTTATTGTAGTTTTGATTTGCATTTCTCTGATGATCAATGATGTTTATCACCTTTTTTTTTTTTGGAGATGGGGTCTTGCTCTGTTGCCCAGGATGGAGTACAGTGACACAACTGTGGCTCACTGCAGCCTCGACCTCCCAGGTTCAAGTGATCCTCCCACCTCAGCGTCCCAAGTAGCTGGGAGCACAGGAGCACGCCACCACACCAGGCTAATTTTTAAATTATTATATTTATAGAGACAAGGTCTCATTGTGTTGTCCAGGCTGGTCTGAAACTCCTAGGCTCAAGGGATCCTCCCGCCTTGGCCTCCCAAAGTGCTGGGATTACAAGCAAGAGCTCAGCCCAAGGACCTTTTTATATGCCTGTTTGCCATTTGCATGTCTTCTTTTGAGAAAAGTCTATTCAAATCCTTTGCCCATTTTTTGATCAGATTATTGTTTTTTCTCTTATAGAGTTGTTTGAGCTCTTTATACATTCTGGTTATTAAAGCCTTGTCAGAGGGTAAATTTGCAAATATTTTCTCCCATTCTGTGGGCTATCACCTCACTTTGTTGATTGTTTGCTTTGCTGTGCAGAAGTTCTTTAACTTGATGTGATCCTATTTGTCCATTTTTGCTTTGGTTGCTTGTGTTTGTAGGGTACTACCCAAGAATTTTTTGCCCAGACCAATGTCCTGGGGATTTTCTCCAATGTTTTCTTGTAGTGGTTTTATAGATTGAGGTCACAGGCTTAAGTCTTTAATCCATTCTTATTTGATTTTTGTATATGGTGAGAGATAGGGGTCTAGTTTCATTCTTCTGCATATAGATATCCAGTTTTCCCAGCACCCTTTATTGAAGAGACTTTTTCCCAGTGTATGTTCTTAGCACCTCTGTCGAAAATGAGTTCACTATAGATACGTAGATTTGTTTCCGGGATCTCTATTTTGTTTAATTAATCTATGTGTCTGTCTTTATGCCAGAACCATGCTGTTCTGGATACCATAGCTCTGTAGCATAATTTGAAGTCAGGCAATATGATTTCTTCAGTTTTGTGCTTTTTGCTTAGGGCAGCTTTGAGCTTTGGCTCTTCTGGGTCTTTTGAGGTTCTATATAGATTTTATTTTATTTTTTATATTTCTGTGAAGAATATCATTGGTATTTTGGTAGGGATTGCATTGAATCTGTAGATTACTTTGGGTAGTATGGACATTTTAAAAACATTGATTCTTTCAATCCATGAACATGGAACACCTATTTTTTTTTTTTTGGTGTCCTTTCTTTTTTGATGTGTGTACTTATAGCTATAAACCTCCTTCTTAGTAATGGTTTCACTGTATTCCATATGTTTTGATACGTTAGGTTTTCATTGTCATTTGTTTCAAGAAAATGTTCAATTTTCTTCTTAATTTCTTCATTGACTCACTGGTCATTCAGGAGCATATTGTTTAATTTCCATGTATTTGTATAGTTTCCAAAATTCCTCTAGTTATTGATTTCTAGTTTTTTTTCCCCACTGTGGTCAGAGAAGATGCTTGATATTATTTCAATTTTTTAAATATTTTAAGGCTTATTTTGTGACCTAAATATGGTCTGTCCTTGAAAATGATCCATGTGCTGAGGAGAAGAATGCATATTCTGCAGCTGTTGGATGAAATGCTCTGTGAGTATCTATTAGATACATTTGGTCTACAGTGCGGTTTAAGGCTGATGTTTCTGTGCTGATTTTCTGTCTGGAAGATCTGTTCAATGCTGAAAATGGGGTGTTGAAGTCTCCAGCTATTATTGTATTGGAATGTATCTGTCTTTTTAGCTCTAATAATGTTTATATATCTAGGTTCTACAGTGTTGGGTGCACATATATTTAAGACTGTTATATCTTCTTGCTGAACTGACCCCTTTATCATTATATAGTGACCTTCTTTGTCTCTTCTTATAGTTTTTGTCTTGAAATCTATTTTTTCTGATATAAGTATAGCGACTCTGACTCTTTTTTGGTTTCCATTGGCATGAAATATCTTTGTCCATCTCTTTATTTTCAGTCTATGGTTATCTTTATAGGTGAAGTATGTTTTTCATAGTCAACAGATCATTGGGTCTTTTTTTTTTTTTTTTAAATCCATTCAGTCGTTCTATATCTTTTGATTGGAGAGTTTAGTTCACTTACATTCAATGTTATTATTGATAAATAAGGACTTATCCTCCTGCCTCAGTCTCCCAAAATGCTGGCATTCCAGTGTGAGCCACTGCTCAGATCTCACTTTTTTTGAAGCAGCATCTTACTCTGTCGCCCAGGCCAGAGTGCAGTGGTGTGATCTCAGCTCACTGTGACCTCTGCCACCCTAGCTCAAGCGATTCTCCTGCCTCAGCTCCCTGAGTAGCTGGGACTACAGGTGCACACCACCACACCCAGCTAATTTTTTGTATTTTTAGTAGAGATGGGTTTTTACCACATTGGCCAGGCTAATCTCAAACTGCTGACCTCAGGTGATCTGCCTGCCTTGGCCTCCCAAAGTGGGATTACAGGCATGAACCACCCTGCCCAGCCTGGTCCATCTTTTCATGGAAGAATCCTGGCATCAAATGAGATAATGTTTAAAGTTCTACCTTTCTACTGATTCCTGGCCCCAAGTAGGTGTTTATATCCAACTTCCTAGGCTAGGGAAGACAAGTATCCTTCTCCAGGGCAGTTTAGTTCAAATGTTTACCTCTGGCTTTCAGTGTACTTTTCATTTTTGGTCCCTGGGGATTTTCTTTTAGTTCTTGCAGAAGCTCAGTTATGTCTTTAAAGAACTAGTTATATTTCATCTAGGATTGTCCTGGTGTTTTACAGCAGAAGAGTTTTTATATTACCTAATCCAGCATAATGCCAGAAACTGAAGTTGTAGAAGTCTACTTATATACCTTAAGTCAAACTATTTCCTGTCAAAGTGTTAAAATTTCAGCTCATAGTCAGTGATTTAAGAAGTACATTTGTAAAATTAAGAGATTTCATGTTTTTCATATTTAGTAAATACTATTTACTTCTTAGTAACTTAGATACAACTGGAATTGCCAAGGACAGGTCAGAGAATAACTAGGAAACCAGTCCACCGCTAAAATCAGCTTAAGAAGAAGGATCAAAAAATAAAGGTTTATACTACTCAGTACATTTCTTATATCTTATGTGTTTTTCTAATGTAATAATACAGTACTCATCATAACCATATGTGGAAAGGCTATTAATCCACAGATAAGAAAACACAAACAGAGAAGTAATTTGTTTATACTGGGAAATGGTAGAGCTAGAATTTGAACTAGGGTAGCTCTAGAGCCTCACTTTTTTTTTTTTTTTTTTGTGACAGAGTCTCACTGTGTTGCCCAGGCTGGAGTGCAGTGGCGTGATCTTGGCTCACTGCAACTTCTGCCTCCCAGGTTCAAGCGATTCTCCTGCCTCAGCCTCCCAAGTAGCTGGGACTACAGGTGCCCGCCAACACACTCAGCTAATTTGTGTGTGTGTGTGTGTATTTTTAGCAGAGATGGGGTTTCACTATGTTGGTCAGGCTGATCTTGAACTCCTGACCTCGAGATCCACCCACATTGGTCTCCCAAAGTGCTGGGCTTATAGGCATGAGCCACCATGCCCAGCCAGAGCTCCACTTTTGATCACTTCACTGAACTGTATCCCACACAAAGATTTATCAAAATTGAGAATGCAATAGGATTTATAATATTTTCATGTGGAGTCTATCAAAGTTATTCAAGATCCACAAATTAAAACTCTGTAAAGAAACATAATTGAGACGATTTCTATGTATGTTGAAATTTGGCAAAATTGGTTTAAAACCAGATGCAAGTCTATTTTAAAATAATTTTCAGTTAAGCAATTTCAGACTCTGAAGACATTGAAAAACTTCCTAGAGAATACATTATGGTTGATTACCCAAACATCCATTCTATACCATTGCTTAGCATTTAGCCAACCAGCAAACAGAATCTTCTGGAGACTGTTCTGAGGATGTCTTCAGTCTTCCAATCAGATTAAAGGCAGGGACTTACATTCCAAAGTTAGGGAAGTTCTCCCTCTCCCATAAGAGATTAACAGGAAAATAAATCATTCTGATTGCCTCTGGTGGTCATGAGAGGAATCAACCTTAGTAGAACAAACTAACTTTAGGATGAAGCCAATATTGAAAATTGCAGAGTGGAGGGACAGGACAAATCTAGATCCAAGAGGACATCATCGTGTTGTTAAACACACTATGTCTGGAGCAGGTGTATACTTTCATCTGTGAAATAAAACGATTTCTTGTTGTTTAAGTCACTATGAGTTGGAGTTTTTTTGTTTTGTTTTAACTTGTAGACAAAAGCGTTTGTTCTAACACATTAACCTCTGCTTACTTTAATTTGTCCTCAGGTCAATGGGAACTAATTTTTTTCCAATGAGAATTTTCAATTTTCAGTAGAAACTATTTTCAAATGTCTGCCTAAAACAACTTTTTTTTTTTTTTTTTTTTTTTTTGAGACAGAGTCTGGCTCTGCCGCCCAGGCTGGAGTGCAGTGGCCGGATCTCAGCTCACTGCAAGCTCCGCCTCCCGGGTTCACGCCATTCTCCTGCCTCAGCCTCCCGAGTAGTTGGGACTACAGGCGCCCGCCACCGCGCCCGGCTAGTTTTTTGTATTTTTTAGCAGAGACGGGGTTTCACCGTGTTAGCCAGGATGGTCTCGATCTCCTGACCTCATGATCCGCCCGTCTCGGCCTCCCAAAGTGCTGGGATTACAGGCTTGAGCCACCGCGCCCGGCCAACTTTTTTTTATTTATTTATTTATTTTTATTTAGATGGAGTTTTGCTCTTGTTGCCCAGGCCGGAGTGCAATGGCACGATCTCGGCTCACTGCAATATCTGTCTCCTGGTTCAAGCAATTCTCTTGCCTCAGCCTCCTGAATAGCTGAAATTACAGGCACCCACGACCACGCCCGGCTAATGTCTAGTATCTTTAGTAGAGATAGGGTTTTACCATGATGGCCAGGCTGGTCTCGAACTCCTGACCTCAGGTGATCCACCCGCCTCGGACCCCCAAAGTACTGGGATTACAGGCATGAGCCACTGTGCCCGGCCGCCAAAAACAACTTCTAACAGATTTTCGAAAACCAGGTGAGAAGGAATAGAGGAAGGAGAAAGTGCTTAATATTACTACTGACAAACTCACTTCTCTTCATATTTTGGTGGCCTAAGATTACAGTGAAAGGTAAATTTTTTGTTTAATAGTTGTAGAAAATGACAAGCTTTACATAACATTCTTTACATTCTTTAAAAATTTTTAATCTAAGGTAAAAAGACACAGTAGCTGCTTTAAGCCAGAATGAATGACTAAAACTGACTACACATTGATATTCTCTGTTTATGAATACACATACAGGCATACCTTGGAAAAATTGTGGGTTTGGTTCGGGACCACAGCAGTAAGGCAAATATTGAGTCACATGAATGTTTTGGTTTCCCAGTGCATATTAAAGTTATGTTTACACTATACCGTAGTCTATTAAGTGTGCAATAGCATTATGTCCAAAAAAATCAACATATCTTAATTTAAAAATACTTTATTGCTAAAAAATGCTAACAATCATGTAAGGCTCCAGCAAGTAGTAATCTTTTCGCTGGTGGGGTCTTGTCTTGATGATGATGGTGCTGACTCATCAAGGTAGTTAGTGGTTGCTGAAGGTTGAAGTGGCTGTGGCAATTTCCTAAAATAAGACAACAATGAAGTTTGCCACATCGATAGACTCTTCCTTTCACAAAAAATTTCTTTGTAGCATGAGATGCTGTTTGACAGCATTTTACTCACAACTGAACTTTTCAAAACTGGAGTCAGTCTTCTCAAACCAAGTCACTGCTTTAGCAACTGAGTTTATATAATACTCTAAATTTTTTGTTGTTATTTCAACAATGTTTATAGCATCATAACCAGGAGTAGATTTCATCCAAGAAACCACATTCTTTTCTCATCTTTAAGAAGCAACTTATCATCTGTTTTATCACGAGATTGCACCAATTCAGTTGCATATTCAGGCTCCACTTCTAATTTTAGTTCTCTAGCTATTTGTACCACATCTGCAGTGACTTCCTCCACTAAAGTCTTGAACTCCTGAAAGTCATCCATAAGGGTTGGAATCAACTTATTCTAAACTCCTGTTAATGTTGATATTTTTGTTTTTTTAATTTTTTTTTTTGGTTTGTTTTAGTTTTTTTTTTTTTTTTTTTTTTTTTTTTTTTTTTTTTTTTTTTTTTTTTTTTTTTTTTTTTGAGACGGAGTCTTGCTCTGTTGCCCAGGCTGGAGTGCAGTGGCCGCATCTCAGCTCACTGCAAGCTCCGCCTCCCGGGTCTACGCCATTCTCCTGCCTCAGCCTCCCGAGTAGCTGGGACTACAGGCGCCCGCCACCTCACCCGGCTAGTTTTTTGTATTTTTTAGTAGAGACGGGGTTTCACCGTATTAGCCAGGCTGGTCTCGATCTCCTGACCTCGTGATCCGCCCGTCTCGGCCTCCCAAAGTGCTGGGATTACAGGCTTGAGCCACCGCGCCCGGCCTGTTTTGGTTTTTTTTTTCTTGCTCTGTCACCCAGGCTGGAGTACAATGGTACAATCTTGGCTCACTGCAAACTCTGCCTCCAGGGTTCAAGCGATTATCCTGCCTTAGCCTCCTGAGTAGCTGAGATTACAGATGCCCACTACCATGACTGGCTAATTTTTGTATTTCTAGTAGAGATAGGGTTTCACCATGTTGGTCAGACTGGTCTTGAACTCCTGACCTCAAGCAATCCACCCACCTCAGTCTCCCAAAGTGCTGGGATTACAGGCATGAGCCACTGTGCCGGGACTTTTTTTGTTGTTGTTGTTTTGAGACAGAGTCTCACTCTGTCAGCCAGGCTGAAGTGCAGTGGCACGATCTTGGCTCACTGCAACCACCACCTCCTGAGTTCAAGCAGTTCTCCTGCCTCAGTCTCCTGTGTAGCTGGGATTACAGATTCCCCCCACGACATAGCTAATTTTTGTATTTGTGGTAGAGACGAGGTTTCATCATGTTGGCCAGGCTGGTCTTGAACTCCTGATCTCAAGTGATCTGCCCGCCTCAGCCTCCCAAAGTGCTGGGATTACAGGCATCAGCTACTGTGCCCAGCCAATGTTGGTAGAGACACAGTCTAACTATGTTGCCTGGGCTGATCTCAAACCTCTAGCCTCTAGCAATCCTTCTGCCTTGGCCTCCCAAAGTGTTGAGATTACACGTGTGAGCCACTATGCCTGGCCATATTCCTTAAATAATAAGACTTGAAAGTCAAAATTATTCCTTGATCCACATGCTGCAGAAAGGATGTGTTTGTAGGCACTAAAACATTAATTTCCTTGTACATGTTCATCAGAGCTACTGGGTGACTAGCTGGACTGTGAATAAGCAGTAACATTTTGAAAGGAATCTTTTTTTTTGAGTGTTAGGTCTCAATAGTGGGCTTAAAATATTCAGTATACTATGCTGTAAATAGATGTGCTGCCGTCCATTGATTGTAAATGAGCACTGGCTTCCACTTAAAGTTACCAGCTGCATTATCCCTTAACAAGACAGTCTGTCCCGTGAAGCCAGGCAGTGAGGTGATTTCTCCTCTCTAGCTATCAAAGATGGTGTCTTCTTCCGGCAGAAAGGTGTTTCATCTACACTGAAAATCTGTTGTTTAGTATAACCACCTTCACTGAAGATAAATGTCTTAGCTAGATCTTCTGGATAACTTGCTGTAGCTTCTCCATCAGTACTTGCTGCTTCACCTTGCACCTTTATGTTATGAAGGTGGCTTCTTTCATTAAACCTCATGAACCAGCCTCTGTTAGCTCCAACCTACCAACCTCTGTTAGCTCCAACCTTTTCTTCTGCAGCTTCCTCACCCCTCTCAGCTTTGAGAGAATTGAAGAAAGTTAGGACTTTGCTCTGGATTAGGCTTTGGCTTAGAGAAATGTTGCGGCTGGTCTGATCTTCAGCCAGGCCACTAAAACCTCCATATCAGTAACAAGGCTGGTTTGTTTTTTTTTTAAGATGGAGTCTCACTCTGTTGCCCAGGCTGGAGTGCAGTGGTGCTATCTCAGCTCACTGCAACCTCTGCCTCCCAGGTTCAAGCGATTCTTCTGCCTCAGCCTGCAGAGTAGCTGGGATTACAGGTGCGTGCCACTACACATGGTTAAATTTTGTATTTTTAGTAGAGACAGGTTTTGCCATGTTGGCGAGGTGCGTGCCACCACGCCTGGCCTGGTTGTTTCAGTTTCTTATCATTCATGTGTTCACTTGCAGTAGCACTTTAAATTTTCTTTAAGTACTTTTAATTTTCTTAAGTACTTTTCATTTGCATTCACAATTTGAATAACTTGCACAAGAGGCCTAGTTTTCTACCTGTCTTGGCTTTCGAAATGCCTTCCTCACTAAGCTTAACAAGTCTAGTTTTTTAATTTAAAACTCATATGACAGACATGAGACTCTTCCTTTCACTTGAACACTTAGAGGCCCTTATAGGGTTATTAACTGGTCTATTTTCAACATTGTTATGCCTCAGTTAATAGGAGGGCTGAGGAGAGGGAGAGACACGGGTAAATGGCTGGTCAGTGGAGCAGTCAGAACACATGCAGCATTTATTCATTAAGCTCACTCACTGTTTTACATGGGTGCAGTTCATGGTACCCCAAAACAATTAGCACAGTAATATCAAAGATCACTGATCATGGATCACCATTATATAAAAATTACATTGTTACTATATTATACATATAATAGTAATAATTAAAAAGTCTGAAATATTCTGAGAATTACCAAAAACATGACAGAGACAAAAAGTAAGCACACGCTGTTAGACAAATGGCATTGATAGACTTGTTCAACACAGGGTTGCCACAAACCTCCAATCTGTAAAACACCATTTAATGAGCACCTACTATAAAGGATACTACTATCTCACACCATTTCATTTACTTATGACAACAGCCCTTTGATGAAGTTATCATTAGACTCATGTTATAGGGAAGAAAACTGAAAGCTGAAGATCAGAGCAACTTGCTCAAGGTCATATTGTTTAACAAATGTATCTGCTGGAACTTAATCCTAGTCTACCAACTCCAAAGCATGTGTTCTGTTCCCTACACAGCCTATCCTAAAGTATCATGTGGAAGACAGTATAACGCTGCTGTCAGTAAGCATACCATTCTACCACTGATAAGCAAAAATACGTGTATAACTCTGTGTGTGTGTGTATGTCTATGTGTACACGCACAGGTATATTATGGAGCGGAACAGGCAAACTCTGGCCTCAGTGGTTTCTGTACCCCTATGGTGTTGCTGCATTGTCCCTGGGCTCTTAGCAGCACAGGTGACAAAAACCTGGATAAAACCCATTTCCACACTCTGTGCTCAGCACCCTGTGATTTATGTGGGGCTCTGCAGGGGCATGCTCCACCATCCTATCCCCATTTCTCTTATTTATTGAAACTTTGTTGCTGTCTTATCCTCATATCCCATCTGTTAGCTGAATAATAAAAGGTAGGAAATTGATGTCAAAGCAACCATGATGACAAAAACAAAAACAGAAACAGACAAAAAACTCACTGCTCCAGATGGTACTAATTTTAATACTACTTGAAATATTTTCCTTAAAACCAAAGCAAAGATACATGTAAAACAAATCTTTAAAAAAAAATTTTTTTTGAGATGGAATCTTGGTCTGTTGCCCAGATCACTGGCATAATCTCGGCTCACTGCAACTTCTGCCTTCTGGGTTCAAGTGATTTTCCTGCCTCAGCCTCCCAAGCAGCTGGGATTACAGGCGTCTGTCACCACACCCAGCTAATTTTTTTGTATTTTTAGTAGAAACGGGGTTTCACCGTGTTTGTCAGGTTAGTTTTGAACTCCTGACCTCACGTGATCCATCCACCTCAGCCTCCCAAAGTACTGGGATTACAGGTGTGAGCCACCGCGTCCGGCAACAATCTTTTTTTTAAATTTAATTATTATTATTATTATTTTTTTCTATAGAGATGGGGGTCTTGTTATGTTGCCAAGGCTGGTCTTGAACTCCTGACTTCACGTGATCCTCCCACCTCAGTCTCCCAAGTAGCTGGGATTACAGGCATACACTGCCATGTTGGAGTATAAAACAATCCTTTAAGTACATTTCTAATATAGTTTCCCAAATTTTGAATGCTTTTGTACAATCTCAGCTAAAGAGAGCTAGTTGGCAAACTATATTGCATGGTTGGTTCTACCTAATGAACAATAGTGAACTACATTTCAAATGCTCTTTAGCCAGTGGGTCCTCTATCACAATATCCTGAATATTTTATTTTGTAGTCCAGCAGTTTTCACCCACAATGGCTGACAGACATTATATATACAATAACATTAGACTTGGCACAAAGAAATATGGAAAGGTTATCATGCTAGGTATTAAACTTTAAGTCTCACAAGACGCTCAAGGCACTTTCAAATGTAAAGTAATGGGAATACATAAAAATCAGTAGACAGGACGAGTGCGGTGGCTCACACTTGTAATCCCAGCACTTTGGGAGGCCAAGGCGTGCTGATCACTTGATTCTAGGAGTTAGAGACCGGCCTGGGCAACATGGTGAAACCCTGTCTCTATTAAAAAAAAAAAACACAGAAAAAACAAACAAACAAAAAACCAGTAGACAGTCAGAAATGAGTGGAGGTTATTTGACATTAATGAAGGACAACATTATATCGGAAGCCTAGAGGCCAACAACCTTTTAACTTTTGTCAAAATACTTTATACTACAGATACTTTTTCCTCTTTGGTTAATGACTTACCTTCAAAGGTTGATTTCTTCTTATTATAGCAAGTTCAATGTTTTTTCCACCAGACTGTACAACCTAATGTAGAACAAGTATGCTATTAGAATTATTTCAGCAAATTTTGTGTTTAATAAACAAAAATGGATGAGAAAAAAAATTCATGATTTCCTGAATATGCTTTATTAGATCACTTACTTCTAGCAAAGCTTTTATTGCTAACTTGATAGCTTCATTGTCACTTGCTATGGCATCTTCTGTGTAATTCTTTTCTAGAAATTCTCGAACAGTTTTAGCACTTCGGCCTATTGCATTTGCCTTGAAAAACAAAAGTTAATTTATAAATATCATTGCAGTATGAATGAAGTTATGGTTACTAAATTTAGAGGTTTAGAGTTTACTCCAGTATACCTTAATAAAATTACCAAATGAAAATTATAGATCTGAAAACGTAGCAAACATTTCAGTAGCTCATTTGGTTGCTATCAGAATAGTCTGTAATGGTGGCATGGTTTTTATTTTCCTTTTTTTTGTTTGTTTTAGAGATGGGATCTCACTCTGTTGCCCAGGCTGGAGTGCAGTAGTGGCATAATTATAGCTCACTGCAGCTTTGATCTTCTGGGCTGAAGTGATTTTCCTACCTGAACCTCCTGAGCAGCTGGGACTACAGGTATGCGTCACCACATTCAGCTGATTATTTTTTTGGTAGTCTTGCTATGTTGCCCAGGCTGTTCTCAAACTCCTGGCCTCAAGTGAGCCTCCTGTCTCAGCCTCCCAAAGTGTTGGGATTACAGGCGTGAGCCACAATATCTGGCCAACCTTTTCTTTTAAATATACTAATGCTTTGTCCTGGCTAATGCTTTCTATCAGTATAATGTCTCCCAAATCCTTGATAACCAGATTATTTTATTTACATATTTTTTGAAACAGGGTCTCACTTTGTGGCCCAGGCTGGAGTACAGTGGTATGATCACTGCTCACTGTAGCCTTGGCCTTCTGGGCTCAAGGTATCTTCCTACCTCAGACTCTCAAGTAGCTGGGACTATTGGTATGTGGCACCACACTTGGCTAATTTAAAAAAGAATTTTTTTTAGAGACAGGGTCTCGCTATGTTGCCCAGGCTGGTCTCAAACTCCTGGACTCATGTGATCTTCCCAGTTTGGCCTCCCAAAGTGCTGGGATTACAGGCATGAGCCACTGTGCCTGGCTCAGAAAGGATTTTAAAAAGTAGAAACTTGAAAAGATGTGGAGAGGCAAGGAGCTATAACTTTACAACATGGTACAAAAAGAAGAAAGCAAAGAGAGGGGAAAAAACGACATCAACACGAAGAAAGCTTTTTCCCTAAGTTGGCTGAGCATCATTTTTGTAGATTTTAGAATAAGTATAGTGGTAACCTAATTGATTCATTATCTTCTTTGACTCTTAAGCAAGAAGGGCGTCTATTCTATTCCTCTTTTCTTTGGTCTTTACACATTTTCATCAGATGAAGGAAAAATGCAAATGGATTTTCCTGGCTGCATGGCCATAGGTAGAAGGCTGCATATTGTTTTAATTCAGCCTAAATATCCAGATTAGTACTCGTGATGATGATAATGATGATAATAAGATTTTAATTTTATATTAACAGAACACTTATGTGTCAGGCACTTTACATGGATTATCTCATTTAACCATCACGAAAATGATTAAATAGGTACTGTTACTAACCCCAATTCTTGGATGTAGAAATGGAGGCTTCGAAAGGTTTAAATATGGTTTCTCAGTATCAGCACTGTTCACATTTTGGGCCAGTTAATTCTGTTGTGAGGGCTGTCCTGTGTACTGTGGGATTTTTAGCTGGCTCCACAAACTAAATGCCAGCAGCAACTCCCACCCCAGTTGTGACAACCAAACATATCTCTTGTCAAAGACATTGTCAAATGTCTCTTAGGTGGGACAAAATCAGCTGTTTGTGAATTACTGACTCAAGTAATCTTGACTAAGATCATACAGAGAGTAAGCAGAAGAGCTAAGCTTTGAAACTGTGGTCTGAATCAACAAGCCAAGCTTTTAACTTGATACATTATGCTGCCACATGCCCCTTTCCTAGGATGATTACAGAGTAAAAGGAATAAACAGAAAGGCCTATCCTTTCACTGGCATTAAATGGGGGAATGTCTCAGTTATAACTGTTTATTATTATTATTATTATTATTTTCTTTTTTTGAGACAGAGTCTTGCTCTGTCACCCAGGCTGGAGTGCAATGGTGTGATCTTGGTTCACTGCAACCTCTGCCTCCTGGGCTCAGGCAATTCTCCTGCCTCAGCCTCCCAAGTAGCTGGGATTATAGATGTCTGCCACCATGCCTGGCTAATTTTTTAATTTTTAGTAGAGATGGGGTTTCACCATGTTGGCCAGGCTGGTCTCGAACTCCCGACTTCAGGTGATCTGCCTGCCTCGGCCTCCCAAAGTGCTGAGATTACAGGTGAGCCACCATGCCTGGCCAACTGTTTAGTATTATGATTATGGGAAAGAGATCTCAAAGGAGATTTTAGGACATAAATATGAAAACACACCATTTATATTACATTATATAACAATATACTATTCTGGTTAGCAAAAGATTCTTTTTACTTCATATAACTTTTTCTATGCCATTATATTTCAGATGATTAATATAAGTAGTTGTTGAAACTTCTAAATTAAATTTTGTGGCCTTGAAATTTCACCAAGATCAAAGGTAAAGCCTTCAGCCTGGCGTGACTTTGAAGTCTATTTGCTGCTAGGTTTTTTTGTTTGTTTGTTTGTTTTTTGATAACTAGTTACTACCCAGAGAGGAAGTACACAGTTAGTGGCTTCAGGTAGCGGTTTATCCAAAACTTCATTGGGCCTTTAAGGTTACCCTGCACATTTCTGGTGACTTTCCTATCCACTTTTTCCAATTCTTAATGTCAAAATTTTAAACTCTTACCCACCCGACTTGTTTTCTAAAATCTAGCCTGTTCTTGCCACACTCAGATCCCCACCCTCCCTTGCCCCATCACCCACCCCAATCCACTTCAATAATGACTCTGGTAGTTTTGCAATGCTTTTCCTACCTGCCTTCTCAGATTAATGATGATTTTCTACAGCAAAGACTATTAGCTGACAACCCTAATATCCATTCTTCCTTTGTGACAGAACTCTAGGCAATGTGACTACTGAAAAATGTCACTTCCTAGCTTCTCTTACAAATAGGTATACACAAGTGGAAGTCACTGGGTGAAGCTCCTAGGAACCTTTGCTTCCTAGAATGCAGACATATTGGCTAGAGCTCTAGCAGCCATCCTGAGAGCATGGAAAAAGACTAAGACTAAAAGAGACAAATACCAGCATCTGCCTACTTTCAGACTTCTCATTATGTGAGAAAAATCAATCCTGTGTGTTAAGAATCATCAGGTCTTTGTTGTTAGGAGACAAAAACAACCTCACTGACAGATCTCGGAAGTGCATCCTGTGACACACTGCCCCATACACCTCCAGAAACAAAAACCTTATTCCTGTGGCTACTGGAAGTGGTAATGGCAGACAGCCCTTAGCTCTTACCTCTCTTGGGAAGGTTCCCTGGTTAACAAGAGCTCCCTCAGGGAAGGTCATGTGCTCTTCCAGGGCCAGCCTACACTGACTGAGTGATGAAGAATATCAATGTGCAGTCCTTTCACCCCAAATTAGAACAGCTCTGATGAGCCACTACAGATCCAGAGCACTCCATGGTGTCAACTGAAGCCTTTACTGCGACTACAATGCAGTCCAATGTCTCCCTCTGCCCAATCCTGATCCCTTCCCTTCAACAAATGCTTATAAAAATGGCACTTCCTAATATATATCCTAAAAGATAATAATCTTCCCATGAGGCTCTGTGACCCTAAGGAAGGACAAGGTCTCTGCTGACAAGTGCAAATCAGCTTTTCTCATCTGAAGGCTTGCTAACTTCCAGAGTAAATCTTCAGTGCGCTCTCCCACACTAAGAAAAAGAGATGGGGAAATGAACAAAAAACTCTACTCACAATAAATAAATCACAATTTCCATTATTTTTGAAATATAAAAAGAAGGCAAAACTGGTCAAGTGTTGTCAGAAACAATAAATTGGAGGAATATATTAAACAGTCTTTAAAGTCTTTTCAACCCTGAGGTTCTAAGTTTTTATGGCAGCATTTTCCAAAGTGAATCCCACAAAACATCAGAGTAGAGAAAGGATCTATGATCACAGGGCTCTACATTCAAGTAATCTTGGGGACTATTTTACCTGCTTCTAGAATATTTAAATGCTTTTTAGCAGATCCAGATGTACTTTGGTAACAAAACTTACTAAATTTCTTTAAATAGCTAAAAAAATTACTTAGCTAGAGAGCTTGTTTACCTAATACCTGTTGACATTAAAACAAATGCACTTTGAGAAACACTGCTTGGAAGTATACAACATAGTTAACGTTCTTACCATTTTGAAACATTATGGCCCATACTGACAAGAGCAAAACATGCCCCTTAATCATTAACATCATTAATCAGGGTGGGGCTTAAGTCTGTGCATGTGGGTCTCCTTAAAATAGTATAGAATAGCTTTTTTTTTTTTTTTTTTTTTTTTTTTTTTTTTGAGACGGAGTCTAGCTCTGTTGCCCAGGCTGGAGTGCAATGGCCAGATCTCAGCTCACTGCAAGCCCCGCCTCCCGGGTTCACGCCATTCTCCTGCCTCAGCCTCCCGAGTAGCTGGGAGTACAGGCGCCCGCCACCTCGCCCGGCTAATTTTTTTTTTTTTTATTTTAGTAGAGACGGGGTTTCACCGTGTTAGCCAGGATGGTCTCGATCTCCTGAGCTCGTGATCCGCCCGTCTCGGCCTCCCAAAGTGCTGGGATTACAGGCTTGAGCCACCGCGCCCGGCCAGAATAGCTTTTAAATTAAGTAACCACTTCAATGCACAGCATATTAGATGCCAGTTTTCATCAATGTTCTTTAAGAGCTAATTTTATTTAAAAACTTAAAAAGTGCAAGCTTTTCAAGAAATACATAGTAAACTGAAACAAAGTTTTAAATCTAAAATTTTAGTGCTAATGGCCAGACTGGCATTCCTACAAATCTACAAGCTATATTGTAAGTGAAAGGAAGAATATTTTTAAAAATGTGTACAACTTCTTAGATACACACTTAAATACCAATATCTTAGAACTAATAAGCAAGAACATATTCAATTCCTGCCACTAAATGTCTATAAAATATTATTTTGAAAAATCAGTAAAATAGGATTATAGTCAAAGTAGGCATTTAGAGGCATCATTTCATGATCTGAATGCTATAAATATTATGTTTTCACTCTAAAATGTAGGATTAGTGTTTGCTGTAAAATGAACCTTGAATGCTTAAAACACAAACTTCCCTTACTAAATTGTTTGTCAAGAGAAGAAATGAAACAATTCTAAAAAGCTGTAAGAATTACTAATGCCTCAAAAGTTCAAAGGGAGAGAACATTTCTAGCTGAGAATCAAGTAGACGGCATTATGTTATTATCTAGTATTCATTTATTTGTTAAATACGTATGGCCACCTTGTATACAAGGCTCAATTCTAAGCACTTGTGTGTCAACAGTATAAAAAGTAGACAAAAGGCCGGGTGCGGTGGCTCACACTTGTAATCCCAGCACTTCGGGAGGCCAAGGGGGGGTGTATCACCTGAGGTCAGGGGTTTGAGACCAGCCTGACCAACATGAAGAAACCCCATCTCTACTAAAAATACCAAATTAGCTGGGCATGGTGGTGCATGCCTGTAATCCCAGCTACTCGGGAGGCTGAGGCAGGAGAATCACTTGAAACTGGGAGGTGGAGGTTGCAGTGAGCCCAGATCATGCCATTGCACTCCAGCCTGGGCAACAAGAGCGAAACTCTGTCTCAAAAAAAAAAAAAAAAGTAGACAAAAATCCCCGCACTCAAAGACCTTAAAGCTTAGAGGGGGAGCAATAGATAATAAACAAGGTAAACAAGGAAATATGTAAAATAAACAGTATGTTAGTTGTTAGGAGAGAAGTAAAGCCAAGATAGGAAGAAAGGCCAGTTAGGAGGGGCTTCACTCAGAGGGTGAGGATGGTAGCCATGCAGATGCCATGCAAGCTCTGGGCAGAGGAAACAATAAGGAAGAACAAAAGATAAAAGCCCTGAGGAAGGTACATGTCTGGCCTTTGAAGAACAGTAAAGAGGCCAGCGTGGCTGAGTAGGAAAGCAATGGAGGAGTTAATAAGCTTTGGGTTGGAGAGTTAAGGTGGGGGCCAGATAAAGTTAGACCACTGTAAGGGCTTTGGTTTTTACTCTGACTTACTTGGGAGGCAAGAGGGGATTTTGAACAGAGGAGTGACCTGATCTGACTTAAATTTTAACAGAATCACACTGTTGACAATTAGAGTGCACATTCTTTCTGGCTGTGCCAAGAACACTTGGCCTTGACCACTCTTGATGGCGCTATTCCTCAGGACTGTATTAGTAGCCAACAACCTTGAGGAATAAGGTCACATCTTTCTGCAGAAAAAGAAGCTTGTTCACTGCCTATTACAAAAGCGGTAGATTCCCCAAGTTCAGGGTTTCTTGGCTATCACTAAGAAGACCCATCGTATCCATCTGCTTCCTCTGTGCCACCAACGGCACTTCACAGGCATGAGAAACTGGCACCATCATGAAATGCATGCTGTTTGCTGCGAAATGGGGTGGTAGTTGGAAGCAAAGTGTGACCAACAGAGGCTTCTCTTTTTTAAGAGAATGTCAGAGTACTTTTTAAATTGATGTATTATTACATAATAATGGATTGGATATCCCAAGTGGCTTATGGCTTCTCAACTGGACCCTAAGACCAATTATTTCCACACGCAGCTTAACCCTGTGCTCAGGAAACCTCCTCTATAAGGTTAGTATCACATTGCTACACACATATAAACCAATGCTATATATAGCCTAGGAGTCAGAAAATTATAGCCTGCAAGTCAGTTCCCTGCTTTTGTAAACGAAGCATTATTTGTACATCACAATGCCCATTTATTTATGTAAATCTATTTCTGGTCTATTTCTAGTTTATGCTACTATGGGAAAGTTTAGTAGTTGCAACAGAGATTGCAATGCCTACATGGCTAAAATATTTACCATCTGGCCGTATAAGAAGTTTTCTGATCCCTGCTACAGATCAGCAATTTATACTCTTAAAAATTATTGAGAACTCCAAAGTGCTTTTGTTTGTGTTATACTTTTTGGTATTTATTGTATTATTCTTGAGAGATATCGCGTGCCTTGGGCTCCCAGACAAGCCTCTGTTTTTCAGGGTTGTCTATGCAGCTGGTAATCCTGAGACAAAGATGTCTTTCCTCAGATAAAGGGCAGGCTAGCTTACTGCTTGCTATAAAACCAGGAGACTCTCCATGCTTGATGTTCCTTAGCTGTGAAGCAAACCAACTTTGTGCACAGCATTCAACCAGGCCATATTACATCAACTCCGTGGGTCTTGGGGATAAAGGGAATCTATGCAAATATGCTGATGCTCATGCTGTTTGATGTGCCATGAGTAATAAGGTCTTTTGTTTCTGACCCAGAGGGTCTTCTGTCTTCTGCCAGTATCCATGAAACAGCAGCAGGCGAATTTTATCAGTGTGTAAGTGGTGTAAAATCAGATCCCAGACGCAGTAATTAGAAACTGAAACTAAGAAAAATTTTAAAAAAATTAATTCATTTAAAAATAAGCCCATTACACGTTATATTAGTCTGCTTGGTATATCACAACAAAATACCACAGACCAGGTGGCTTAAACCACAGAAATTTACTTTCTCAAAGTTCTAGAGGCTAGAAGTCCAAGGTCAAGGTGCTAGCAATTTTGGTTTGTGGTGGGGGCTCTCTTCCTAGCTTGCAGATGGCTGCTTCCTCATTGTGTCCTCACAAGGCCTTTCTTCTTGTGTACACACCCGCATGTTCGTGCAAAAGAGAGAGCTCTCTGTTGTCTCGGTCTCTTCTTATACGGACATCAATTCCATGGGATTAGGGTCCCATCCTTACGACCTCATTTAACTTTAATTATCTCCCTGAAGGCCCAATTTTTTGGGGTTAGGGGTTCAATGTATGCATTTTGGGGGGCCCAATTCCATCTACAACACATGTTAATATAAACATGTTTTTGGAGAAAATCATATTTCCTAAAACAAAACTATTTTTTTGAGAAGAGTGGTACAAATATACTTACCGTCTACAATATATTTGTCTTGTAAATATATTCACTCTCTGGCTTCACGAAAGCTGAATTCTTTTATCTGTTTTGCATTCAACATATTACAATATGTTATTATGGCTGAAGTATAACCTTACACAAATATATAGTTAGAAAAGGGAGGAATATTTTAATGCCCTTCTCAGAAAAGTGTGGATATTCCACTCAACAGGTGGTAGTTAATTGCAAATTAAAATCTGCAACCACATAAATAAACTTTTTTACTGTTATATTAAAGTCTCTTGGTTTTTTATTATTTTACAATAAATTAGTATTTTAAAATTTCTCAGTTTTAATTTCTAATAGTCAATAGGGACTGGTAAAACCTACATAATGTTTGCTTTGATTAGGTATTTTATCTTGCAAGATTTTGTAATATCATGCTTGCTCATTTGGAAAACTAGTTTACTGAATTATGCAGATCTTCTAAATGTTGACCCATGTGATTTCTAAAACATTAAATAATCATGCTTATTAATTTTTCACAAAGAAACTCTCAGACTCATTGTGGCAAATACATGTTTTCCAAAATTATAATTTTTGCTTGAAAACTTGAATTTTATCATTGGCAACAACTGTTAGTTGTTTCCTTAAAGTAACAGGCTCAGTTTGCTCATCCTTGAGAATATGTCCTGCCAAATCTCCAAGTCCTAATAACCATGGTTATTTATTGTTTTGTCAAGTAAAAATAAAGTTCCATAAAAAATGGGCTGTTTTAGCTTGCAAGTCAAACAATCACAAAACTGCTTTTCCTCGAGACATTCACTGTACCTGCAGCAAACATGTTTATGACTACTTCCATTTCATCACACAGAATGTTAAAAGATATATACCTGAGTCAAGATTTGATAAAACTAACAATCCTTACAGTTTCATCAAATAGAATTCATGTGAAAGTCAAATTTATTGAGTTTTTAACTGCAAATGTATGGTGGTAAAGAAAAAAGTGAGAGCTAACACAGCTGGGTACCGAGACACCAGCAATTTTATCCATGATGACTTTTATGTCATCAGTGTATGTGTCCATGCAGTGAACATGGAAAATATTGTCTCAGTATAATTAGGAAAACAGTTTTTACCTAATGGGTCAGGGGTTTGCAGATCACATTTTGAAATCTGCCACTTTTTACTTTATATCATATTTGGCCAAAGACTTTAAGCATATAAAGCCAAGCAACTCATACACAATAAGGATTCCACACAGACCTGTTTGAAAGTTCATAACGTTGCAGTTTTTCTTTTCTTTTCTTCTTTTTTTTTTTTTTGAGACAGAGTCTCACTCTGTTGCCCAGGCTGGAATGCAAAGGCACGAATTTGACTTACTGCAATCTCCACCTCCCAGGTTCAAGCAATTCTCCTGTCTCAGCCTCCCAAGTAGCTGGGATTACATGCATGCACCACCAGGCCCGGCTAATTTTTTGTATTTTTTTTTTTTTTTTAGTAGAGATGGTGTTTCACCATGTTGGCCAGGCTGGTCTCGAACTCCTGACCTCAGGTGATCCACCCGCCTTGGCCTCCCAAAGTGCTGGGATTACAGGTGTGAGCCACCACGCCTGGCCATAGTTCTTCAGATTTAAACAATGGGTACCAAATCAGGCAGGTCAAATGAATCATCTGGGTAGATTCTAATTCCATCTAAAAACCGTATGTTTTGCTTATCTTTCTCTAATCTCTAAAATGTAGAGAATTTTTTTTTTTTTTATCACCGCTATCCCCAGTGTCCAGAAGAGTGCCTAGTACATAGTAAGAGCTTAATACTGTTGTTGAATGAAGGAATCCTATAGCTCTGTCAATCTTGGGGGGAAAAAACTTCCCTTGAACCTATATTCTCCTCTAGCTATTGTTCGTTTGTCTGCTCCCCTTTATAGCCAAACTTCTTAAAAGCACTATTTTTACTTCCTATTTCCTTTTCTTCAATTTTTTATTTTGGAAAAATTTAAATTTACGAAAAGTGTAAAGTACAACAAACAACTAACACCACACTCTTTGCTTGGATTCATGAACTACTAACATTTTGAGGTATTTGCTTTCTCTCAATTCAGATACAGGCATGAGTTCATGTGTGCACACGTGCACATGCACACACACACACTTCAATGCTGAAGTTGCAGATGTCATTATATTTCATCCTTAAATATTTCAGCATCTATCTCATTAAAACAAGGTTGTTCTCGGTCAGGCACGGTGGCTCACCCTTGTAATCCCAGCACTTTGGGAGGCCAAGGTGGGTGGATTGCTTGAGGTCGGGAGTTCCAGACCAGCCTGGCCAACAGCGTGAAACCCCGTCTCTCCTAAAAATTAATTTGGCATGGTGGCAGGCACCTGTAATCCCAGCTACTTGGGAGGCTGAGGCAGGAGAATCGCTTGAACCTGGGAGGTGGAGGCTGCAGTGAGCTGAGATGGTACCACTGCACTCCAGCCTGGGTGACAGAGATTCCATCTCAAAAAAACAAACAAACAAACAAACAAACCAAAAAAACCCCCAACAACTCCCCCCGCCACAAAACCCTACAAAGTTGTTCTCTTATATAATTACATTATAATCATCACATCCCCAAAATTTAAAACAGACACAACATTATCTAATATACAGTCCATATTTAAGTCTCTGGTTGTCCTCAAAATGTCCTTTGCATCTGTTTTTCCCACATCCAGTATACAGTCAAAAATCATGGATTGTATTAATTCTTTAGTGTCCTTTAAACTAGAAAAGTTTCCATGCCTTTATTTTGTTTTTCATTAACATTAACATTTTTGAAATATCTTGTAGAATGCCGTACAACTGAGATTCAGCTGACTGTTCCCTCAATCAGGTTTAGGTTAAATCCAATGGCAATACTACTACTAAGGTCATGTTATTTCTTTTCCATTGCATCAGAGCAGGAGGCATACAATGCCAGTTTATCCTATTATAGGAGATGCTAAGTTTGATGGTGATGGTGGTGTCTGCCACAACTTTGTGATTAACAAGTAATATGTGGCACCACGTGAATATCCTTTTCCCAGCCATCTTTCACTTGATGGTTTTAGAACTCCTTAATGATTCTTGATCTTCCCTCTCCGCTTTTCTTTTATTATTTATTTATTTTTAATTTTGTAGAGACGAGCTCTCACTATATTGCCCAGGCTGGTCTTGAGCTCCTGGCCTCAAGTGATCCTCCCACCTTGGCCTCCCAAAGTGCTGGAATTACAGGTATGAGCCTTTTTCTTCTAAATCCACTCCATCATGCTTTCATCACCATCACTCCATCCAAGCTGTTCTTGTCAAGGTCACCAATGACCTGCACATCGCTAAATTCATTCATTTCACAGTCCTCTTTTTACTTGATGAAATTGAGTAAATTGATAACTCTTTCTTCAAATACTGTTTTTGCTTGGGATCCAGAACACTGGTCTCTGAGTTCTTCTCCCTTTGTAGACGATGCTTGGTCCTTCCCAACCTTTCCCTGGCCCAATGCCTCTAAACTAAATCAGTTCTTGCCTGGATTACTGAACATAGCCTGTAACTTATCTCCCTGCTTCTACCCTAAGTTCCCTACCATCTATTCTCAATATAGCAGCTAGAGAGACACATTAAAAGTATAAATCAGATTGTGTTATTCCAATATGTAAAAACTTCAAATGACTTTCTACATCAGTTTTTTTTTAATATTGTAAGACCTATCCAAGGCTTTCTAGTCCTATAAGATCTAGCCCCCTACCCCTGAATACTTCATTTCTTACCACTGTATTTGTTGTTGACTGGCTGTAGCATAGTCATGTTGGTGCTCAAAAAGTTTGAGATTTTGAAGCATTTCAGATTTCTAATTTTTGGATTATAGATGCTTAGCCTGTATGCTCTAGCATAGAAATCTAGCTATAATAGCCTAGTTGCTATTTTTTATAAATATGGAACATGCTACTGCCTTGGGATTTTGCCCTTTTGTTTCTGTGTTTGGAACACCAAAGCAAATAACTGGCTGGCTTGCTCCTTCACTTTCTTTAGGTCTCCGTTCAAATGTCTCCTTTGCAAAGGGACCTTCCCTGACCACCTTGTATATACCAGTCACTCTCAATCCTCCTAACCTTGTTGTCTTAGTTTACTCACAGCATATATATATACACCACCTTTTATATTGTCAGATTTTTATATTGTCTGTCCTCCTCCCTTTTTCATAGGGGCAGGAATTTTCATCTGTTGAGTTCACCTCTATATTCCCATAACCCAGAACAGTATTTAATATGTAACAAAAATTCAGTGTTTATAGACTGAATACTTGTTAAATGATGGGCTGTTTATATATTTTATACTTTTGATGATGAATAATCTTTGGGAATCCTGCACTATAATATCACCATGTACAGAGTTATCAATTCACATGCTTATTACTCTGGTATTCAGTTCCTTATTTCCGGACCTTTAGGATTTTATTTTTGTCTTTAGCTATGCATTAAAAATGTTAGTAATCATTTAGTATTGCAGATGTTTACAGTAGGAGAGTTTTTTGTTAATTTAATTTAATGTAATTGGTCAAGCACCAGAACCTGTTACTCTATTTTAACAATTTCTTTTAAGCCAAGCACAGAAAGACAAATACTTTATGATCTCACTTATATGTAGAACCTAAAAAAACTGAACTCATAGAAGCAGAGAACAGAATGGTGGTTAACAGGGGAGGGTGGAGGAGGGAAAGGGGATGGGAAGTTGTTAGTTCAAGGGTACAAAGTTTCAGTTAAGAGAAAGAAATTCTGGAGATCTACTGCATAGCAGGGTGATTATGGTTAGTAATAATGTACTGTATATTGAAAATTGCTTAAAGAGACTAGATTTTAAATATTCTCATCACAAAAATAAGTACGTGAGATGATGGGTATACTAATTAGCTTGATTTAAATCATGCCACAATGTATACACATATCGAAGCATCACACTTACAACCATAAATATATACAATTTTTATCTGTCAAAAATTTTAAAATATCTTCTTCAATATAAAAATGTATAAACAAAAAAAATCTAAAAATGAGTGTTTCCTTACTGTACCCCTGTTTTTTTATCTGGATACTGGAGGAGCTTCATGGCAACCTGTCAACAGGGCTGACTGAGTTTGTTGGACTTTTCTGCCATGGAAAGAGCAGCAGCTTGCCCTCAATGAAAGAGAAACTTACTCAGGATATAAGTTTCCCCTACTTGTGCCAAGTGCTTCTGTCAGCTCTCCCACCTGTGGACTTAACTGAATACTTCCTTTCATTTTTTTAGAAACAGTCTATGTTGTCCAGGCTGCAGTGCAGTGGCTATTTGCAGGCATGATCATAGTGCACTACAGCCTTGAACTCCTGGGCTCAAGTCATTCTCCTGCCTCAGCTTCTCAAGTAGCTAGGACTACTGCCATGCACCACTTTAGCTGACCTGAATAGCTTTCTTCACCATCACAGTATCCTAGAAAATATAGCCTCTGAGCAAGGAACTGATTGTGAGGAAGTAGGGGAATTGTCTTATGTTCATGAGATTCATTGGTTTTACTATGTTCTCTCATCACCTTGAATTAGCCAGCCTGACAGAATTCTAGAATAGGCTATGAAGACTCAGTTACAGCAGCAGCTGTGTGACATCTTACAGGGCAAGGGTTCTGTTCTATAAGATCCTGTATGTACCCTGAGCCATAAACTAGTAATTCATTTTTCACATGCCCACAAATCTAGGAACTAAGGAATAGATGTGTCTCATGAATACTCTTTTTTTTTTTTGAGACGGACTCTCGCTCTGTCGCCCAGGCCGGAGTGCAGTGGCGTGATCTCGACTCACTGCAAGCTCTGCCTCCCGGGTTCACGCCACTCTCCTGCCTCAGCCTCCCGAGTAGCTGGGACTACAGGCGCCGGCCACCAGGCCCAGCTAATTTTTTGTATTTTTAGTAGAGATGGGGTTTCACCGTGTTAGCCAGGATGGTCTCCATCTCCTGACCTCGTGATCCGCCCGCCTTGGGATTAGAGGCGTGGGCCACCGCACCCGGCCCTCATGAATACCCTTAATGGCCCACTTGTAAGTCTTTGTCTTTTGTCCCCACTTGGTTCTGCTAGTTTCAAGGTTCTAGTTCCCAAGGAAAAGAAAGGGAGATAAGTGGGGAGGATGTTTCTATCAGGGGACATAATAAGTTCACTGAACTATGAGCTAAGATTGCCACTTAGCCGATTTGGACTCCTCATGTTATTGAACCAACAGGCAAATAAGGGGTTACTGTAACGACAGTATAATTTGTTTTCATTATCAATGGGAATAAAGTTACCATTATACAATAAGACCAGGGAGGAGGTATCTAAAATTCAAAGGATTTTCTGGAGGCTTCTCTTAGCATTCCCCTGTAAAGTGAAAAAAGTTAATGGAAGGCACTATTACCCATTAGGGCAGGATCATTAAAGGCCTAGTCTTCATAAATAAAATTTGTGTTACATGCCAGATAGAGAACCTCAAAAAACCCAAGTGCTGGTATTGGCTATTTCTATTCTTATTTCTGCGACAGGTCATGTGGCCAGTGTTTACATTTATAACTTCCTATTTCTCCTACCCATTCTATCTTTTCCGCTACCTGTACCTCATAAGCCTACAAAATAGCATTGCAAACTATGGTCAGTACCATAGCTGTGTTCTCAACAGTCTATTGCAACATTTTACCAGGTTACTTGGTATAGTATGTCAGAGTAAAAAACAAACAGACATAAAAAATAAAACACAGACACAAACAAAACAAAAAAAGAAAAACTTGATCTCATAGTTAAAATGTTACAGTTCCCAGAAGTGGAATCAAGTCAGAAGATTGTATTCCACCTTCCAAGAATGGATATTAGAATTTATATAACACGCACAGAAAATAATTTGACGTAAAAAATTTGGCCTGAAAATGCTAAGTCAGAAGTAGCATGATGTAATGCAAACAACATAGAATGAAATAAATAGAACACTCTGAGTTCTAATTCAATATTGCTATTAACTAGGAATGTGAACTTTTTTGTTTTGAGACAGGGTCTCGCTCTGTCACTCAGGTTGGAGTGCAGTGATATGATCCTAGCTCACTGGAGCTTCAAACTCCTGGGCTGAAGTGATCCTTCCACGTTAGCCTCCAAAGTAGTTGGGACCACAGGTGTGCACCACCAATGCCTGGCTAATTTTTAAAATTGTTTTCGTAGAAGTGGGGTCTTATTACATTGTCCAGGGTGGTCTCAAACTCCTGCATTCAAGTAATCCTTTTGCCTTGGCTGCCCAAAGTGCTGGGATTACAGAAGTGAGCTACCACACCAGGCTGGGAAGGTAAACTTAACAATAGCAACAAAAATCACTTAACCCCTAAATCTCAGTTGCCAAATACATAAAATAAAAAAGGTTTTCAAATGTTTTTTGTTAAAGATGATTTTTTTAAAAGCTGCATAATATTTCCTTCAACCAAAATCCCATAAGAAAGTGCACTTCATAAAATGTAGACAGTGGGGTATCCACATGTGTGCAAGCGAGGGCACAGTGCTCATATCCTCCTGTCCCACCATGAGAACTGAAGACACCGGAGCAGAGCAGAGTTTCAGACCAAGATGATCAACAAAATTCTCAACAACTAAAAAATTCCATAATTTTCCTAACTGACTGAGATAAAATAAAATTCTTCTATGTACGTCCCCAAGAAGCAATCAAATTAAAACAGAAAAATTATGTAAACCTGGAAAATGTTGTGTTATGTTACAGAAATAAAGGGTAATGATGTAATGATAAATGCAAACAGAAGATGGCAGGCTTCAAAATATTTAAAGATTGAGTGTAGTAACTTGGTTTGTTTAGGGCACAGATTTAGGAGACAAGAAATCTAGTATAGGTAAGAGATCTCTAGTTGACAGGAAAAAAATGTCTGATACTTGCATCATGTAAATCTATACCTTCTGATTACTAATTAGATTACTCACGCAGATTAAAAGGATACGTTCCACTGACATAAGTATTCTGATATTTGTTGTAAGAATAATTCACTGCTTTACTACCTGGTTAACAGTTTATAAAATAGTATCTTATTAATATGGTCAGCACAAATCAAATTCTTTCTTTAACACAAGCATAAAGACCATGGCAATATTTCTCCACTAATTTATTTGGCTCTTAATAAGAGTAAAATCAACTTTGTAGAAAACTATTTAAAATATGGGTATTTAACTTTTAATAAAGTCAAAATCACTTATATTGGATTCTGTAGTATAGTCTTATTCTTATATATAGGAATGTACAAAAATTCGCTCCTGGAAGCTAGGTTTCTCTGGGCTCTAGCAGTGTTTTTTGCCGGGGGCAGGGGGTGGTTTGTTTGGTTGGTGTTTTTCAGACAGGGTCCTGCTCTGCCGCCCGGGCTGGAGTGCAGAGACACAATAATAGCTCACTGTAACCTCAAAATTCTGGACTCCAGCAATCCCCCTGTCTCAGCCTCCTAAGTATCTGGAACCATGGGTGTGTACTACCATGCCTGGCTGAGCCCTATACTTTTGTATTGGATTTGAGTGTACCATTAAACAAAGTCATTACTGTAGTTGGGTGTCAAAACAAGAATAACAACTTATCCAGAAAACAAACTATATGCTAGGAATTATACAGAGATCATTGCTACCTACTAGCACATGAGTATAGATTCATAGTTTAGGGTGCTCTGACTCTCCTAGAATGGAGAAGATGCATTAAATATTTCAGTAGGAATTTAAATGTCCATCTAATTCTTTGTTAAAAGTAGAAAGATTATTTCTGCTTGAAGCAAGCATCTACATGGTACAATATTAATTTGTAATAATAATAAATAGGAACTGGATATTTCTCTTACTTGACCACTTATAAACACTTACTTTGGTCACATCTTTTCAAAAGACCTTGCGCTTACAAAATTAAGGTGTTTCTTTATCCAACCAAAATCATTGTAGTTTCTGATGAGCTGAATAGTTACATTTATAAAGTTTGTACCAACATCAATATTTAATGCAAAATAATTTTGTCATGTCTCTCAAAGCAATAAAGCATTTACATTGAATATTTACTAAACTTCTAAAAAAAGTATTAATAAATTCATGACTCACCTTCCAAGCATGATAAGTACCAGAAGGATCTGTCTGATATAATCTTGGGATACCATCATCATCAAAACCTACAATTAAGGCAGAAATACCAAAAGGTCTTCGTCCATTGCTTTGGGTATATTTCTAGAAAAATAAAATGTATTTTTAGAATAAAATTTAGTAAATTTTATTACTTACAAAATAAAAATTCTAATAATAAAGCATTGCTGCCCAAATGATCCACTTCCCTAATTCTTATTTTACATATACTAATGATCTTTTTCCTGACCCTTTCTGGAGCAATCTCAATTCACGATAAAAATTTAAAAAATTATGCTACACAGTCTATACAATAAAATCATAGGCTTATTTACATACAGTCATTTTTTTTTTTTTTTTGAGATGGAGTCTTGCTCTGTCCCCCAGGCTGGAGTGCAGTGGCGTGATCTCGGCTCACTGCAACCTCCGCTCCCAGGTTCACGCCATTCTCCTGCCTCAGCCTCCTGAGTAGCTGGGACTACAGGCTCCCACCACCACACCAGGCTAATTTTTTTTTTTTTTTTGTATTTTTAGTAGAGATGGGGTTTCACCATGTTAGCCAGGATGGTCTCGATCTCCTGACCTCGTGATCTGCCCACCTTGGCCTCCCAAAGTGCTGGGATTACAGGCATGAGCCACCAGGCCCGGCCTATATATATTCTTAAAATCACTTTCTTGTTGCTTTGTATATATTTGGTAACATCACTAGACTGTAATCTCTAATATAGCAGAGACCTGTGCCATACATTTTGGTTCTTAGTAAAGTTGATTTCAATAAGCTGTGCTTTGGAAACGTCCTCGGCTTACCTTGAGGGACATTATAAATGTTACTATTATAATCAAGTATTCTTACTTGACACTACTTTTATCAAGGACATTCTGTTCACTATATCCTAGGTTATCTCTAATTAAAAACCCAAGTAAAACATTTCTTTCATTCCCAAGACAAGAAAACCTTTGTTTATCCTGAAGAAGAGCATGCTGTTTCCTCACAGACAATGGGTCACTGGAAACCAATTGTATGTCTTTTTACTTTAGTGGCAGGGAACTTCCTGGAATTTGTGCTCTAAGGAGTAGAATTCACACTGAGACTTGTGCGCCAAAAGTCATGCAAAGAAGTATTCCTGACAGAAAGCTAAGGACTAATTTTTTTTTTTTTTTTGAGAGACAGGGTTTCACCATGTTGGCCAGGCTGGTCTCGAACTCCTAACCTCAGGGGATCCGCCTGCCTTGGCCTCCCAAAGTGCTAGGATTACAGGTATGAGCCACCGCGCCCGGTCTAAGGATTAAATTTTTAGGCAACTTTATATAACTATAAATAATTCTGTGGCTGTATATAACTGTATGTAACTGTGGCTTGAAATAGCTTAACATCAGCCTTCTTCATGGTCTTGTCTATATATCATATCCATTTTCTTATTTTCCAATTTTATTATATGTATTTTAAAATATATATATTTATTTTTAGGTTGTATGCAGTGGCTTATGCCTGCAGCACTTTGGGAGGCCAAGGTAGGCAGATCGCTTGAGCCCAACAGTTCGTGACCAGCCTGGGCAACATAGGGAAACCCTGTCGCTACAAAAATAAAAAATTAGCCAGGCATGGTAGTGTGCATCTGTGGTACCAGCTACTCAGGAGGCTGAGGTGGGAGGATCACTTGAGCCTGGGAGGCTGAGGCTTCAGTGAGACGAGATCATGCCACTGCACTCCAGCCTGGGTGACAGAGTGAGATCCTGTCTCAAAAAAACAAAAACAAAATCTACATAGAGTAGCATACTCTGTGTATGTGTATATTTTAAATATATATATAGATACATATATACACTCTATATAACATACTGTGTGTGTATATTTTATTTATATATATTATATATTTATGTTATAGATGTATATATTTTATATACACACACACACACACACACACACACAGTATTCTATTCTCTATTTCTACAAACACAACTTTTTTAGTGTCCACATATGAATAAGGACACGCAGTATTTGTCTCCCTCTGCATGACTTATTTTACATAACACAATGTCCTCTAGGCTCATTCACATTATAATGAATGACAGAATTTCATTCTTTTTTATGGCTAAGTAGTATTCAATTGTGTTTCTATGCCACATTTTCTTTATCCATTTATCTGTTGATGAATGTTTAGGCTGGTTCTATATCTTGCCTGTTGTAAATACTGCTGTGATAAACACAGGGGTGTGTACATCTCTTGGATATACTGATTCCTTTACCTTTGGATGAATACCCAGTAGTGGGATTGTGGGATTATAGGATAGTTCTACTTCTACTAATAGTTTTCTGAGGAGCCTCCATACTATTTTCCATAATGTGTGTATTAATTTACATTTCTACCAACAGTGTACAGGAGTTCCCCTTTCTCTGTATTCTTGCCAGCATTTATTTTTTGTCTTTTTGATAATAGCCATTCTAACTGAGGTGAGATGACATCACTGTGGTTTTGAGTAGCATTTATTTGATGATTAGTGATTTTTTTTCATATACATGTTGGTCATTTGTATTTCTTCTTTTGAGAAACGTCTATTCAGTTCATTTGCCCATTTTTTTCAGGAAGATTATTTGGGTTTGTTTGGTTTTCAGTTGTTTTTAGTTCCTTGTACATTCTAGATACTAATCCCTTGTCAAATGAATATTTTGCAAATAATTTTGTCTTTGGTGCCTGTGCTTTTAAAGTCTTATCCATAAAAATCTTTGCCTAGCCCAAGGTCCTAAAGCATTTCCTCTATATTTTCTTCTAGTAGATTTATAGTTTTGGATCATACATTAAAGTCTTTAGTCCATTTTAAGTAGACTTTTGTATATGGTGAGAGAGAGACAGAGGTTTCATTTCATTTTTTCTGCATATCCAGTTTTCCCAGCTCCGTTTATTGAAGTGGTTGTCCATTCTCCAATGTACGTTTCTGGCATCTCTACTGAAAATCAGTTGAATGTATGTAGATTTATTTCTGAGTTCTCTATTCTGTTCCATTGGCTGATGTGTCTGCTTTTCACAAAAGCACCATGCTATTTTGGTTACTATATCTCTGAATACATTTTGATTTCAGGTAGTGTGATGCCACCAGTTTTATTCTTTTTGCCCAAAATTGCTTTGACTACTTCCTAATGTCCTAGTTCACACCTAGGTATAAAGTAGCTGTTGTAAATATACCTTAGAGGGAAGACTCTTTTATTTCCTTAAGGAACCCTTTTCTTTTCTTTTCTTTTCTTTTGACAGCGCCTCACTCTGTCACCCAGGCTGGAGTACAGTGGTATGATCTTGGCTCACTGCAACCTCTGCCTCCTGGGTTCAAGCGATTCTCCTGTGTCAGCCTCCCAAGTATAGCTGGGGTTACAGGTGTGCACCACCATATCCAGCTATTTTTTATAGAGCTATTTTTTGTAGAGATGAGGTTTCACCATGTTGCCCAGGCCTTGAACTCCTGGGCTCTGGGCTCAAGTGATCTGCCCACCTTGGCCTCCCAAAGTGCTGGGATTACAGGCATAAGCCACTGTGCCTAGCCTAATGAATCATTTTCTTAAGATGAAAAAGTAGGCCACGGGCGGTGGCTCACACCTGTAATCCCAACACTTCAGGAGGCTGAGGCGGGTGGATCACAAGGTCAGGAGAACGAGATCATCCTGGCCAACATGGTGAAACCCCGTGTCTACTAAAAATACAAAAACTAGCTTGGCGTAGTGGCACGTGCCTGTAATCCCAGCTACTCAGGAGGCTGAGGCAGGAGAATCGCTTGAACCAGGGAGTCGGAGGTTGCAGTGAGCTGAGAAGACTGCACCACTTCACTCCAGCCTGGTGACAGAGTGAGACTCCATCTCAAAACAAACAAAAAACAAGTAAAAAAACAAAAAAACCAAAACTACAAAAGGTGCATATGAGATATCGATCTTCTGCCGGACAGCCCCAGGCCTTCTCAGTGGTAATTCCATTCACATGACTATGTTTCCGTAAATACACTCTGCATAGCCTTGATATTTCTGGAAGAAAACCTAAAAACTACAATTGGGAATTTTGTGTATACAATGTTCTGTTCCTTGTATTTGGTGAATGTCTTTTTAATGATTAGGAAAATCAAAGCAAATAAAATAAGTAGAATAACGTAATGTTGGACTTCCTTGCAACCTGCATTAACAAATTTCAAGAAACCAAAATAGGGCAATTTTTTAATAAGCTAATAAGTTAAAACTTACATATAAAGGATACATAATGAGTTTATTAAAAATCTCTATGAAAACAAACGGTAAAATTTGGCCAGGTGCTGTAGCTCACACATATAATCCCAGGACTTTGGGAGGCTGAGGCGGGCAGATCACTTGAGCTCAGGAGTTCGAGACCAGCCTGGCCAACATGTGAAACCCTGTCTCTACAAAAAAAACAAAAGTTAGACAGTTGTGGTAGCATGTGTCAGTAATCCCAGCTACGCAGGAGGCTGAGGTATGAGCATTGCTTGAACCTGGGAGGCAGAGGTTGCAGGGAGCCGAAATCAGGCCACTGCAGTCCAGCCTGGGCGACAGAGCAGGCATTTGTCTCAAAAAATAAAAATAAAATAAAATAAAATAAAAATGGTAAAACTCATGCCAAGAAGTGTTCTAAATACCTAAAATGTCTTAAATCATTTACTCCATAATGCAAGTTAACAAAGTTCATATTATTGTAATGCTCATTTTACCAATAAAAAAAAATTAAAGGTAAAGTAGGAAAATAGTTTGCCCAAGGCATTAACTAAAAAGTAGCAAATCCAGGATGTAAACTCCAAAATTCTGGCTCCTGAAGGCATACTCTTAACCACTTGAGTACATATGAAAAGATAGCTTACAAAAGGAGAAATGAAATCAGCAAACCAACAGGTGGAAAAATAGTTCAACCTCATCACTAATTATAAGACACAAATTAAAACAACTGTTAGAGTACTACGTGATACTTATTTGCAAAATAAAAGAACAATGAAAATCTAATGTTCATGATTCTTCAAGGGTACATTTATGCATTGCTAGCTGCACAATAAAAATAGTCTCAATCTTTATAAGAAGCAATTTAGCCACATAAAAAACGAATCTTAAAACCAATTACAATTTTTAATCTAGTAATCCTATACTAAAAAAATTTAACAACATAATTCCAAAAATAAAAACAAAAGCTGTGGGAAAGAGTATTATCATTACAGTAGCAGAGAGAGAATAAGAGAGAGAAGAAAAATGAAAGAAACCAGAAACAATGTAACTAAATTATGACATAGCAACTAGAAACAGTATTACATAGTTAGAATAATAACTAAAAAGACAATGTTTCATATATAAAATATATTTAAAATTAGTAAAAAAACAGTTTAGACATCATGATTATACTTACTGTTAAGCTATGTATTTATGCATGGATTGAGGAGAAATCATATCTGATCAGTTATGCTTAGGTTTTGCTTTAGTCCATTTTGTGCTGCATTCCAGAACACCTGAGACTAGGTAATTCATAAAGAATAGACATTTGCTTCTTACAGTTCTGGAAGTTGAGTAGTCCAAGACTGACAAGGCTACATCTAGCCAGGGCTTTCATGCCATGCCATGTCATCCCATCACAGAAGGTGAAAGGGCAAGAGAGATGAGAGAGAGAGCGAGAGATTGAACTTGCAGCCTTAAGCTCTTTTATAATTGGTATTAATCCATTTATGATGGTGAAACCCTAAACTCCTCTCATTAGTCCCCACCTCTCAACATTGTAACATCAGGGATTAAGTTTCTAACCCAAACTTTTTTGGGGACACATTCAAACCACAGTAAAGTTGTAGGTGAAGCCAGACACCGTGGCTTGTACTTATAATCCCAGCACTTTGGGAGGTCAAGGCAGGTGGACTGCTTGAGCTCAGGAATTCAAGACCAATCCAGGCAATATAGCAAAACCCCATCTGTACAAAAACTACAAAAAATAGCTGGGCATGGTGTCATATGCCTATGGTCCCAGCTACTCAGGAGGCTTAGGTGGGAGGATTGCTTAAGCCCAGAAGGTCGAGGCTGCAGTGGGCCAAGATCACACCACTGCACTCCAGCCTGGGCAACAAAGTAAGACCCTGTCTCAAAAAAAAAAAAAAAAAAAAAAAAAAAAAAGAAAAGAAAAGAAAAGAAAAGAAAGAAAAAGGGTACTTCTCTGGAAAACTTTAAAGAACACTTTGTATTAATCTCCAGAAGCATAGAAATCTCCTTAAAAGATCAGACTTACTGTTTTTTTTTTAATTTGAATATAATTCCCAGAATTAATACTGATCAAGATTTCTAGTGATTAAATCAATCCATTTTACTGGAATAAAAATATGAATATAAAGTAATTGTGAGGAATAAGAAATTTAATAGATTAATAGACCACGTGGTTGGAATAACTGTAGTACTTCTATGATAGGACTTAAAATGATGAAAAAGGAGAAAGCTTGACAAAGTATGTTAGAATATTAGCTTACCTGCTTTAAAGTTGCTATGAAGCGAGTTATATATTCTACAGTGACTGGGTCCTCAACTGTAAGCTTATGGCTCTGGCACTCCACACGGGCTCTGTTTATTACTACTCTAGCATCAGCAGTAAGTCCTATAAAAATTGTCAAAACTTCACAAAAACTACAAAAACATATTTTTTACAATACATTTTTCCTTGTCAAATGGATTTTAGCCACAATGAAATCTTTCTTATCCTTTTCTCAATACATGCTCATTTAAAAATATTTGTAAGATAAAGTGTCATGTGTACTACATTCTGATTTATTTCAAGATTTAAGTTGATCCATTCTTATTTGTTTTTTATATAAGATGTTTTAAAGAATACTAGTTTACACACTAATGGTAAACTTGATTTCTTTTATGAAAACAAGAATATTACTTAATTATCAAATATATATTCCCTGAATTCAAACTCCATTAACACAACTGTGACATGTCACTTCTCAGTGTTTTGTCTAAAACCAAGAGTTTGAAAATGAAGAATGTTAAAATAGAAAACACTTGACCTTGCTCTTGCAATACCAAACTATCATGTGATTAATTCTCAACACTTCTGTAAGCAGACAAAGAGTTTTTATCAAAAGAGTAACAAACTGACCATGAACTTTAACTGATGCAAGGTTGCAAACATTTGTATTAAACTTCAGCATCTGACTTTTCCACGTCCATTTTGTTTCTTTCCCTACTCTCTTAATACTAACTAAACTGCCGAGAAAGTGCATTCACAAAATCTTGGAAGCGTAGTCATTTCTAACAAAATTACCGGTCTTTTGCTGTCACAAATTCTTGTTTCCCTTCCACACCATTTCTAATCCTGTTTCTACAAACCTGGAAGAATCTTCAGTCCCTGAAGATAGTTAATATGAATATGCTACTCTTAATCATCACTCGTAGGTTGGGTAGAAATTGTAATCAGATACTCAGTTAAATGAAGAGAAACTGATTCTCTTTTTCCCTTTGCAAATGTTATCGATGAGAAAGAAATGGCAAGACACTGATTTAGTCTTTCCTATGGATGAAAACGTCACTCAATTTGAAATACGATCAAACAGAATATGTATTTATAGGTTTTCCTATGGATGAAAACGTCACTCAATTTGAAATATGATCAAACAGAATATGTATTTCCCCTTTACAATGTAAATCATCCAAGCCTGAGGAAACAAAAGTAACATACTTAGGAAAGTAGTAATATAACTGATTCAAGGAAAAAATAGTGATAAATTTGTCAAAGTATATGAGCAACATAGTTATGTGTATATCTGTTTTTAATAAGTAGCAAGATTATTATTAATTGGCTAGCAGAGAACAAATTCTATCTTAACAAATTACAATTAAAATTTACATTTAATGAGTCAGGAGACTTGCTTGAGGCCAGGTGTTTGAGACTAGCCTGGGCAATGCAGAGAGACCCTGTTTCTACAAAAAAAATCAAAAAGCTAGCAGGGCATGCTGGCACATGCCTGTAGTCCTAGCTACTTGGGAGGCTGAGGCAGGGGGATTGCTTGAGCCCAGGAGTTTAAAGCTGCAGTGAGCTACGATCATGCCACTGTACTCCTACTGGGGGTGACAAAGTGAAACCCTGTCTCTGGGGAAAAAAAAAAAAAAGAATCAAATTAAAATTTACATTTAGAATTACAATTTCACTTTGCTTAAAAATGAACAATCTACAGAAAAAAATGAGTATTCACTCTAGTGCTCTTAAATATGTACAGGTTGAATATCCCTCATCCCTCATCTGAAAATGCTTGGGATCAGAAGTGCTTCAGATGTTTTTCCAAGTTTTGGAATATTTCGTTATACTTACTGGTTGGGCATCCCTAATCTGAAAGTCAAAAATCCAAAAGGCTCCAATGAGCATTTCCTTTGAGCATCATGTTGGTGCTCAAAAATTTTCAGATTTTGGAACATTTTGGATTTTCCAATTGGGTATGTTCAACCCGTGCCACAATTTTATATGGAGGATACAATCATAATGTAAAATTTCTGCTACTAAGTGGAGTTCCACATGGTACAGGAAATAATTTTTTTGTAGTCCGACTTGTTTTTTCACCTGTACTTTTAGTGTCATATTCAAGAAATCATTTCCAAATCTAATCTCATGAAGCTTTCCCACTATGCTTTATAGTTTTAGCTCTTATGTTTGGGTCTTCCATTCATTTTGAGTTAATTTTTGTATGTGATGTTAGGCAGGGTCCTACTTCATTCTTTTTATGCGAATACTCAGTTTCCCCTGCACCATTTGTTTGAAAGATTGTCTTTTCCCCCACTGAGCAGTCTTGGCATCCTTGATAAAAGTCATTTGACCGTATCATATATGCAAGGATTTATTACTACGCTCTCTTATTCAATTCCATTAGTTACATGTCTTTCATTAAGCCAGTCATGAAACTGTTTTGCCTACTGTATCTTTGTAGTAGATTTCAAAAACAAGACATGTGAGACCTCCAAGATTGCTCTTCTCTTTCAAAATTGTTTTGTCATTCCATATGAATGTTATAATTCTTTTTTATTTAAAAAATTATTGGAATTTTGTTAGGGATGACACTGAATCTAAACTGCTTTGGATAGTATTGACATGTTAATAATTCTGAGTCTTCCAATCCATTAATGGGGGATATCTTTCCATTTGTGTCTTTTTCAATTTCTTTCAGCAATGTTTTGCATTTTTCAGAGTACAAATCTTTTACCTCCTTAAATTCATTCCCAATAAGTATTTTATTCTTTTTGATACTATTGTAAACAGAATTGTTTTTTTTAATTTCCTTTCCTGACAGTTCATTGTCAGTACATAGAAATGATTTGGGGCTTGGTGTGGTGACTCCCACCTTTATTGTAACACTTTGGGAGGCTGAGCTGGGAGGATCACTTGAAGCCAAGAGTTTGAGACCAGCCTGGGCAACATAGTGAGATCCTGCCTCTACAAAAATAAAAATTAAAAAATTGCCAGGTGCAATGGCACACACCTGCAGTCCCAACTATTCAGGAAGCTGAGGTGGGAGGGTTGCTTGAGTCCAGGTGTTCAAGGCTGCAGTGAGCTATGATGATGCCACTGTGCTTCAGGCTGGGTGACAGAGTGATACCCTATCTCAAATTAAAAAGAAAAAGAAAGAAATTACTCTGGGGTGTTGATTTTGTGTCCTACAAATTTGCTCTATTTCTTTATTATTTGCAACATTTTTGGTGGAATCTTTAGTTTTCTATATAAGATCATGTCTTCTGTGAATAGAGATGATTTTTCTTCCTTCCCAATTTGGATACCTTTATTTATTTTTCTTTCCTAAGTGCTCTGGCTAAGACTTTCATTACTATGTTGAATAGCAGTGGTAAAAGTGGGCATCCTTATCTTCTTTCTGTTTCTAGAAGGAAAGTTTTCAATCTTTCACAACTGAGTATGATGTCAGCTGTGAATTTTTTACATAGATAGCCTGAATTATGTTGTGGTGACTTCCTTTTATTTCTAGTTTGTTGGGCACCATTACCAAGAAAGAATGTTAAATTTTGTCAAATGCATTTTCTATGTTATTGATATAATTATATAGTTTTTTTCTTTCCTTCTGCTAATGTGGTACATTACATTGATTGATCTTCATATGTTGAACCATCCTTACACTCCAGGAATAGATCCAAATTGGTCATGATGTATTATTATTTTATTGTTCTGAATTTGGTTTGCTAGTAGTTCGTTGAGGATTTTTGCTCACTGCTCATAAGGGATATTTGTCTACAGTTTTCTTTTCTTGTAATGTCTTTGGCTTTGGCATCATGTTAATATTGACTTCATAGAATAAACTTGGAAGTGTTTACTTCTTAATTTTTTGGAAGAGTTTGAGAAGGACTGCTATTAATTCTTCATTAAAACGTTTGGTAGAATTCACTGGTGAAGTCGTTAGATCCCAGACTTTTCTTTGTTGGGGGGTTTTTGATAACTGATTCAATGTCTTATTGTGTCTGCTCAGATTCTATTAATATATCTTATTGAGCAAGGTAATTTGTAAGGAATTCTGTCCATGTACAGTTGTTCACAGTACTCTCTTAAAATTGTTTTTAAGAATTAAAACTGTAAAACTGGCACTAATGTCCCCTTCTTCATTTCTCATTTTACTTGTGTCTTCTCTCTTTTTTTCTTAGACAGTCTAGCTAAAGAGTTGTCAGTTTTGTTTATCTTTTCAAAGAACAAACTCTTGGTTTTGTTATTTTTCTCTTTTGTTTTTCTATTCTGTTATTTATCTATGTCCTGGTCTTTATGCTTCTTTTTCTCAAATTTAGTACCACAGTATTTTATAACAGTAGAAAGTAACTGAAAACACTACATGCTAACAGACAATATGATATACAATCTATGGGAAGGAGTCATCAGGGATTTATTACTTCTTTCTACTAGCTTTAAACTTAGTTTATTCTTATTTTCCTAGTTTTAAAGTATAAAGGCAGGTTGTTGAATTGAGATCTTTCTTTTTTAATGTAAGTGTTTATGGTTATAAATTTTTCTGTTAGCACTACATTCAATACGTTCCCCAAGTTTTGATAGGTTGTGCTTTTATTTGCCTTTCTCTCAAGATATCTGTTAATTTCCCTTGTGATTTTTTTTTTCACTGCCCCATGGGTGATTTAGGAATATATTGCTTAACTTCCACTTGTTTGTGGATTTTCAAGTCTTCCTTCTGCTATTAATTTCTAGTTCCATTCCATTTTGATCAGAAAAAATACTCTGTATGGTTTCAATCTTTTTTTTTTTCTTTTTTTTTGAGACAGGGTGATATGGTTTAGATCTCTGTACCCACCCAAATCTCATGTTCAACTGTAATCCCCAATGTTGGAGATGGGGCCTGGTGTAAGGTGATTGGCTCATGGGGGTGGTTTCTCATGACTAGCTTAGCACTATCCCCCAAAGATGTTCTTGTGATAGAGTTCTAACGAGATCTGATCATTTACAAGTATTTGGCACCTCTCCCTTCTCTCTCTCTCCTTCCTGCTCTGGCCATGTGAGATGTCTCACTCCCCCTTTGCCTTCTACCATGATTGAAAGCTTTCTGAGGCCTCCCCAGAAGCAGAAGCTGCTATGCTTCCTGTACAGCCCGTGGAACTGTGAGTCAATTAAATATCTTTTCTTTGTAAGTTACCCAGTCTCAGGTATTTCTTTTTTGTTGTTGTTGTTTTTCAGGTGTTTCTTTATAGCAATGCAAGAAGGGACTAATACACAGGGTCTCACTCTGTTGCCTGGACTGGAATACAGTGGTGTGATCATAGCTCACTGCAGCCTCAATCTGCTGGGTTCAATGGATCTTCCCAGCTCAGTCTCCAAAATAGCTGGGACTACAGGCACACGCCACCATGCCCAGCTAATTTTTGTATTTTTTTAGAGATGAGGTTTCACCACGTTGCTCAGATTGGCTCAAACTTTTGGGCTCAAATGATCTGCCTCCCTCAGCCTTCCAAAATCTTGGGATTATAGGCGTGAGTCACCATGCCTGGATGCTTCAGTGTTGTTATATTTATTAAGACTTGTTTTGTGAAAAGATAACTCCTTTTTAAAGACAGTATAATAAAGCCATTTTTGTTTTTCTGAATGAAGTTTTTATTTTATTTTTTTATTTTTTAAGAGAGATTATCTTGCTCTGTTGCCCAGGCTGAACTCAAATTTCTAAGCTCAAGTAATTCTTCTGCCTTGACCTCCTGAGTAGGTGCAATTACAGATGTGCACCATCATGCATGGCTTGAATGAGGTTGTTAAACTTCAATATAAAATTACAGTTAAAAAAAACCCAATTAGAAAATGAGCAAAAAAGAAAAAAAAAAAAAAAAAAGACAAGAGGCATGTCTTATTTGCTGTATAGAGGCAAATAAGCACATAAAAAATAAGTTCAAAATTATTAGCCATGAGGGAAATAAAAATTAAACTTACAATTAGATATCACTACACATGTATAAGAATATAAAAAAATGAAGAAAAGCAACAATATAAAATGCCAATAACACAGAGCAAATGAATCACTCATATATTGCTAGTTGGAATTTAAAATAGTATAACCACTCTGGACGGACAGTGTTTCATAAAACTAAGCATGGATTATCATATAATCCAGCAACTATACTCTTAGGAATTTGTCCCAGAGAAATGAAATCCTACTCTCACTCAAAAATCTGTACAAAAATATTCATAGAGGCTTTATTTATAACAGTCAAAAATTGGAAGTAACTCAAATTCCCTCAGTAGAAGAGTTAACAAACCCACTGGTGCCTTTATTCCATGGAATACTACTCAGTAATAAAAAGGAATGGATATATGCAACAACTTGCATGAACTGCAAGGGAATTATGCTGAATAAAAAAGATTAATCTGAAAGGGTTATATATTATATGACTTTATCCATATAACATTCTCAAAATGACAAAATTATAGAGATACAGAATAGAGAGTAGTTTCCAGAAAGTAGAGATGGTGAGAAGAAATAGCATGAGGTAGCCTTGTGGTGATGGAAGAGTTATGTATCTTGACTGTAGTGATGACTACATGAATCTACATATGCGGTTACTGTAATAAAACTGCACACACAGGCCAGGTGTGGTGGCTCATGCCTGTAATCTCAGCAATTTGGGAGACTGTGGCAGGTGGATCACCTGAGGTTGGGAGTTCGAGACCTGCCTGACCAATTTGGAGAAATCCCATCTCCACTAAAAATACAAAATTAGCCGGGTGTGGTGATGCATGCCTGTAATCCCAGCTACTCGGGAGGCTGAGGCAGGAGAATCGCTTGAACAAGGGAGGCGGAGGTTGCAGTAAGCCGAGATTGTGCCATTGCACTCCAGCCTGGGCAATTAGAGTGAAACTCTGCCTCAAAAACAAAAACAAATACAAAAAAACTGTACACATGTACATGAACATGGAAGTGAATGCATGTAAAACTGGCAAAATCTGAATACGCTCTCACCAAATTTCAATTTACTGTTTTTAAAGATGTTACCATTTAGGGAAACTGTGTAAAGGTGACTTTCTATGTTTTGGGTAGCTTCTTCTAAATCTGTAATTATTTCAAAATAAAAAGTTTTGAAAAGAAAATAGCTACCTAAATTTTGAAGTAAAGTCATATATATCTTTTAACATTTGTACTTTATCAAAAATCCTGGTTTACAAAGTTAGTATTTGCTTTAAAACATAGGATATATTGTTTGTAGAACAGCTCCACATGTTTTATAAATATAGCACAACTGCAGCACTGAGGTAACTGTATTGCCCTACTACAGTAAGACACTATGCATCATATTGTAGGTCCATAAGTACCTGCAAAAGCCATGCAGACATGGTCATCAAGGGCACAAATTTTCCTCACAGTTCTTTCATCTTGAAGCTTGGCAACAGATTTTTTTTCTACTCCAAGAACAACTATGTTGGTACCTCGAATTCCGACCTGTCAAGTCATGAAAATACATATATATATTCAGATGTCAGTTTTAAATATAAAACCAAGTTATTCTAACATATGACTTAGGGGAAATGACTTCTCCTTAAGTATTCAATAAAAACAAGAAAAGTAACCTTCTAGAAAACAGCTGCATATGTATAGGTTTATTGGAGATACATTCCCCAGACTTAAAGCAAAGAAGACAAATAGGTAGAAATTGCAAAGGAAATACCACCAGTGCTGAAATTATGAGTGTCCTAATCTCATACAATATACCTGAAAAAGCGCTATCTAAATACAGTAAGTCCTCACTTAATGTCATTGACAGGTTCTTGAAAATTGCAACTATAAGGAAATGATGTATAATGAAACCAATTTTATCACTCCTAATTAATATAAACAGGAGTTAGATTCATATGAAATATTTCTGGTCACAAAAACATCACCAAACTTCTAAACAAAGACCTAAAACACCTCTAATATTAAACACTGAAATAACTGTGAGCTGTATATACATTTAAGAAACACTAATAAAAACAAATATGACAAGGCTGGGTGCGGTGGCTCACACCTATAATCCTAGCACTTTGGGAGGCTGAGGCAGAGGGACGACTTGAGGTCTGGAATTTGAGACCAGCCTGGCCAACATGGTGAAGCCCTGTCTCTATTAAAAATACAAAAATTAGCCGGGCATGGCGGCAGGTGCCTGTAGTCCCAGCAACTCGGGAAGCTGAGGCAGAACAATCGCTTGAACCCAGGAAGCGGAGCTTGCAGTGAGCAGAGATTGCACCACTGCACTCCAGCCTGGGCAACAGAGTGAGACTCAAGCTCAAAAAAAAAAAAGTATGATAATAATTTATCCAATTTTTGATGAATCCATGAGTGACAGCAGTCACGGTGGTGGTGGGTTAAATCAAAGAATAAACGTTTGCAAAGCAAAAATTTTAAGGAGCATCTCCTACCACCATTCAGTTTAAAAACAAACAATAAGGTCTATGACAAGCTCACTAAGTGCTTTCATACCTGTTTACTGTTGTGCATCTGTATGATTATTATATACTTTATAAATTTTTATTTTATAATAATTTGTATTCATTCATTCATTTTATGGGAAAAGGGAACACAGAAGACCAAAATGAATAAGACCAATCTGCTTATCCAAGTTCAGGATCACAGGTGGCTGCAGCCTATCGCAGCAGTTCAGGGTACAGGGCAGGAACCAACCACAGACAGGATACCATTCCATCATAGGCTGTGCTCATACACACACTCACTCAGACCGGGACAATTTAGACACATCAGTTAACCTAACACACACATCTTTGGGATGTTGGAGGAAATTGGAGTACTTGGAGAAAACCCATGCAGACATGGGGAAAACTAACAAACTCCATATAGAGTGGCCTTCGGTGGGAATCCATTTTTTTTTTCTCATCAATGTTATAACAAAAGAATGTTGAACAAAACAATGTCATTTGAGAATCCGCTATATAGTGCAAAATTAAGCAAAATGAAAGAAGATGCCAGGAATCCATGTGGATTCTTTATAAAGGCGGCAGTACCAGTGCTGGTAGTATTAATAGTAGTAAAGAAAGTTAAATAGATAAAATTCTGTAAAAGTTTTCACAATTTGGAGGGATAGGGATTGAGTTGCTGTAGTCTGAATGTTTATATCCCCCCCAAATTCATATGTTGAAATCCTAACCCCTAAGGTGATACTATCAGGAGGTAGGGCTTTTGGGAGGTGATTAGATCACGACAGTGGACTGGGATTCGTGCCCTTATTAAAGAGGCCCAAGAGAGCTTGTTTGCCCTTTCCACCATGTGAGGACACAGCAAGAAAGTTCTAACTATGAACTAGGAAATGGGTACTCTCCAGACACTGAATCAGCCTTGATCTTGGATTTCCCAGTCTTTAGAACTGTGAGAAATAAATGTCTGTTGTTTATAAAGTATGCTGCCTATTGTCTTTTGTTTTAGCTGCCCAAATAATCTAAGTTAAGACAGGGGCCACAAGCAGCCAAGAGAAAGACCAAATGTCCTTACCCAACATTACTCATTACTGATAAAGAAAGCCTCTATTCTTTTTTTTTTTTTTTTTTTGAGACGGAGTCTCTCTCTGTCGCCCAGGCTGGAGTGCAGTGGCACGATCTCGGCTCACTGCAAGCTCCGCCTCCTGGGTTCACGCCACTCTCCTGCCCCAGCCTCGCAAGTAGCTGGGACTACAGGCACCCACCACCACATCCGGCTAATTTTTTGTATTTTTAGTAGAGATGGGGTTTCACTGTGTTAGCCAGGATGGTCTCCATCTCCTGACCTCGTGATCCACCCGCCTCGGCCTTCCAAAGTGCTGGGATTACAGGTGTGAGCCACCACGCCCGGCCTAGAAAGCCTCTATTCAAACAAGAAGAAAACAAGTAGGAAGACTATTGCTCCTTTTTCTCTCCTATTTTTTAGAGGAAAGTTTAGAATTTTTGTCCTGTATTATAGGGGTAATCTAAAAATTTTGGCATAGGTATTGGTGTTTATAATTGCTTTGTACAATATCACTATATAAAATGTGTTATAAATTAGCATTATTGAAATGAAAATACAGAATAGATTAAATATAGCACTAGGCCTGGCCGAGTGTGGTGGCTCATGCCTATAATCCCAGCATTTTGGAAGGCTGAGGTGGGAGGATTGCTTGAGCCTAGGAGTTTCAGACCAGTCTGGGCAACATAGTGGGATTCCATCTCTACAAAATATAAAAAAATTAGCTGAGCATGGTGATGCGCACCTGTAGTTCCAGCTACTCAGCAGGCTGAGGTGGGATGGGAGAATCGCTTGAGCCTGGGAGTTCAAGGCAGTGAACCGTGATCACGCCACTGCCTCTTTCTCAAAAAAAAAAAAAAAGAAACAGAAAAAAGAAAAAAAAAAGAACTAGGCTTTTGTTCTTATTGTTCTCTTATTTCTTACCAATTTATCCAAGAATGCTTTCTTAACCATCATATTTCAAATCAGCTATCCTCCCTCCGTATCCTATCCTCATCAAATGAACAAGTGCTAAACTTTATAGGGAATATGCCTTCTTAACAAGTCACGGGATATTGTAACAATTTAATATATATTAGGACTAAAATAAAAATCTCAAAATATTCTTACAATTGAAATAAATAAAATTAAATTTATTGGTCACATGACAACAATTTCTAACTCTCATAAATAATTTTTGACTTAGTAAAGAAATTAAAAGTACCAATACAGACTAGAAAATGTTGATAATGAATATGTTAATATCAAAGTATTGTGAGTGCGGTCAAAATTATGTTCAGGAGAGAATTTATAATTTTACTTTTTTAATCAAGTAAGAAAAAATATTAAAAATGAATTAAATCAATAAGTACAAAAAGGGATAAAAATACTGCAGCTAAGCTTAAGGGGAAAGATAAGAAAAAAGCAAAAATTAATGGTTACGGAGAAAACAATAAAACTGATAAATAATACCAAGAGTTGGTTATTTTAAGCAAATAATTAAAATATATCTCTCAGTTAATCTCATCAGGAAGGGAATAGAGTGAAAGAAACACATACAAGTGTGGAAAAGTAACAATTTAAAAATTATAACCTTAAGTTAATAAATTTGAAAATCTGATTAAAAGAAATTACAGAGTAGAAAAATTTTAAACTGACCATATTGATTCAAGAAAAGACAGAAAACTCTGTTTCACTAACAAACGTGATAATTTCAGAAAAGAACTAATCTTCAAATCAAGTGTCAGACCTAGAGAGTTCATGGATGAATTATTGCTAATTTTGTTACGAGGAATTCCTGTGCTATTTAAATTTTTCTATGATGCAGATGAAAGTGGGGATGTTCCTAACCCTTTAGTAAAACTATTTAACAATGTTAAAATCTGGCAAATACAACATTTTCTAAATAAATAAAAGAACCAATAATTCCTCATTTATGAAGGCTGATGCCAAAGTCTCAAAACAATATATTCATCACAAAAATTAGGGGAGTGACATCAGCAAGATGACAGAATAGGAGTGTCCCATGCCCATCTCCCAGCAGAAATACCAGTTTGTACTACTATGTGTGAAAATACTTCCTAAGAACAAAAGAATCCAGGTGAGTGACCAAAGTACAGAAATATAAAAAGACACTTTGAAGAGAGTGGGAAAGACAATTCACATTATCCACATCACCTGTCCTTCAAGGCCCAGCAACACAGTGCAGAGAGAGACACCATCCATGTGTGGTAAGGAGAGTAACGTGAGTATCTGACTTTACCATGGACCCCATGGATCCAAGCTCTAGGTCTGCTACTGTGGACTCAGGTTCCAGGCCCACCCCAGTGAGCCCTGGTGCAAGGCTCGCACCTCTGGTGCCAAGTCAGCCTGCCTGCTGACCTAGGCATCAGGCCAGCCTGCCAAAGGACTCTAGTGGCAGGCCCACCCCAAATCTCTGGATGGACCAAATGGTGAAGAACTTTTCCTGCTGAAGCTAATCTGAAGAGGAACTTACTTTTTCAAATGTGCAGACATCCATGCCAGGCCACAAGAATCATAAACAATCAGAGAAACATGATACTACCAAAGGAACAAAATAAAGTTTGGAGATCTATGAATTTCTTGACAAAGAATTAAAAAGTAACAATCTTTTAAAAGCTCAGTAAGCTACAACAGTACAGAGATAAACAAGCGAGATCAGGAAAACACCATGCGAACAAAGTGAGAAGTTCAACAAACAGAAACCTATGTTAATCTCTTTTATCTTAAAATTTTAAGACCATTCCTCTTTAATCTCACCTTTTTTCTTTCAAGCCCTTTAAGCCAAATATTGTCATCATCCCTCAGCCCATAACAGCCTGGTTTCTATCCCTCTTCTCTCAGAGTTTAGTCAAGTTAATTACACAGGACATTAAGTTCCCTCAAGGTTCAGTTGCAGACTATCCTCTGCACAGTCTATAGTCTTATTGAACACAGAAGGGTACTCAAGAGTATGCATTTACTTGACCTTCAATATAGGTTTTTAATAGGGGAGAAAAAAAATGAACTTCAAAATTATTATTTCCAGCTAAGATCAACCTCTTAAACGTCAAACATGTATTTTTCAGCTGCCTCACAGTCTCTGTTCAGGAATCAGGACACAGTTTAGCAAAGGCCTCTGGCTCAGGATCTCTCATAAGGCTGCAATCAAGTTGTCTACCAGTGCTGCACACACCTCTGGGCTTGACTGGGGAAGGACCCATTTCCAAGCTCACTCACATGGTTGTTGGCCATGTGATTCAGTTCCCCTGGGCTGTTGGACTAAGGACCTCAGTTCTGTACCAGATTTTGAACAAACGTTTCCTTCAGTTCCTTGCCTCATTGGGCCCTGCAGAGGGCAACTCAACATGGCGCTGGGTTTCACCAGAGTAAGCGAGGAAAACAGCAAGTAAGGGTGAACAAAATGAAGTCGCCGTTTCTTTGCAACCTAATCCCTGATGTGACATTCGTCACTTTCACCTATTCCATTCTTAAAAGCAAGTCACTAAGTTCAGCCCACATCTAAGGGAGGAAGGTTATACAAGGATACACGGGCATGAGCACCAGAAGGTGGGGATCACTGGAGGCCATTTTAAAGTCTGTCTGCTACAGTTTCCATAAGCACCTCAACCTCAGCAAGTCCAAAACAGTTATCTTCCCCCAAAACTTAGTGCTTTACATTCGCTAAGTAAATGGCAGTACCATTTTTACTGTTCTCTAATTTCTTATCAATTTATCCATTATATTTATTATATCATAATAAATATAGTATCAAATAATATAAATTGATAAGAAATTAGATATAATAAATGATATAATAAATAATAAATTGATAAGATATAATAAAATGATATATTTATTATATCATAATAAATACAATGTATAATAAATATAATGTATAATATAATATCATTATATTATCTTAACCATTATATTTCAAATCAGCCATCCTCCTTCCATATCCTATCCTCATCAAATGAACAAATGTTAAACTTTATAGGGAATATGCCTTCTTAACAAGCCATGGGATATTGTAACAATTTAATATATATTAGGACTAAAACAAAAATCTCAAAATATTCTCACAACTGAAATAAATCAAATTAAATTTATTGGTCACAAGACAACAATTTATAACTCCAGAAACAGGGACACCAACTTTTATTCCTCCTTCTCCTATACCTCTGTCAACACCATCCATATAACCATCAAATTGTAATAAGTATACTGCTTAATGTTTTTCTGGAAGCTGCCTTATTTTCACTTTCTCCCCAAGTCTAGTAAAAGCTAGTTATTATCTTTCATCTAGACTATTTCCATAGAATCCTAAGTGGTCTCCCTGTCTCTAGTCTTGATTTCATCCAACTCACTGACCACAGGTAATAGGTAGCCTGAGAAATATTTGGAAAATAAAATGAGGAAGAGGAAGAGGAAGAAGAGGAAGAAGAAGAAGAGGAGGAAGAGAAGAAAAAGTCTGAATGTGGCATTCCTTTACTTAAAGCTTATATAGGGACCATTTGTCACTAAGCAAATCAACATAGCACAGAGCTAGACATGAGACAAAAGGATCTAGGGACTTTAATATGTACTCTTTGCATATTGGCTTTTTGCTTTCCTAATGTGGAAAGCGTTTCTCTGTATAGTAAAAACATGGCCACCAGGAACCTTGGACTCACATCCCATCAATTCTCCCAGAGAATAAAAGCTACCACTGTCTCTAGTCAGAAGAGTTGTTAAGGGTGAACTTATCATTGGCTAGATTTGAGTGACATGCTCATCATTGTGGCCAGGAAGATAGAAATTACGAATGATTCTACCTAGGTCATGTGAGTATCTCTGTTGTTGGACAAATGTAGTCTGTTAATAGAATAACAGAAAAGCAATAATCTGGAGACTGACAATAGCCACATCAAAACATTTCAAGGTCTCTCATTCAGTGTATCCTCACTTACATGGTTTAAAGGCATTCCATGATCTGGCACCAGGTTCTAGCTTCATCTATTTCTATTTTTCCATTGCTTCAACAATTCTGAATGCCTTTCAGTTCATAGTAGCTGTCTTTTTCTACTTGCCTTCCCACAAGCTATTTCCTTTGTCAAAAATACTCTTCACTCTTTCTCCTTCCACTTCTTCACTTGACAACCTCTCATCTTTCAGACGTCCACTTAAGTATTATTTCTTCAGAGGGGCCTCTCCACCACCTGGGGTTCCCATAATGCCTCATACCCTAATACTCATTCAGGTTTTGTTAGGACTATTTATGTAATTATCTAACTTTCCCGATAGATAGTAGGCTCTCTGAGGACAGGGATCAAATCTATCTTGTATGTGATGCTATCTATCTTGTACGTGACCTAGCATCACATTTAGCATATGTAAGTATTCAACACAAAATGTCTTGAAATAATAAATGAATGTGTGAGAAGCACTGCAGACAAAATGGAAAAAAAAGAGAAAACAAATAATAGTAAATAATAATAGCTACAATTTATTAAGTACTTTCTTTGAACCAGATTCTGTTTAAGATGCTTCACATGCATTATTACCTCATTCAACTCTCACATCAACTCTATGAAGCAAGTGCAATTTTTTTTTTTTTTGGTTTGTTTTTGAGACAGATTCTCACTCTGTCACTCAGGCTGGAGTACACTGGCACAATCTCGGCTCATGCAACCTCCGCTTCCTGGGTTCAAGCAATTGTCCCACCTCAGTCTCCTAAGTAGCTGGGAATACAGGCACGTGCCTCCATGCACAGCTAATTTTTTGTATTTTTAGCAGAGATGGGGTTTCACCATGTTGGCCAGGCTGGTCTCGAACTCCTGATCTCCAGTGATTCACTTGCCTCAGCCTCCCAAAGTGCTAGGATTACAGGCATCAGCCACCATGCCCAGCCGCAAGTGCTATTTTGATACCTATTTTACTATTACAGAAACTGAAGCTTCACGAAGTTAATTGCCTTAGATGATACATATCTGATTTCTACATTCATGATAATGGAAGCTAATTAATATATAAACATTTATTGAACAAATTTCATGCTACAATGCAAGGAGCAGGGGCTTTGGAACTAGAACAAAATAATTATAAATATGAGTTCCATCGCTCTCCAGCTGGGTACTTTCAGCAAGCTATATATGCTTCTGAATCATAGTTTCACATATAATAAAAGGGGGTTAAACACTGTACCTAATGTTAGATAATATATACAAAATGCCTGGTGAAAGTATTTCTTAAATGTTAGTTGCTGCCTTCTTAGCCCCTCTACTGTATATTGTGTAGTAGAAATAGAAAAAGGAATTATACTGTCTAGATCTTCAGAGATCTTACTATCCAGTTGGTGTGAGACTATTAAATATACCTGAAATTAAAGAAAATATCAGGTCAAATAGTAAATACTGTACAATATTCTGTGGTACAGATTATAAATTCAGAAAAGACAAAGATCCAAGATGACTGGAGTGGACCAGAGAAGGCTTCATTATAGAGCACAAATGCGCAGAGATTATTAAAGGATAAATAAGATGCAGAGCAGCAGAAAGAAAGGTGTTTCCCCTTTCCTCTCTCCCCTTTCTGTAGGCAGCAACACATATTAGTGAAGCCAAGAAGCTGCCTCCGAAATTAAGAGGGTGGATAGGATTATGGAAGACTTTGATGGCTAGATTGTGGAGCTGAGATTAGATAAAGTAGGAAATACAGAGCTAATAACAGTTTGGGGTCACAGAAAGGACAAAACGAGGAATGATAATAAATCTTACCGTTTTCATGGGAATATTGTGAAGGATTCATTTCTTTTCCCTAAGAAGAAAGGTATTACTTCTCCAAAATGTTATTCAAACAAATTTGCATTTACAGAAAAGGGAACTAAAGCAAAAAGAAAACAAGTCTCTTGTCTCCTTTCTTGCTATCAGATAATCATCAACAAGGAAGTAGAACACAAAGCCTTTATTGTGGCCCATATAACTCTTACATTACTAAATAATATCACATCTACATACTGGTCAAAGCTAGTCAACCTCGGCTTATTTATAACTCATAACATCAATCTGCACTTCTAGATAGAATATTTTGTGACATGTTTTAATAATCAAGTGCCATTAAAAAACTTTACCCTATGTAAAAGGTCATAGCACTCTCAAGGAAACACAATGAATAACTCCATGCAAACATGCAAATTATAATTTCAGAATTCTAAGACAAAAGTGTCTCATTCTTCCAATGTATCTTTAAAAATGCCCACTATAGGTATTTTTATATCCTTACCCTTTTACCGCTCATTACAAAGGAACCATCAATCAGTTCTACAGCACTCTTAAAACATGTTAAATGAGCCAATGTGGTTTCTTATTACACCCCAGTCTTCTCCTATTACTCCCTTTATTTTAGGTTCTAAAACTTGGGCATTATTTTCTAACCATATGCTACATGCTATGCTGGGGATTATATAACTTTTTGTTTTTATCAAAATGGTACCCTTTTGGTTTAAGCTACATCAGGCTTTCCTTAAATTTATAATTCTAAAAAAATTACTTGTAAAACAGAAGCAAAACTGGTGGGCCCAATTAAATAGAAAAATACTTTTAAAACGATTCTTCTTCTAGTGTTGTTTTTTTTTTTTTTTACCACTTACATCTGTTAGATTTATAATGAAAGTGAATTATTTCCTTCTTTAACAAAGAAAGTCAGAAAATACAGACACTGCTAGACTTAGAAACATACTGTGTATTCTCATAGCTACTGGCTCAATTTCCAAAGTACACAACAAACATGCTCATGAAATCGAGAGAATAAAAATATCCGATCCTTTTAATTCATAGGCGAGGACTTAGAAGATTTGGGATAATAGATCTTGTGTCACTAGGGCACTTTTGTCCTCTTTAATTTTTACAAATCACTAAAATTATTGAATGTAGTTAAAACTTGGCAGCAGTATTACTCCTACCCTGAGTATTTGTTAAGTTTTTCAGTAATGTGGATACATAAATCTAAGCCTAAGGTAGGGTATAATCTCTCAAGGAACTTCAACATTTTTTTTAAGTGGACAAAAAAGTGGAAGTTTTTGGGCTTTTGAGCCTCTAAAAGGCTGCGAAATATTAGGACAAGTTTGTGAAGACGGGGTTTCTCCATGTAGGTCAGGCTGGTCTCAAACTCCCGACCTCAGGTCATCCGCCCTCCTCGGCCTCCCAAAGTGCTGGGATTACAGGCGTGAGCCACCGCGCCTGGCAATTTTGGGATATTTTTAACGCGTGTATTTGAACTGTGTTTTTAATCATTTCTTCGTCAACAAGAGTTTTAATTTTATATTGATTTAGTCCATATTTGGGGGCAGGTGTGGCCAATTTTTATTTTTATCTTAATTGTTATTAAAAAATAGTTCCTAACATGAAGCAACTGTTAACTTTTAACAGTTCAGGGGTCTCTGAACTACCGAGGAACTGGACCACGAGCATTCAGATAGCTGTTACACATTAGAAGCTTTTTATTTCCCTATTGTCAGTCACAGCATTAACACATAACATACACACACACACACACCCCCCTAGTTTTGCATCTGTAGCTACCATTAAAGAGGAGGAGTTGAACAGCAGAGATCGGGGAAATCTACCAACTTTTACTCTGCCACTTCTGGCCCAATTCTCAAAAGTCTGTCTCCCTAAATAAAAAGAACAAAGTAATTTTCACAAGTGTGGGAATCTCCTCTCTCGAGCTCCTAGGATGGAGGGGTGGAGTAACCATGGCCTGACTGGTCAGAGGGAGGAATAGTCCGGGAGTCGCTTCCTCACCGCGGTGGATCCTTTCTTCACCGCTTCCTGGGCATATTCAACTTGAAAAAGGTGTCCGTCTGGGGAGAAGACAGTGATCGCCCTGTCGTATCGCGATGCCATCGCACAGGACTACAAGGGCTTGACGCTGAGCTTCCCGCTGCTGCAGCTGAGGCAGGCTGGGAGCCGCCAACGACACAGCGCGCTACCGCCCGGAAGCGCTAGCACATGCGCCACTAGCTGCCTCCCGGAAGTCCCTGCCCCCGCGCTTCGGCTGCTTCCGGGAAGTCCTTGAGCCTTTGGCGGCCTCCGGATGTCCTCGCGCTTGCCAGCCTGTGTTACCCCAGCAGTGCCTATGAGTTGACGGCATTCTTCCCCTGCCTTTCATGTCTGACGCATATCTCCGTTTCCCCACTACCGTGTTGCCTCAGGGATGGTGTCACGGCACTCGAGTTACAAAAATAATATCAAAGATTAGGGCTTATGAGGTCTTCAGAGATCAGCTATTTTTGTTATCGCAAACATGTTGGAGAAACTGTGGTAAGTTAAATATCAGTTCCTTCCCTTTGGTTTCAAATTCCAAATTTCCTATTCTTTCTCTCTCTCAGGTTAACTCTTGTTATTTGAACCCGAGGAAAGAAAGCACACTTTTCAAAATATTGTTGCTTCTTATATTTTCTGCCTCGTGAGCAAAATAGAGCAGATGAGCAAATGGTCCATTAAATAAAGCAAATAGTCCATCAAACTAATGCTAATGACAATAATTAAGATAATATTCTTTTCATTGGAGAAATTTTGTAAAAACCCAAAGTATGAGACTTAAAAGATGTCTAGAAATTTAGCTATAGCAGAAACTCTTTACAACTTGCTACATTCCTAACTGTGAAGCAACTCTGTTGCTTTCTCCTTATCAATAAAATGGGAATATTAAAACATCTGCAGCAGAGTATTCTGAGCTTAATATGTGTTTATGGGCATAATTACATAAAATGGTGCCTGGTGGGTAGTAATAGCCAGGTAAGTTTAGCTATTATTGCTTTCCATGTGTTGTTTAATATATGCAGTTTTCCACTGGGGAGGATCTTAAAGTTGGTGAAATCAACCCTAACCAAAAAAAGAATAATTTTCTCCAAAGAGGAAAATTTGATTACTTGAATTCCAAATACCTAAATCAGAACTTTAATTGACCTAAAATTTTTTTTTTTTTTTTTTTTTTTTTTTTTTTTTTTTTTTTTTTTTTTTTTTTTTTTTTTGAGACGGAGTCTCGCTGTGTCTCCCAGGCTGGAGTGCAGTGGCGTGATCTCGGCTCACTGCACGCTCCGCCTCCCGGGTTCACGCCATTCTCCCGCCTCAGCCTCCCAAGTAGCTGAGACTACAGGCGCCCGCCACCACGCCCGGCTAGTTTTTTGTATTTTTAGTAGAGACGGGGTTTCACCATGTTAGCCAGGATAGTCTCGATCTCCTGACCTCGTGATCCACCCGCCTCGGTCTCCCAAAGTGCTGGGATTACAGGCTTGAGCCACCACGCCTGGCCAATTTTTTTTTTTTTTTCCACATAGAGACGTGGTTTCCCTATGTTGCCCAATCTGGTCTCAAAGTCCTGGTCTCAAGCAATCCTCCTGCCTTGACCTCCCAAAGTACTGGGATTACAGGTGTGAGCCACCACACCTGGCCTTTAGTTGACTCTTGAAGCAATTTGTACTTATTGCCCCTCCATTGCTTTTCTTCAGTATTACAGTCTTGACAAGTTTGGTTTGACTGCAAAAAACCAGTAATTCCTAATGAAAACAATTCACTCTAACTGGTTACTTTACAATATGATAAACCAACATTTGTCCGAAGTGGTTTTTTGAGGAGTGTTTTGGTGTACTTGTTAAATTATGTTTCCTTTTTATTTTGAAATAGTTATAGATTGACAGGAAGTTTCAAATATAGTAAGAAGAGGTCTCCTATACCCTTCACCCCATTTCCTCCAATGGTAATATTTTACATACATATAATATGGTAACAAAACCAGGAAACTGACATTGGTGTAATGCACAGAGTTTTTTCAGATTTTGCCCATTTTATATACACAACTATATGTGTGTGGTGGGGAGGCCTATGCAATTTATCATGTATAGATTGGTATAATGACTATCATAATCAAGATACAGAGCTCTTTCACAACCACAAAGATCTGTGGTGTTGACTTACAAGACATACACATCTCTCTCCCCCTCTACCATCTCTGGCAACCACTAATCTATTGTGCCTCTCTATAATTTTGCCATTTCAAAAATTTTACCTAAATGGAATCATACCCTATGTAAGTTTTTAGTGACTCTTTATTTTCTAAATAATTATAGACACACAGAAATTTGACAGGACAGTACAGAATGGCCCCTTATACCCTACACTTAGTTTCTGCAATTTGTTACATCTGATACGGTAAAATGTCAAAACCAGGAAACTGACCTTGGTATAGAGCATGTTTATACCATTAGAAGATATTTTGTAAATGTTACACTGCATGATAGTATACACTTCAGAAATATGATAGCATTAAAATGTTGACAAAGTTTAATTAACACATTCAGGTTTAACATCCACACTAAAATATATCAGCTGTGTACCTTTGAGTAGGTATATTTCACTTCACTGAAACTCAGTTTTCTGACCTGTAAAATGGTAACGACACTTATCTTCACAAGACTGTAGTGAAGAACAAATGAAATAATCCATTAATGCACCCATGACTGTGCGTGACACAGAGTAACCACTTAAAAAATGTTAATTATTGTTATTTATCATTGAGTTAACTAAAAAGTAAAGATTACTCTGTAAGAGAGAAATTAGGAAAAGTAAAAATGTAGCATGAACTCATTTATACTTTAAAAAATGTGTATTTGTAAAAATATATGTATATAAATGTATAGAGAAAAGAGTGGAAGTACTTACCCCAAATTTGTGAAAGTGCATTTCTTTGCAGGAGGCCAGGAATTAGAAAATGGGACGACATGGTAGGGACAGAGAAGTTACCATTTTAAACTGTATATCTGTATTATTATTATTTTTTTACCACAGGCATTGTTTATTTTTATAGTTAACAAAAACCATAAGAAACAGTTTAATGCCTAGAAGCTGCAAGCAATTGCAGTTTTGATAGTTTGGACCAAATCTCCCATTGAAAACAACTAGAAATACTAGTCTAAAAATTTTTTTTTAAATGTATATGCTGACTCTAAAGAGCTAACAAGGAATGAGAGTTTGTGATACCAAGATAAAGAAAAGTAGGTAAATCCAGAAGGTTAAGTGAGAAGTAAAGCAGACCTTTCACAGGCATTTGGAGTTCAAAGCCTATCAAGGTATGGGGTGATGGTAAATGTCTAAGTTTTTGTTTAGAACCCAAAGAGCCACAGCTCAGAAGCAGGATTGAACCAAAAATAGACCTATTCTACACTTGGCTGTGGTCACTGCACAGACCAGCCTCTACTCACTCATGCAACTTACTCTGCTTCTTCTCTGACCATGTGTGACAAACCCAATATGTCTGAGATTGATAAATCGAAGAGAACAAAAACAAGACTAAAATCCACTGCCTTCAAAAGAAATGATTAAACAGGAGAAACAATTATGTAAATAGTAATGAGGACTGTGCTGCCAATATACACTACATCCCACAAGCATTGCCTTCTTATTTTACTCCTTTTAGCTGTTTTACTTTATAAGATGCAGAGAAGTGGGATTGAGTTTAAATGACTGTGCTACTGCACTTCACATCAAAGAATCAAGAACTATTGAAAACAAAGGCCATACCTGCCTCTCCTATCTGCCTGTGTGACTGGCAGGGAGCAAAATGAACTTCCTTCAGTATTGGTGAAGGAAGAAGCAGGGTGGGATGACATTGAAATCTAGAGTAAAAACTGTCCAGGGTGTCCTGTAAGGCTGAAAAATGCAGTTTCATCAGAGTGCCTTTAAAAATGATTTTAGTTATTGGTATACACAATTTCTTAAATAAAATTTAGCCTCTTCAAAAAAAATAGACCTATTCTCACAGGGACTAATACCCAGTTTTAAATAATCTCAATGCATAATTGGAATAAAGCCATAGTTTGCAAACTGTGGCCCACACATTTTTGGAGGTACTCAAAAACTTTCAAGGGGTTCACAATGACAAAACTATAGTAAAAATATTAAGACAGTACTTGCCCTTTTCACTGTGCAGATATTTGCATTGACAGTGCAAAAGCAATGGTGGGTGAAACTACTGAAACCTTAATATAAATCAAGGCAGTAGCATTAAAATTATTCTATAGGTTGAGTATTCCTTATCCAAAATGCTTGGGACCAGAAATGTTTCAGATTTTGGATTTTTTCCATATTTTATGGAACTGAATATCTTTGTAAATTTTCTGTCTTGCTGATCTGTCTACTATTGTCAGTGAGGTATTAGAGTGTCCCACTATTATTGCATGGGAGATAAAGTCTCTGAAGGTCTCTAATAACTTGCTTTATGAATCTGGGTGTTCTTGTATTAGGTGTATATATATATTTAGGATAGTTAGGTCTTCTTGTTGAATTGAACCATTTATCATTATGTAATACCCTCCTTTATCTTGTTTGATCTTTAAAGTCTGTTTTGTCAGAAACTAGGATTGCAACCCCTGCTTTTTTTTTTTTTTCTTTTTTTCTTTTTTCTTTTTTTCCTTGTCATCATGATGCTAGCTGGTTATTTTGCAGACTTGTTCGTGTGGTTGCCTCATGGTGTCACTGGTCTGTGTACTTCAGTATGTTTTTGTAGTGGCTGGTAACGATTTTTCCCTTCCCTTATTTCTCCTTTGCTTCTAAAGCTTAGTTCGGTCAGATATGAAATTCTGGGCTGGAGTTTTTTTTTTGGAGACAGGGTCTCACTCTGTCACTCAGGCTAGAGTGCAGTGGCGCAATCTCAGCTCACTGCAACCTCCACCTCCCAGATTCAAGCGATTCTCCCACTTCATCCTCCCAAGTAACTGGGGGTACAGGCAGTGTGCCACCATGCCCGCCTAATTTTTGTATTTTTTGGTAGAGATAGGCTTTCACCATGTTGGCCAGACTGGTCTCGAACTCCTGGCCTCAAGTGGTCTGCCCACCTCAGCTTCCCAAAGTGCTGGGATTACAGATGTGAGCACCTCGCCTGGCCTGGAATTTCTTTTCTTTAAGAATGTTGAATATTTGCCCCCAATCCCTTCTGGCTTGTAAGAGTTGTGCTAAGAGAGGTCCACTGTTAGTCTGATGGGCTTCCCTTTGTAGATGACCCATTTTTTCTCTCTGGCTGCCCTTAACATTTTTTCTTTCATTTCGACCTTGGAGAATCTGATGATTGTGTGTCTTGGGGATGATCTTCTCAAGGAATATCTTATTGGAGTTCTCTGGATTTCCTGAATTTGAATTTTGGCCTGTCTAGCTAGGTTGGGGAAGTTCTCCTGGATGATATCATAAAATAGGTTTTCCATGTTGATTCCATTCTTCCCATCTCTTTCAGGTACCCCAGTCAGTTGTAGATTTGGTCTCTTTACAAGCCGATATTTCTTGGAGGTTTTGTTCATTGCTTTTTATTCTTTTTTCTCTATTCTTGTCTACCTGTCTTGTTTCAGAAGGACAGTCTTCAAGCTCTGAGATTCTTTTCCCCACTTGGTCTATTCTGCTGTTAATACTTGTGATTGCATTGTAAAGTTCTTGTAGTGTGTTTTTCAGCTCTATCAGGTCAATTATATTCGTCTCTATTCTGGCTATTTTGGCTGTCGACTCTTGCATTGTTTTATCATGATTCTTGGCTTCCTTGCCTTGGGTTGCAACATGCTCCTTTAGCTCACTGAAGTTCATTTTTATCCACATTCTGAAGCCTGTTTCTGTCATTTCAGCCATCTCAGCCTCAGCCCAGTTCAGAACCCTTGCTGGAGAGGTGTTGTGGTCATTTGGATGAAAGAGGGCACTCTGGCTTTTTGAGTTTTAAGTGTTTTTTGTGCTGATTCTTTCTCATCTTTGTGGGCTTATTGACCTTCGATATTTGAGGTTGTTGACTTTTGGATAGGGTTTTTGTATTGTTGCTGTTTGTTTATTTTTCTTTTAATAGTCTGGCCCCTCTTCTGTAGGGCTGCTGCAATTTACTGGTGGTCTGCTCCAGACTCTAGTCACCTCGGTTTTTCCAGTACCTGGAGGTATCACCAGTGAAAGCTATGAAACCATTGAGGTGGCAGCCTATCCCTTCCCTCTGGAAGCTCCATTGTATAGGGGGGTACTGACCTGTTGCCCACCCAAATGCACCTGTAGGAGGTGACTGGAGACCCCAGTTGGGAGGTCTCACCCAGTCAGGAGGAACAAGATCAAGGATCCATTTAAAGAAGCAGTCTGGCTGCTTTTTGGTAGAATAGTTGTGTTGTGCTGGGTGATCCCTTCAGCCTCTGATCAGTTTGGGCTCTCTAAGGACTGCAGGCTGGATCAGCTGAGGTGCCTAAGCAGCAAAGGTAGTGACCCTCCTTGCCCTCCAGGCTCTCCATCCCCGGGGGACATTAGAACTCTGTTCACTATAGAACACTGGTGGGGGGTAGCTGGAGGCCCCAGCTGGGAGGACCTGCCCAGCGAGGAGGAATGGATCAGGGTTTTACTTAAGAACCAGTCTGGCCACACACTGACAAAACAGCCGTGCTGTGCTAGGGAACCACCTATGCTTCAGTTGGCTTGGACCCTCCAGATCCCACAGGCTGGAGTAGCCGAGTTGCCCAAACAGCAAAGGTGGCAGCCTGCCCCTCCTCCCAGGCACTCTGTCCCAAGGAGAAATCAAAACTTTGTCCATAGAATATGGGCAAGGGAGGCTGGAGGCCCCAGCTGTGAGGTCCTGCCCAGTGAGGAGGAATGAATTGGGGTCCCACTTAAGGAAGCAGCCTGGTTATACTTTGGGAAAACAGTTGTGCTGTGCTGGGGGGTCCCTTCCTGTCTGTACCATTTGGACTCCCCAAAGCTGGCAGGCTGGAGTAGCTGTGTGGTCCAAACAACAAAGGTGGTGGCCCACCCCTTCCCCCAGGCGCTCCATCCTAGGGAGAGAGCAGAGCTGTCTGTAGAATATGGGCAAGGTGGCTGAAGGACCGAGCTAGGAGCTCCTGCCCCTTGAGGAGGAATTGGATGGGGGTCCTGCTTAAATAAGCAGCCAGGCCATGTTTTGGTAAAGCAGCTGTGCTGTGTTGGGGGATCCCTTTCTTGTCTGGACTGTTTGGGCTCTCCAAAGCCCATAGGCATGCTGGAACTGTTGAATCTCCAATAGCAAAGATGGCAGTCCGTCCCCACCCCCCGCCCCTGCCCCCACCCAGCCCTGGCTCTGTTCTGTCCCAGGCAGGGGCTACCCTGTTGCCGGTGGCTAGCTGGAATTCCAAGCCAGTCAGTCTTATGAAGTGTTGTGGAAATGAGGGTCCCTGGATTCAGTCCTCTTCCTAGGGGTATGTACCGACCTCCTACCTTGCCTGAGTTGCAGTCATTTTTGCTGGAGATCCCAGGGCTGGAATATGTAAAGCTCCTGGGTCTTTGTGACTGCCTGAGCAGTTGCTTTGCTGAGGCTCCAGACAACATTGTGTCGGACCCCCAGGCCCTAGTGGAGTGGGTTTACGAGGGGGTCTCCTCATCCAAGGGTTGCAAAGATCCATGGGAGAAGTGTGATTTCCCGGGGTCACACATTCACTCGCCGCTTCCCTTGGCTGGGGCCAGGGGTTCCCTTGGCTGTGTGTAGCTCCTGGGTAGACTGTCACCTTGCCCTGCTTTTCTCTGTTCTCCGTGGGTCGAGTTGTTTCCCTGATCAGTCCCAATGTGAGTACCTGGATGTTTCAGTTGAAGGTGCTGTATTTACTCACCCCTTTCATTCCTCTCTGACAGAGCAGGAGCATTGCCGTCTTGGACAAACAGCACCATTTTAAGTTCCCTTTGATTAAAAAACCGCCTAAATTCAGCCCCAAACACTCAGCCTAATGCCTAATGTTAGCATGACCATAAACCACAAAGACGTCTCTGACCAAAAACATTCCAGTCCTGAGTTAAACTCCCTTCCAGAAACATTCCGAGCCTGCGATAAGCTCTTCCTCCTTAAACCCTTAAATACCCTTAGTCTGTAAGAGAGAATGCTCCTGACCTAAATCAGCCAGAAGCCTGTCTCTGGTTTATTCTCCAAAAGAAACCTGTCTTTGTCTGTTGAGCCATTTTCATGTTTCTTTCTGCTTTCTCTGACCCTTATACTCTCCATGAGTACAAAGCACTGTAGCTGCTTCTAATTGGCCATCTTGACCCCACTGAAACTAGGTTATACATTTTAACTTAAAGAAACTACCACTTTTTGAGTGTTGGTCTAGTATCAAGGAATATCCAGTGATTTGATATCATTGGATGATTGATCTGAAGTTATCTAAAAAGGCTATTTAAATAATACTCCTCTCTTTCCTCATATATATCTTTATGAGGCTAGATTTTTCCCCCATATTTCAACCAAAGTAACATTTTAGCCATTTGAATATAGAGGCAGATAAGAGAATTCATCTGTATTCTATTAAGCTAGACATTGAAGAGATTTGCAATGTTACTCTTTTCACTATTTTTTTTAAATTTTGGAAAATACAGGTTTTTTTAATAGAAATGTGTTAAACATGCCAATATACAATGAGTTTATTTTTTCATTAATTAGTAAGTAATATATCAGATTGGGCGTGGTGGCTCACACCTGTAATCTCAGCACTTTGGGAGGCTGAGGCAGGTAGAACACTTGAGGTCAGGAGTTCAAGAGCACCTGAGCAAGATGGTGAAACCCCATCTCTACTAAAAATACAAAAATTAGCTGGGTGTGGTGACAGGCACCTGTAATCCCAGCTACTCAGGAAGCCGAGGCAGGAGAATCGCTTCAAAGTGGGATGCGAAGGTTGCAGTGAGCGGAGATCATGCCACTGCACCCCAGCTGCGGTGACAGAGCGCGACTCTGTCTCAAAATAAAAAAATAAATAAAGTATCTTTTAATTTCTATTTTGGTAATATTGATGGAACCCATGAAGAAAAAAAAAAAAAAACTACTTGAGGTCTTCAATAACTTTAAAGAGGCAAAGTGTTCTTGAGGCCAAAAGCTTTAAAGCACTAGGATAAAGCATTGTTAGTGTCCCTGGATGACTAGCTGCCTTCCAGAAGCAAAAGTAAATCCTCTGTACAGGAAAATAATATCACGCAGAGTCTCAAATAATTGTTGCGATTTTTCATATGCAATATGTTCTGCTCCATCAAAAATAACCATGCACACAAAAGACATGTTACCAAACAACGAGAGAAACAATAGGCAATAGAAAGAGATGAATATAAAGTTCAGATAATGAATTTATCAGATATATATTTGTAAAACAATTAAGATAATTATTTTCAAGGGATTAAAGACAAGATAGAGATTTTCAGCAGGGACTAAAAGTGTCAATAAACAGTCCATTGGAAATTGTAGAAATGAGAACTACATTAATGGAAATTGAGAGCTCAATGAATGGATTTTAAAATGAGTCAACCTAGTTGAAGAGAAAAGTGAAGAACTAGATGATAGTTCAAAAAAAATCTATATCAAAGCAACCACAGATAAAATGATAAAGAACACTGAAAAAAATAAATGAAACATATTGGATATGTTGAAAAATCTAATGTATGTATAGTTGGGGTACCAGAAGAATAGAGATTTTAAAATAGAGTAGAATCAACATAAAAGGATACTTGGTTTAGAATTTTTTTCAAAACTGACAAAAGAATTAAGCAACAGATTCAGGAAAAACTGTTACCACCAAGCAGAATAAAATTCACACTTAGAAAAGCCACAATAAATCTACTTTAAACCAAAGACAGAAAATCTTAACGCTATCCAAAGGAAAAAAATAGACATATTACCAAAAAAGGAGCCACAATAGGACTGTCAGATGATATCCAGGCGGTTACAATGGGAATCTATCTTCAACTTGCTAAAATGAAATAAATGCAAACATGATATTCTGTATTTAGTGGAAAATGTTCCAAATTACAAGGCAGAATTAAGGTATTTTTCAAAAGCAGAAACCAGTCACTGGCAGACACTCAAGAAAGGAAATACAAAAGAATGTTCTTTAGACAGAAAAAAATGATCAAAAATGGAAGTTTAGAGATGCAAGAAGAAATGAAGAGCATTAAGGATAATGTATATGCACCAATTCAAATAAACACTAAATAAACTCTTATGGGCTTATGAGTATTAACATTTGTGACAAAATAATATGTAACTTTGGTAAGGGGGCAAATGGAGTTAAGTATTCTAACTTCCTTTCATTATCGTAGTAAGTAGTAAAACTTCTAACTTATATTCAACTCAAGTGGTCCAGAAGGCATGTTGTAATCTCTGGGAAAACCACTAAGAGAATCATGTAAGAATGTTGGCTCGGTGTGGTGGCTCACACTTGTAATCCCAGCACTTTGGCAAGCCAAGGTGGGCGGGTCACTGAGGTGAGGAGTTGGAGACCAGCCTGGCCAATATGGTCACACCGCATCTCTACTAAAAATACAAAAATTAGCTGGGCGCGGTGGTGCACGCCTATAGTCCCGACTACTCAGGAGGCTGAGACAGGAGAATCACTTGAACCCAGGAGGCAGAGTTTGAAGTGAGCTGAGATCACGCCATTGCACTCCAGCCTGGGCATGTCAGCAAGACTCTGTCTCAAAAAAAGACATGGTAGCTCACGCCTGTAATCCCAGTACTTAGGGAGGCTGTGGTGGGAGGATCACAAGGTCAAGAGTTCAATACCAGCCTGACCAACATGGTGAAACCCCGTCTCTACTAAACATACAAAAAAGTAGCTGGGCATGGTAGTTCATGATTGTAATCCCAGTTACTTAGACTGAGGCAGGAGAATCGCTTGAACCTGAGAGGCGGAGGTTGCAGTGAGCTGAGATTGTGCCACTGCATTCCAGCCTGGGTGACAGATGGAGATTCCATCTCAAAAGAAAAAAAAAAAAAGAATCATATAAGACTGTATAATCATAAATAATAAAATAATCTAAAGAACACATGAGAAGAAACACAAAGGAACAATAAGAGACTTGGATAATAGCAAACAGTGTTATAGTGGATTTAAAGATTGCTATATTAATATTTATATTCTCTATAATGGAATGAGTTTTTTAAACTTTTATTTTAAGTTCAGGGATACATGTGCAGGTTTGTTAAATAGGTAAACTCAAGTCATGGGGGGTTTGTTGTAAGGTTATTTCATCACCCAGGTATTAAGCTTAGTACTCATTAGTTATTTTTCTGGATCTTCTCCCTCCTCCCACCCTTTACCCTCTGGTAGGCTCCAGTGTCATTCCCCTCTATGTGTGTATGTGTTCTCATCATTTAGTTTCCACTTATAAGTGAGAACATGTGGTATTTGGCTTTGTTGCTGCAAAGGGCATAATCTCATCCTTTTTTATGACTGCATAGTATTTCATGGTGTATATGTTTCACATTATCTTTACCCTATCTGTCATTGATGGGCATTTAGGTTGATTCCCTATCATTTCTATTGTAACTTCTGCTGCTATGAATATATATGTGTACATGTCTTTATATTCCTTTAGGAATGATTTATATTCCTTTAGGTATATACCCATTCATGGGATTGCCGGGTCTAATGGTGGCTCTGTTCTTAGCTCTTTGATGAATTGCCACATTACTTTCCACAGTGGTTGAACTAATTTCTACTCCCACCAACAGCGTATAAGCTCTCCTTTTTCTCCACAGCCTCACCAGCACCTGTTATTTTTGACATTTTCACCATAGTCATTCTCACTGGTGTGAGATGGGATCTCATTGTGGTTTTGGTTTCCATTTCTCTAGTGATCAGTGATGGTGAGCTTTTTTTATATGCTTGTTGGCTGTGTGTATGTTCCCTTTTGAGAAGTGTCTGTTCATGTCCTTTGCCCACTTTTTAATGGGGTTGTTTTTTCCTTGTAAATTTGTCTAAGTTCCTTGTAGATGCTGGATATTTGACTTTTGTCAGATGTGTTTATTGAACAGATATTTCTTTCCCCATTGTTTATTTTTGTCAGCTGTTGAAGACCAGATGGATGTTAGGTATGCAGCTTATTTCTGGGCTCTCGATTCTGTTTTATTGGTCCATGTGTCTGTTTTTGTACCAGCACTATGCTATTTTGGTTACTGTAGCCCTGTGGTATAGGTTGAAGTTGGGTAGCATGATGCCTCCAGCTTTCAACAGTCAAGCTGAGAGCCAAATCAGGAATGCAATCCCATTCACAATTGCTATGAAAAGAATAAAATACCTAGGAATACTGCTAACCAAGTATATTAGTCCATTTTCACATTGCTATAAAGAGCTACCTGGGACTAGGTAGTTTATAATGAAAAGAGGTTTACGGGCGCGGTGGCTCACGCCTGTAATCCCAGCACTTTGGGAGGCCGAGGCGGGCGGATCACAAGGTCAGGAGATCGAGACCACGGTGAAACCCCGTCTCTACTAAAAATACAAAAAATTAGCCGGGCGCGGTTGTGGGCGCCTGTAGTCCCAGCTACTCGGGAGGCTGAGGCAGGAGAATGGCGTGAACCCGGGAGGCGGAGCTTGCAGTGAGCCGAGATCGCGCCACTGCACTCCAGCCTGGGCGACAGAGCGAGACTCCGTCTCAAAAAAAAAAAAAAAAAAAAGAAAACAGGTTTAATTGACTCACAGTTTTTCAGGCTATAGAGGAGTCAAGACTAGGTGAGGCCTTGGGAAACTTACAGTCACAACAGAAGGCAAAGGGGGAAGCATGCACATATTCACTTGATGACAGGAGAGAGAGAGAGAAAGGGGAAGTGCCACATTTTTAAACCATCAGATCTCATGAGAACTCACTGCTTATCACAAGAACAGCAAGGGGGAAATCCGCCCCCATGATCCAGTCACCTCCAACCAGGTCCCTCCTCTGAAAGTGGGAATTACAAATCAATATGAGATTTAGTTGGGGACGCAGAGCCAAACCATATCATTCCACCCCAGCACCCCTTAACCCTCATGTCCTTCTCATGTTTCAGAACACAATCATGCCTTCCCAATGGTTCCTCAAAGTCTTAACTCATTCCAGCATGAACTCAAAAGTCCAAGTCCAAAGTCTCATATGAGACAAGGCAAGTCCCTTCCACTTACAAGCCTGTAAAATAAAAAACAATTTAGTTACTTCCAAGATACAGTGGGTATACAGGCATTGGGTAAATGCTCTCATTCCAAATGGGAGAATTGGCTGATATAAAGGGGCTACAGTCTCCATGGAAGTCTGAAACCCAGCAGGGCAGTCACTGAATCTTAAAGCTCTGAAATAATCTCCTTTGACTCCATGTCTGACATGCAAGGCCTGCTGATACAAGGGGTGGGCTCCCAAGGCCTTGGGCAGCTCCACAAGCCTGGGTGACAGAGCAAGATTCCCTCTCAAACAAACCAAAGCAAACAACATTAAAGAGTAAAGAAAAGTTGAAAGTAAAATGATGAAAAAGATACATCATGCAAACACTAAACAAAGAAAGGTAGTATAACAAAGTAGACGTTGGATCAAGATGCATAGCAAGAGATACTAAAGGACATTTTGTAATGATAAAAGGTTTAGTTTACTGAGATACCTAACAATTCCTAATTTGTACCTAGTACCAATCATTGTTGTAAGATATTTTAATGAAGGTTTTTTTTTTTTTTTGGTAATTGATAAAATAAGCAGACAAAAAATTAAAACCCAATATAGAATATTTAAACAACCCAACTAATAAACTTGGCATCTCTTTCACTTTCTGTCTGTCTCTCTCTCTATCTCACACACATACCCCAAACAACTGTGGACTAAACATACATTTTGAGCAAATGTGGAACATTTACAAAAATTGGATATATGGTAGACCATAAGGCAAGTTTTGCAAATTGTAAAGGATTAAATGCATATAGAATTTTTGCGTCCCTTCCCTAGTGCAGTTAAGCCAGGAATCAGTTACCAGCACCATAACTAGAAATTGTTTCGTAACATTTATTTTTGAGACAGGGTCTTGCTCTGCCACCCAGGCTGGAGTGCAGTGGTACAGTCAGATCTCACCATAGCCTTGAACTCTTGGGCATAAATGATCCTCCCACCTCACCCTCCCAAGTAGCTGGGACCACAGGCGCATGCCACCATGCCCAGTTAGTTGAAAAAAAAAATGCTCATGGGCCCAAGCAATCCTCCTGTCTTGGCCTCCCAAAGTGATTACAGGCATGAGTCACCATGCCCAGCCCACAACATTTTCAAAATGTATTTGAAAAATTTTTAATGTATTTTGAAATAACCAAGGGTCAAAGAAGAATTCACAGTGGAAATTAGGAAATATTTTGAACTGGGTCATAACAAAAATATAATGTATTAAAACTTGTGTGATGCAGCCAAAGCAGTGATCAGGAAGAAAATGATAGCATTAAGTGCACACATTAGAAAAGAAGAAAAACTAAAAATCAATTACCTCAGTATCAATTTGAAGATGTTATATTAAACAATAAGATACTTGAGATTCAGGAAAATGTCAAAACCCATTTCAAGGAAGCTAAGAATCACAATAAAATGATGCAAGTGCTCAGAGATGAAATAGTTATTATGAAAAAGAACCAAACTGATCTGATAGAGCTGAAAAACAGACGATAAGAATTGCATAATGCAATTGGAAGTACTAACAGCAGAATAGACCGAGCTGAAAAAAGAATCTCCGAGCTCAAAGACTGGCTCTCTGAAATAATTCACTCAGATAATAATAAAGGAAAAAAAGTAAAAGAGAATGAACAAAACCTCTAAGAAATCCATGTTTGTGTAGTGAGACCAAATCTATGACCGACTGGCATCCCTGAAAGAGATGAGGAGAAAGCAAACTTGCTTGCAGCTTGGAAAACATATCTTAAGATTTCATTTATGAAAACTCCCCCAGCCTTTCTAGAGAGGCCAGCATTCAAATCCAGGAAATGCAGAGAACCCCCATGAGTTATTACACAAGAAGACCATTCCCAAAACACATGATCATCAGATTCTCCAAGACTGAAATACAAGAAAAAAATGTTAAAGGCAGCTAAGGAGAAGGAGCAAATCACCTACAAAGGGAACCCCATTAGGCTAAGAGTGGACCTTTCACCAGCAACACACTACAAGACAGAAGAGATTAGTGGCCTATATTCAAACTTCTTTAAAAAAAATTAAACCAATAATTTTGTATCCTGCCAAACTATGCTTCATAAGTGAAGGAGAAATAAGATCCTTTTCATTCAAGTAGATGCTGAGGGAACTTGTTACCACCAGACCTGCCTTACAAGAAGCCCTGAAAGGAGCACCAAATATTGAAAGGAATGACCATTACCAGCCTGACTGGTAATGACTATGAAAATGCACTTAAGTACACAGACCAGTGACACTATAAGGCACAAACAAGTCTATATAACAACCAGTTAACAACACAAGTGCCTTTTAATTCAGGCCTTTAGCCCATTTATATTCAAGGTCAGTATTGATATGCGCAGATTGAGTCTGCAGATTTGATCCTGTGGGCAGATTGCTTGAGCTTAGGAGTTCAAGACTAGTCTGGGCAACATGGTGAAACCCTGTCCCTACAAAAAAATAGAAAAATTAAGCTGGGCATTGTGGCATGTGCCTGTGGTCCCAGCTATTTTAGGGACTGAGGTAGGAGCCTAGGAAGTTGAGGCTGCAGTAAGCCGAGATCTTACCACTGCATTCCAGCCTAGGTGACAGAGTAAGACCCTCTCTCAAAAACAAAACAAAACAAAAGGGAGACCCAATGGTATACTCTCTGCAAGAGACCTTCCTCACACACAATGATATCCTATTGGCTCAAAATAAAAGGATGGAGAAACACTACCAAGCAAATGGAAATCATGAAAAAAGCAGGAGTTGCCACCGTAATTTCAGACAAAATAGACTTTAAACCAAACATATCAAAGAAGACAAAGAAAGACATTACATAATGGTAAAGCGTTCAATTCAGCAAGAAGACCCTAACTATCCTAAATATATATGCACCCAACACAGGAGTGACCAGATTCATTAAGGAAGTTCTTGGAGACCTACAAAGAGACTTAGATACCCACACAAAAATGTTGGGAGACATCAACACCCCACTGACAGTATTAGATCATTGAGTCAGAAAATTAAGAAAGATATTGAGGACCTGAAGTGAACACTTGACCAAATGGACCTAATAGACGGCTATAGAACTCTCCACCCCAAAACAAGAGAATATACATTCTTCTCATTGTCACACGGGACATACTCTAAAATTGATCACACAATTTTACGTAAAATAATACTCAGCAAATTCAAAAAAATGAAATCATCCCAATCACACTCTTGGACCACAGCACAATAAAAATAAAAATTAATACTAAGAAAATGACTCAAAACCATACCAGTATATGGAAATTAACCTCCTCCTGAGTGAATTTTGGCTAAACAATTAAGGCAGAAATCAAGACATTCTTTGAAACTTCCGAGAACAAAGATAAAGCATATCAGAACCTCTTGGACACAGCTAAGTCAGTGTTAAGAGAGAAGTTTATAGCACTAAATGCCCACATCAAATGGTTAGAGAGATCTCAAATTAACAACCTAACATCACAACTAGAAGAACTAGAGTAGCAAGAGCAACCAATGCCAAAGCTAGCAGAATGTGAGAAATCACCAAAGTCAGAGCTGAACTGAAGCAAATTGATATATGAAAAACCACAGAAAAGAGCAATGAATCCAGGAATTGGCTGTTTGAAAAAATTAGTAAGATCAATAGACTGCTGGGTAGATTAATAAAGAAAACAAAAGGGAAGATCCAAATCAACACAATTAGAAATGACAAATGGGACATTACCACTCATCCTATAGAAATACAAACAGCATCAGACACTACTGTGAACACCTGTAAACACACAAACTAGAAAACTTAGAAGAAATGGATATATTCCTGGACACATACAACCTTCCAAGAATGGACCGGTAAAAAATTGAATCCCTGAACAGATCAATAATGAGTTCCAAAATTGAATCAGTTATAAAAAGCCTATCAATAATAACAAAAAAGCCCAAGATCAGAAGGATTCACAGCCAGATTCTACCTAATGTATAATGAAGAGCTGGTGCCTTTACTACTGAAACTATTCCAAAAACGTGAGGAGGAAGGACTCCTCCCCAACTCACTGTATGAGGCCAGAATTTTCCTGAGTACTAAAACCTGGCAGAGATAAGACAAAAACAAAAACAAAAACAAACAAATAAAAAAAACAAACTTCAGGCCAATATCCTTGATGAAAATTCATGCAAATATCCTTAACAGATTACTAGCAAGCCAAATCCAACAACACATCAAAAAACTAATCCACCACAATGAATTAGGCTTAATCCCTAGGATGCAAGGTTGGTTCAACATATGCAAATTGATAAATTTGATGAATCACAGAAAAAGAATTAAAAACAGTCCATGGTGGCTTATGCCTGTAACCCCGGCACTTTGGGAGGCTGAGGCAGATGGATTACCTAAGGTCAGGAGTTCAAGACCAGCCTGGCCAACATGGTGAAACCTCGTCTCTTCTAAAAATACAAAAAATTAGCTGGGTATGGTGGCAGACACCTGTAATCCCAGCTCTTGGGAGGCTGAGGTAGGAGAATTGCTTGAACCCGGGAGGTGGAGTTTGCTGTGAGCTGAGATTGTGCCATTGCACTCTAGCCTGGGCAATAAGAGCAACACTATGTCTCAAAAAAATAAAATAAAATAAAAGTAAAAAAGAATTAAAAACAAGTATCACATGATTAATAGATGCAGAAAAGGCTTTCTATAAAATTCATTATTCCTTTATGTCAAAAATCCTCAATAAGGTAGGCAGTAAAGGAACATACTTAAAAACAATAGCCATCTTGAGACACAGTGAACTGAATGGGCAAAAGCTGAAAATATTTCCCCCTGAAAACCAGCAAAAGACAAGGATGCCCTGTTTCACCACTCCTGTTCAACACAATATTGGAAGTCCTGGCCAGTGCAATCAGATAAGAGAAAGAAATAATAGGCATCCAAATAGGAAGAGAGGAAGTCAGACTACTCTTGTTTGTAGATGACATGATTTTTTTTTTCCTTTTTGAGATGGAGTCTCGCTCTGTTGCCCAGGGTGGAGTGCAGGGGCACGATCTCGGCTCGCTGCAGCCTCTGCCTCCTGGTTTCAAGTGATTCTCCTGCCTCAGCTTCCCGAGTAGCTGGGACTGCAGGTGCACACCACCATGCCCAGCTAATTTTTGTGTTTTTAGTAGATTTGGGGTTTCATGATGTTGGCCAGACTGGTCTTGAACTCCTAACCTTGTGATCTGCCTGCCTTGGCCTCTCTAAGTGCTGGGATTACAGGCGTGAGCCACCATGCCTGGCCACATGATTCTATATCTAGAAAACTCAATAGTCTCTGCCCAAAAACTACTTGATCTGATAAACGACTTCAGCAAAGTTTCAGGATACAAAATCAACAGAAAAATCTGTAGCATTCCTCCCACAACATCCCAGCTGACAGCCAGATCAGAAATGCAATCTCAGTTACAATTGCCACAAAAAGAATAAAATACCTAGGAATACAGTTAAGCAGGGAGGTAAGAGATCTCTACAATGAGAATTAAAAAACACTACCCAAATCAGAGATGACACAAACAAATGGAAAAACATTTTGTGCTTATGGATTAGAAGAATCAATACTGTGAAAATGGCCATACTGCCAAAGCAATTTAGAGGATTCATTGCTATTTCTTTCAAACTACCAGTGACATTCTTCATAGAATTAGAAAACAGATGGTGGCTCACACCTGTAATTCCAGCACTTTGGGAGGCCAAGGCCAGTGGGTTGCTTGAGCTCAGGAGTTTGAGAGCCTGCCTAGGCAACACAGTGAAACCCTGTTTCTGGAAAAAAAAAAAAAAAAAAAAGAAAAAAAGAAAAAATCCCACTATTTAAAAACCCAGATGGAACCAAAAAGGAACTCAAATAGCCAAGCCAATTGTAAGCAACAAGAACAAAGCTAGAGTTATCACATTATCCAATTTCAAACTATACTGAAGGGCCACAGTAACCAAAACAGCATGGTACTGGTACAAAAACAGACACATAAACCAGTGGAACAGAATAGAGAGCTCAGAAATAATCCCACACACATACAATCATTTGGTCTTCGACAAAGCTGACAAAAACAAACAATGGGGAAAAAAAAGAGTCCCTAGTCAATAAATGTTGCTGGGATAACTGCCTAGCCATACGGAAAAATTTGAAACTGGCCCTCTATCTTACACCGCTTACAAAAATCAACTCAAAATCAATGAAAGACTTAAATGTAAAACCTAAAACCTTAAAAATTCTGGCAGATCACCTAGGAAATGCCATTCTGGACATAGGAATGGGGCAAAGATTTCATGACGAAGATGCCAAAAGCAATTGTAACAAAAACAAAAATTGACAATTAGGATCTAATTAAACTAAAGAGCTTTTTCACATCAAAAGAAACTATCAATAGTGTAAACAGACAACCTACAGAATGGGAGAAAATGTTTGCCAACTATGCATCCAATGAAGGACTAAGATCCAACATCTGTAAGGAACTTAAACAAATTTACAAGAAAACAACAACCCCATTAACAAGTAGGCAAAGGACATGAACAGACACTTTTCAAAGGAAGAGATACATGTGGCCAACAAGTGTATGAAAAATGCCCAACATCACTAATCATTAGATAAATGCAAATTAAAACCACAATGAGATACCATCTCACAACAATCAGAATGGCTTTTGTGAAAAAGTGAAAAGAGGTACTGGCAAGTTGGTGGAGAAAAGGGAATGCTTATACACTGTTGTGGGAGTGTAAATTGGTCAGCCATTGTGGAAAGCAGTATGGTGATTCCTCAAAGAACTTCAAACAGAACTATCATTCAACCCAGCAATCCCATTATTGATTGTATACCCAATGGAGTCTAAATTATTCTATCAGAAAGACACATGCAGATGTATATTCATTGTAGCACATCTTTTACAATAGCAAAGAGATGGAAATGCTCATTAATGATAAATGCTCATTAGTGATAGACTGGATAAAGAAAATGTGGTACATATAGACCACAGAATACTATGTAGCCATAAAAAAGAATGAGATTATGTCCTTTGCAGCAATGTGGATGGAGCCATGGAGGCTATTATCCTAAGCAATGTAACACAGGAATAGAAAACCAAATACCACATGTTATTAGGGGGAGCTATAAAATGGGAACACAAGGATACTAGGATGGGAACAACAGACACTGGGGCCTACCAGAGTATGAAAGGTGGGAGGAGGGAGACGGAATAGAAAAAAAAATACCTATTGGGTACTATGTTTATTACCCAGGTGATGAAATTATTTGCACACCAAACCCCTGTGATACACAGTTTACCTACATATCAAACCTGCACATGTACCTAAACAAAAGTTAAAAAAAGGAAGATACATTTGAAAGGACAAAAAACAAACTAAAAAACAAAAACCTCCCCAAACCCAGGATGGTAAACGCAAGAAAAGTGGAAGAAATGAAATAATAAAGATAAGGATCAGCTGGGCATGGAGGCTCATGCCTGTAATCCCAGCACTTTGGGAGGCTGAGGCAGGTGGATCACCTGAGGTCAGGAGTTCAAGACCAGCCTGGCCAGCATTGTGAAACTCCATCTCTACTAAAAATACAAAAATTAGCTGAGTGTGGGTGTGGGTGTAGGTGTGGCTGCACCTGTAATCCCAGTTATTTGGGAGGCTGAGGCAGGAGAATTGCTTGAACTTGGGAGGTGGAGGTTGCAATGAGCCAAGATCGCGCCATTGCACTCCAGCCTGGGTTACAATTTTATGGCTGACTACTACTTGATTGTTTATACACACCACACATTTTTTGAGACTGTCTCTCAAAAAAACAAACAAATAAAGATAAGGGTAGATATTAATGAAATAAAAAGTATGCAATAGAGAAGGATAAGAAAACTGAAGTTTGGATTGTTGAAGTCTAGTCTCAAACTCCTGGGCTCAAGCCACCTGCCCGCATCGGCCTCCCAAAATGCTGGAATTACAGGCTTGAGCCACCATACCTGGCCAATTTTAGCTCTTAAATATAGGTCTTTGTTAATGTTTACATATGGTATTAGGTAAAAGTCACCTTCATTCTTGTGTACATGGGTATTCAGTTGCTCAGGACCATTTCTTCACGAGACTGATCTTTCTCAATGGAATTATGTACAAGTGGTAGCTTTTTAAAGGGTGTATTCTGGTATGTAATCTGAAACCTTATCAGTGATTTTTTTTGTGCGTATTCTGTTAAAATTCATTGGTCTGTTTTGTACTTGAAATAGAGTTGTATTTGTTGCAGGACGTTAGGGACCCCAAACGGAGGGACCGGTTGAAGCCGTGGCAGAAGAACATAAATTGTGAAGATTTCATGGACATTTATTAGTTCCCCAAATTAATACTTTTATAATTTCTTACACCTGTCTTTACTGCAGTCTCTGAACATAAATTATGAAGATTTCATGGGAGACATCACTTCCCCAGTCAATACCCCTGTGATTTCCTATGCTTGTCTTTACTCTCTTAATCCTGTCATCTTCGTAAGCTGAGAAGGATGTATGTCGCCTCAGGACCCTGTGATGATTGCGTTAACTGCACAAATTGTTTGTAGAGCATGTGTGCTTAAACAATATGAAATCTGGGCACCTCGAAAAAAGAACAGGATAACAGCAATGTTCAGGGAGCAAGGGAGATAACCTTAAACTCTGACTGCAGGTGAGCCAGGCAGAACAGATCCATATTTCTCTTCTTTCAAAAGCAAATAGGAGAACTATCACTGAATTCTTTTTCTCAGTGAGGAACATCCCTGAGAAAGAGAATGCACCCCAAGGGTAGGCCTCTAAAATGGCCTCTTTGGGGATGGCTGTCTTTTACGGTCATAGACAAAGGGATGAAATAAGCCCCAGTCTCCCATAGTGCTCCCAGGCTTATTAGGATGAGGAAATTCCCGCCTAATAAATTTTGGTAGACTGGTTGTCTGCTCTCAAACCCTGTCTCCTGATAAGATGTTATCAGTGACAATGTGTGCCCGAAACTTCATTAGCAATTTTAATTTCGCCCTGTCCTGTGGTCCTGTGATCTCGCCCTGCCTCCATTTGCTTTGTGATATTTTATTACCTTGTGAAGCATGTGATCTCTGTGACCCACACCCTATTTGTACTCTCCCTCCCCTTTTGAAAATTGCTAATAAAAACTTGCTGGTTTTATGGCTGGGGGGCATCATGGAACCTGCCGACATGTGATGTCTCCCCCGGACACCCAGCTTTAAAATCTCTCTCTTTTGTACTCTTTCTCTTTATGTCTCAGACCAGCCAATGCTTAGGGAAATAGAAAAGAACCCATGTTGAATATCGGGGGTGGGGTTTCTCCGATAGCATTCATCTTTGTTTTTATTTTCTGAAATTGTTCAGGTGATTTTAGGTCCCTTAACAACTGCCAAATAACTCATAATAAGTTTGTTAATTTTTACAAAATAAAGCTTGCACTCTCTCTCTACTATCTGACATGTGAGAACACAGCAAAAAGATGGCCATCTGTGAACCAGGAAGAGGGCTGTCTCCAGAATTCCATCATGCTGGCACCCTGATCTCAAACCTTCCAGACTTCAGATTGTGAGAAATAAATTTCTAGTATTTAAACTATATAGTCTGTGGTATTCTGTTATAGTAACCTGAACTGAGAGAGAAATTTTCTACTGTGCCATTTAACCCTCCATTGTTTCTTTAATATATTTTAAAAAGTCATTTTCTTTATGGTTTCCTTGGGAATAACAAATAACCTCTTAATTTACAAGAATCTAGTTTGGCTTACTACCAACTAAGTTTCAAAACACATCTATGTGTGCTCCAGTGTAGCTTGTCTCCCTCTACTTCTTTGTACTCTTTTTGTCATACACATTACATCATTATATTTTATCAGCCCATCAGCATAGCTTTATAATTATTGCTTCACATAGTTGTCTTTTAATATGAGAAGAGGAGAGAGTTACAAAAATATATTTATATTGCCTCTTATATTTATCTATGTAGTTATCTTTGCCAGTACTCTTTATTTCTTTGTATAGATTCAAGTTACTTTCTAGTATCATTTTAGTTTAGCATGAAGGATTCCCTTTAGTATTTCTTGCACGACAGGTCTGCTAGTGATAAATCCTCACAGTTTTTGTTTATATGGAAGTATCTTAATTTCTCCCTTTTTTTTGAAGGATAGTTTTGCTGGGTATCAAATTCTTTGTTAACATATATTTTTTTTTTTTTTGAGAAATATTGATTTTGATTAAACATAATTTAAACTCTAGGCATCCACCATCTTTCAGCCTAACATTAGCAAAATTGTTGATATAAGGCACAGTTTTTTCCCCATACTTGTTACCTGGCTCTCGCTTTTTTAAAAAAAAGGTTTATGGAAATCTTAAACATAAAAATAGAAGGCCGAGGCTGGGTGCAGTGGCTCATACCTGTAATTCCAGCACTTTGCAAGGCTGAGGTGGTAGAATCACTTGAGGTCAGGAGTTCAAGAGCAGTTTAGACAACATAGCGAGGCCTCATCTCTATCTTATTTAAAAAAAAAAAAAAAAAGAAGTTCAATATTTTAAAATGTGTTTTAAAACTCCTATAAAACTTGTCAGAGTTGTTACTTATTCTACAAAATAGCAACCAGTAAGGACAATAAAGGATATTAAAAACCATTTCAACAGCATTTAAAACATGCAGTTTGTTTGATGTTCTCTTTACCTTAAAAATATAAGTTGTTTTAAATAGAAAAGAAATTTTAAAACTCTGGAAAGAGGCTTCACATTTTATAGCAGTTTTTCTTCTGCCATCTTTTAGTTGATGGTAAAGAATGAAGAATTTGCTTCTGCTCCTACTGTCACTGTTTCTCAGTTTATAAAAGGGATTTTTTTTCTTCTAATCTGTCTGGGGACATCTGGCTGGGTTGGGAGTCATAGGGGGTAGGTTGTATCATTTGGAGGAGGGGCCTTGCTTAAGTTTTCTTTACTCCCCTCACATGAGGAGATGGGGGAAGATATTGAGAACCTGTACTTGTCTATATAATGTATAGCAGTTTATAACATCATTTCCTAATCTCCCCTGAGGATTCTACTGCAATCACTGGGAGGGATTTAGTTAAGTGTGGTCCTGTCCTTAAGTGTTAGTAATATTAGCCCTGACTGTAATGATGACATCATCCCTACTAATATCATCATCATTGTGGAAAATACTCTAAATGGGCCCTGGCAGCAGACTCTAGCCCTTAATTGAGGCAAGAGAAATGTGTTTAGTAAATGTAACTGTTACCAGTGGAAGGTCTTGACTATGAGTTATCCAGGCTCTTGGTTTATTGGACAACGAATTGGACAAAATACCAAACACAGCAATGGGAGACAAAAGCATAGATTTGTTGAAGTGTGAAAGTATACTCCATAGGGTGGGAGCAGGCTTGAACAAGCCAAGAGTCCCAGTTGCACATCTTCTGGGGTTTAAGTACCCTTTAGAGATTTGCTATTTTTTACACCATAGGTAATGAAGACTTGGCATGTGACCAGTCGGACTCTGAAATGAAGTTATACCTTATGCAAATGAAAACTTGGCCCTCAACCAATTGGAGGCTGAAGTGAAGGCTTGGCCCCTGACCAGTCAGAGGCTGAAGTGAAGTTACGCCCTATGGAAATGAAGACTTGGCCTGCGACAAATTGGAGACTAAAGTAAAGGCTTCCTGTCTCTAGACCCTATTGTCCTGCCTCACAAGTACATTTTGTGTGTGTGTGTATACACACACATACATAATGTCAGATATATACATAATATATATACATTATATGTGTATATATATATGATTTCCTCTTATGCTAGTGGTAGAAGCATCCTAGGTCCTTAAAATGTCCCTTAGCTACATGACTGCCTACAACTGCGTGCTCCTATAAACATGGAATAGCAGACATTTTGAAAGCTAAAGTTTTGGAATAACTGTCCTGGGTGATCTTTCAGCATTAACCCAAATATTGGAAAGCTGTTGCCAGTTTTGTTCTGTCCTCTGAGATTTCTGATGAGAAGTCAGGTGTTAATCTTATTATGAATCCTGGTCGGGTGCAGTGGCTCATTCCTGTAATCCCAGCACTTTGGGAGGCCGAGGCAGGTAGATCACGAGGTCAGGAGATCAAGACCATCCTAGCTAACACGGTGAAACCCCGTCTCTACTAAAAATACAAAAAAAAAAAAAAAAAAAAAAATTAGCCGGGCATGGTGGTGGGCGCCTGTAGTCCAAGCTACTCTGGAGGCTGAGGCAGGAGAATGGCGTGAACCTGGGAGGTGGAGCTTGCAGTGAGCCGAGATGTCACCATTGCACTCTAGCCTGGGCGACAGAGCGAAACTCTGTCTGAAAAAAAAAAAAAGGAATCTTTTGTATGTAATGAGCTGTTTTTCTGCTTTGAAGGCTATTTCTTTGTCTTTCAACAGTTTGACCATGATACGGTTAGGCATGGATCTCTTTTGGGTTTTTTTTTACTTGGAATTTGTTGCACTTCTTGAATACACAGTTTAATTTTTAAAAATCAAATTTAGAAATTATGGGAATTATTTCTTCAAATAATCTTTCTTTTTCTCTTCTTTTTTCTTCTGGAACTCCTATAATGTGTATGTTGGTGGGCTTGATGGTGTCCTGCAGGTCTCTAAGGTTCTAAATAAAGTTAATTTTTTAAAATGGATACATAATGATTACCCATATTTCTGGGTTACATATGGTATTTTGACACGTGCATACAATGTATAATGATCACATTTGGGTAAGTGGGATATTTATCACCTCAAGCATTAATCGTTTCTTGTGTTGGGAACATTCCAAATCTCTTCTAGCTACTTTGAAATATATAATAAACTATTGTTAAATGTATTTACACTACTGTGTTATAGAACACTAGAACATATTCCTTCTCTCTGTAATTTTGTACTTGTTAGCCAACTTCTCTTCATTTCCCTCTTTTCTTTTTTTTTTCTTTTTTATTTTTCTTGAGATGGAGTCTTGCTCTGTTGCCCCGGCTGGAGTGCAGTGGCGCGATCTCAGCTCACTGCAAGCACTGCCTCCTGGGTTCACACCATTCTCCTGCCTCAGCCTCCCGAGTAGCTGGGACTACAGGTACCCACCACCATGCCCGGCTAATTTTTTGTATTTTTAGTGGAGACGGGGTTTCACTGTGTTAGCCAGGATGGTCTCGATCTCCTGACCTTGTGATCTGCCCACCTTGGCCTCCCAAAGTGCTGAGATTACAGGCAATTGAGTCACCACGCCCAGCCATTTTCCTCTCTTTTCTATGCTTCTCACACCCTTGTAACTGCCATTCTACTCTCTACCTCTATGAGATTAATTTTTGTTTGTTTGTTTAGCTCTTACATGTGAGTGAGAACAAGTGATACTTGTCTTTCTGTGCCTGGCTTATTTTATTTATTATAATATCCTCCAATTCTATTCATGTTGTATCAAATGATAGGATTTCATTTTTTTATGGCTGACTACTACTTGATTGTTTGTACACACCACCCCTTTTTTATCCATTCATCCATTGATGGACACTTAGGTTGATTTCATATTTCGACTATTGTGAATAGTGCTGCAATAAATGTGGGAGTGCAGATATCTCCTCAACATACTGATTTTCTTTCTTTTGCAAATATACCCAGCAGCAAGATTGGTGGATCAGATGGTAGTACTATTTTTAGTTTTTTTTGAGCAGCCACCATACTTTTTTCATAATGGCTGTACTAATTTACATTTCCCTCAGGAGTGTATAAGTTTTCTTTCTCTGCATCTTTACCAACAGTTATCTTTTGTCATTTTGAAAATAGCCATTCTAACTGGGGTGAGATAATATCTCACTGTGATTCTGATTTACATTTCTTCAGTGATTAGTGGAGTTGATCAGTTGCATGTATTCTTTTGAGAAATGCCTGTCAAATCATTTGTTCATTTTAAAATTGGATTGTATTTGCTTTTTTGCTACTGAGTTCCTTATATATTCTAGTTATTAATCCCTTATCAAATGAATAGTTTGCAAATATTTTTTCCCGTTTCTCAGGTTGACTCTTCACTCTTGATTGTTTCCTTTGCTGTGCAGAAGTTTTTTAGCTTGATATAATCCAATTTGTCTGTTTTTGCTTTTGTTGCCCGTGTTTCAGGGGTCTTATCCAAAAAATCTTGGCCCAGCTGGGCACAGTGGCTCATGCCTGTAATTCCAGCACTTTGGAAGGCTGAGGTGGGTGGATCATGAGGTCAGGAGTTTGAGACCAGCCTGGCCAACATGGTGAAACCCTGTCTCTACCAAAAAATACAAAAATTACCTGGGCGTGGTGGTGCATGCCTGTAATCCCAAGTACTTAGGAGGCTGAGGCAGGAGAATTGCTTGAACCTGGGAGGCAGAGGTTGCAGTGAGCTGAGATCATGCCACTGCACTGCAGCCTGGGCAACAGAGCAAGACTCTGTCTCAAAAAAAAAAAAAAATTAAAAAAAAAATCTTGTGTCCAGATCAGTGTTCTGAAGCGTTCCCCAATGTTTTCTTCTAGTAGTTTCATGTCTTACATTTAATTCTTTAATCTATTTTGATTTGACTTTGTATATGGTGAGAGATTGGAATCTGGTTTCATTTTGCATGTGGTTATCCAGTCTTCCTGGCACCTTTTATTGAAGATAATGTCCTTTTCCCAATGTATGTTTTTGGCACCTTTGTTGAAAATGAGTTCACTATAGATATGTGGATTATTTCTGGCTTCTCTATTCTGTTCCATCAGTCTATTTGTTTTTATGTTAGTACCTGTTTTTATTTTAGTACCATGCTGTTTTTGCTACTATAGCTTTGTGTTAATATTATATTTTGTATTAATAGTATATTTTGAAGTCAGACAGTGGGATGCCTCCAGCTTTGGTTTTCTTTCTTTGGTTTCTTTCTTTGGTTTTCTTTCTTTTCTTTGAAAGTTCAAGATTGCTTTGAGTATTAAGGATCTTTTTGTGGTTTCATACAATTTTTTTCTATTTCTGTAAAAAATGTCACTGGTATTTTAACGGGGATTGCATTGAATCTATAGATCACTTTGGGTAGTATGGACATTTTGACAATATTCTTCTAATTCATTAGCATGGAATATCTTTTCATTTTTTGGTGTGCTCTTGAATTTCTTTCACCAGTGTTTTACAGTTTTCTTTGTAGACTTTTTTACTTTGCTTAAATTTATTCTTTGTTTTTTTGTTTGGTAACTATTGTGAATGCGATTGTTTTCTTGATTTCTTTTTCAGATTGTTCACTGCATATATAAATGCTACTGATTTTTTGTATGTTGATTTTGTATCCTGCAACTTTACTGTATTCGATCTTCTATGTTCCTAAATATAAGATCATGGTTCTGCAAACAAGTATAATTTGACTTTTTGTCTTTCTTTCTCTTGCATAACTGCTCTGGCTAAGGTTTCCAGTACTATGTTGAATAGGAGTAGTGAAAGTGGACATCCTTGTCTTTTTCCAGATTGTAGATGAAAGCTTTCAATTTTTCCCCGTTTAGTATGATATTAGCTGCAGGTTGGTCATATATGGCCTTTATCGTTTTGGGGTATGTTTTTTCTATACCCAGTTTGTTGGGGGTTTTTTTTTCCATGAAGGAAGGGATGTTGAATTTTATCACATGCTTTTTTAGTATCTATTGAAATGTAATATGGTTTTTTTTTCTTTGGTTCTGTTAATGTTATATATCACATTTATTGACTCATGTATGTTGAACCATACTTGTATCCCTGGCTAAATGAAGTTAACGTTTTCCTAATTATTTTTTCTGTTTCTCATACTATACAATCTCATTTGACATATCTGCAATTTACTGATTTTTTTCCTTCTAGTTCTAATCTGTTTTTGAGCCTTTCTCATGAATTTTTTATTTCAGATTTTGTACATTTCAATAATTTTTTTGTTTTTTGTGTTTTTAAATAATATCTTAATATTTTGGGGGGTGAGAAACATTGTTTTCATATTTTTCTTTAATTCTTAATTTTTTTTCAGTTTATTAATCCTTTTGTGAAAACTCTATGCAGTCAGCACAGATAAAGTCATTAGTCATTGCACAATCTATACTCCTGCTCTAGCTCACTGTTTGCTGGCACCAACATTGGCCTTTGCAGTCCCCCTGACTTTCTTCATTCTGTTCTTGCATTTCTTTCGCTGTTTTTCTTAAGGTCTTCTTCTCATACAGGCCATGTCTTGCAAGTCTATGTTTGAGTTCATTTTTCTTTGCATAATCCAAGAAATCATGCCAAAGCCAGTTGTCTTGCCACCACTAAAATAGGTTATGAATCCAAATTCAAAGATGACATCCAGTGTGGTATTGTACATTTTGGCTCGCTTCCCCCAAATTTCTGTCTTAGGTACTGTTGCCTTCCCAGGGTGAAGGACATTGATGCCCATTTGTTTCCTCTGAAGTAGTTGATAGGTCATGAACTTCCTCGTGGAAATAGTTACTGTTTTGTTTGTGATGGCAGTCAATCCTTAGGCAGCCAGGAAGTGGGGGGAAAGTTTCTTTAATTCTTGAAACATCACTTCTTTTAGTTCTTTGAATATATTTATAATGGGTGATTTAAAGCCTTTGTATAGCAAGTCTAATATCTGGGCTTCCTCAGGGGCAGTTTCTATTGATTGCTTTTTCCCCTTGTTTACAATCCACACTTTCCTGATTTCTTCACCTGACAATTTTTTTGTTGACAAGTGTACATTTTCATGGTACCGTTAATATGGTAACTCATATTCTTCCCTCTCCATCATTTACTGTTGCTCTTCGGTTATGACTTTGCTGTGATAATTATCTAAAGTCTATATTTATGAAATTTCTACTTCATTAGCTAGTTATCAGGTGATGTATGGGTCAAGACTTCTTTTTAAATGCCTTGAACCAATATATCTCTCTCCCTTTGCCAGGGCTTTATGTATATGTTGGGGCATAATTTCAATTCTCCATCAGTTAAAAACTCTGCTTTCATTTTAACTTCCTGCTTTCTCAGATCCTCAGGGTCAAACAAAAATGAGAGATTAGGGCCTCTGCAGATTGTACCTGGGCATGTGCACAATTCTGCATATGCATGTGGCCTTTTACAGCTCCAAGAATATGACAGAGCTTTTCAAAGCAAGTCTTCTGTGTATATCTCATTTCCCTAATTTTCCTTTTCAGTTTTTTTTTTTAACTTATTATTTTTTTTTGAGACAGGGTCTTGCTCTGTTGCCCAGGCTGGAGTGCAGTGGTGCAATCCTAGCTCACTGCAGCTTTGATCACTTGGGCTCAAGAAGCCTTAGGCTCCCGAGTAGCTGGGACTACAGGCACATGCCCCCAAGCCCAGCTAATTTTATTTTTATTTTTAATAGAGATAAAGTCTCACTCTGTTGCCCAGGCTGGTCTTGAACTCCTGCGCTCAAGCAATCATCCCACCTTGTCCTTCCAAAGTGCTGGGATTATAGGTTTGAGTCACCGCACCTGGCCTCTTTTTCAGTTTTTGGACCAGTCTCTTGTTTACTCCAAATGGGATCTCTGTCTCAGGCAGCTGCAATGTTAAGCAATTGCCACTGTATATTCTGAGGTCAAGTAAAGACATGTCCTATGAATCTAGTTTTGTCAGAGACCTGCCTGACAGGTCAACTAGTAACAGATCTCTGGGGATGCAGCTTTGTTGTTGTTAATTCCAAAACTGTTCTGTCCCCTCCAGTGACTGGTATACTGCTGATTTTTACAAGTACCATGGTTGTGAGTCTGCTGGTTTTCAAGTATGCCACGGAGCTTGGGAGAGGTGGATGGAGTATAGGGCAAGTTAAAAAGTTACAAAGCTTACTATTCTTACTGAGATTCAGCCATTTTCTTAAATATACAGTAGCCTTTGCAAGACTTTGGTTAATTTAGGATTTCTGCAAAAGTTTACAAAGACCTTTTTTCCCCCGTTTTCCTGTTGTTTTATGGAGGATTGGATTTACGAAGGCAAAGTTCTAACTTCACCATTTAGGAAGTGAGGCAGGAGAATAGGGTTTGGAGACAAGGAGTCTTCAGCTTCTGATTGGTCACAGGCCAAGTCTTCTTTTTTTTTTTTTATTATTTATTTATTTATTTATTTATTTTTGAGACGGAGTCTCGCTCTGTCGCCCAGGCCGGAGTGCAGTGGCCAGATCTCAGCTCACTGCAAGCTCCACCTCCTGGGTTCACGCCATTCTCCTGCCTCAGCCTCCCAAGTAGCTGGGACTACAGGCGCCCGCCACCTCGCCCGGCTAGTTTTTTGTACTTTTCAGTAGAGACGAGGTTTCACCGTATTAACCAGGATGGTCTCGATCTCCTGACCTCGTGATTCGCCCGTCTCGGCCTCCCAAAGTGCTGGGATTACAGGCTTGAGCCACCGCGCCCGGCCGGGCCAAGTCTTCATTTGCAATAGGGTGTAACTTTACTTCAGCCTCTGATTGGTCAGAAGCTGAGCCTTCACTTCAACCTCTGATTGATCATGAGCCAACTCTTCATTTACATAGGGTGTAACCTACAGGAAACCTCTAAAGGGTATTTAAACCCCAGAAGATTTGCAACCAGGGCTCTTAAGCTGCTTGCTCAAGCCTGCCCCCATGCAATAGAGTGTACTTTCACTTCAGTAAATCTGTGCTTCTTTTGTTTCATTCTTTCATTGCTTTGTTTGTGCATTTTCTTCAATTCTTTTTTCAACACGACAAGAACCTGGACAACTCCTAGTCAAGAGCCTCCACCAGTATCAGAAGTGCTTCTCCCAATGTCTGCCTTTTTTTTTTTTTTGAGATGGAGCCTCGCTCTGTCACCCAGACTGGAGTGCAGTGGCGCGATCTCGGCTCACTGCAACCTCCGCCTCCCAGGTTCAAGCGATTCTCCTGCCTCAGCCTCCCCAGTTGCTGGGACTGTAGGCGCATGCCACCATGCCTGGCTAACTTTTTGTATTTTTAGTAGAGATGGGGTTTCACCGTGTTAGCCAGGATGGTCTCATCCCCGGACTTCGTGATCCACCCACCTCAGCCTCCCAAAGTGCTGGGATTACAGGCATGGGCCACCACGCCCAACCATGTCTGCCTTTTAACTGGAGTCTTTTGACTATTTGTTTTTAGTATATCAATATGCTTGGCTTGAAATCTATTATCTTACTTTTTTTGTATTTGTTTCATAAAAGTTTTTTTCTGCCCTTTCTTGAGTTATTTGAATACTTCTTAGTATTCTGTTTTATCCTCCTTATTAATAGTTATACCAGTTTTGTTTGTAAATATGATTATTTTAAAGTTTATTGATGCTAGGAAGTATCATGTTGGGGTCCCTGGAGGTCCTTTGTATCCTTTTATGGGTTCAAGGAGTTAAAAATATTTTTGTAATGACACTAGAGGTATTTTGTCTTTTAAAATTCATTTTCTCTTATGAGTGTACAGTAGTTTTTCCAGGGTCTGCATGATGTGCGACGATCTCATTGCCCTGACAGCTAATGGAGTCTCTGCTTGTGTTTAAAAGTTTCCAAGTTTTAATTTTTAATTAGGTAAATATTAAGAGATATTACCCAGCTAAACAAAAGGGCTTTCAGGCACGTGCTAATTTTTAAAGATGCAAAGTATTTCTGAGACCATTGAGTTTGAGAACCACTGTTCTTGGGTTTGCGATGTGCATATTGAACGTATTATAGTGTACTTATAAATAACATTGTCCCCAACAGTGCAATTTTATTTTCCTCTATGTTTTGTACTGGCTTTAGCATGGGTTTTATCTCTATAGGTTATAATCTCCACAATATTATACTATTTTTCTTTTAAGGAAAACATATAATAAATATAATTGTTAGGTTAGTTTAAGACATCGTATTTTGTAATATATTTAGTAATTTATCTATTCTTACTGCATAATGTCTAATTCAAACATAAATGATATACTGGAGAACAACGTTGTATCGGCTTCCTATTGCTCATCTAACAAATTATGACAAATTCAGTGGTTTAAAACAACACATATTATTAATCTCATAGTTTTGGAAGTCACATGTCTGAAATAGGCCTCACCGGGCTAAAATCACGATGTCAGCAAAGCCAGGAAGGGCCGATCGAATCTCTCTCTCAAGATGCCCTCTCTCTAATTCTGAGTCTTCAGCCTCACAGATTCCCATTTAAGGACACTTATGATTTCATTGGGCTCACCTGGATAATCCACATTAATCACAGTATCTCAAAGTCAGTTGATTAACCACCTTAGTTCTATCTAAAACCTTAATTCCACTTTGCCATGGAACCTAACATAATCACAGGTTCTGGATTTGGAGGTCGTCATTTTTAAGGTGATGAAATTATTCTGCCTACTACACCCATTCATAGCGAAATTAGTTAACAGATAATATATCATAATCCTCTCTATAAATTGTGAAATAGTTCAAGAACAGTTACATTGTTTTATTAAGTGCAGAATAACTGCATATCATGCACAAGGGCACAGAACATGCTAAATGTGAAAAAAGGACATTTGATATTTAAGGTCAGCAAATTTTCCAAGGGTAGACTGCCCTATCAAGCACTTTGGATTATAGTCCTAAAATGTCCATTTTTCCTTATTATATTATTACATTACAAATCTTGTCCTTGTTTAGTAATTTACAATATCCCATTTATTTGTACACATTTTATATGTTAAAATTGAGACTTAATTAAAGGATCTAATGGAAGGTAATCGCTTAATTAAAGGATCTAATGTAAGGCACAGAGGCTAGTGCATAATAAATGCTAAATAAATAAACATTATTTGTAATAGCTTTTTAGATATGGCAGCTACTTTTCAGGAAGTTCAGTGAGATGTAGAAGTGACCTGTCCAGTATTATGCCATGGGTAGAATAATTGGGAACTCCAAACCTATGCATCTTTCACAAAGAGTGAAAGCTTTCCATAGGAATTACTTTTTTTTTTTTTTTTTTTTAAAAAAAAAAGCAATGCTTTTCTATATCACTGAACCAAAAAATATAATTGATTCAGTTCATACTTAATTCATTCTATATTTGATACTATAAGAAGAGATGAAAATGCCTCTGATAGGCTTTGTTATAGTCTACTTTGAATGAAACCTTCCATAGTATCAAAAATAAAAGTCCTTTACAGAGAATTGGGAAGGGTGATTTGTTCTTGCCTGAATAATGATTAAATAAATATATAGATGTATGCTTCTTTCTTTACGGTCTTGAAATCTGTGGGAACCACAACTCAAATTGACTCATCAAATGCCACAGGGACTGTGAACAGAAATATTTTGAAAGATATTACCTGAGGGGTTTTGCTCTGAGCCCAATTATGAGCAGACAGGCTTGGTCTATGCCTTCCCAATGTATTCTAAAAATTTATGACAGCTCAGGGGCTTAAAATACCAGCACATTTGGTAGTACAGATACTCTACTAATTCTAAAACATACATATTAAAGAAATGCTTGTATGAAAGCAAAATTATTTTAGTTATCTATTCATACATATTTTTTGTGGATTAAGATAATTTTTAATGCCATGGTTATATAGTTTCACTAAATATTGAACATATTACAGGAGCACTTTACTTTGTCAGTTCATAAAAATATATTTAAGGAATACACGGTCAGGTGTGGTAGCTCACGTCTGTTCTCCTAGCACTTTGGGAGGCCGAGGAGGGTGGATCGAGACCAGGAGTAAAGGAGTTTGATAACAGCCTGAGAAAAATGGTGAAACCCTGTCTCTATCAAAAAATACAAAAATTACCCAGGCATGGTGGTGCATGCCTGTAGTCCCAGCTACTTGGGAGGCTGAGGTGAGAGGATCGTTTCAGCCTGGGAAGTCGAGGCTGCAATGAACTGAAATTGTGCTACACTGTAGCCTGGGTGACAGAGTGAGACCCTGCTTCAGATGTGTGTGTGTGTGTGTGTGTGTGTGTGTGTGTGTGTGTGTGTGTATTTTAAGGAGTACAGATTTACATAAAACAGTTTAAAAATTGAAACATAAAAATCAAACATGGACAATTTTTTTTAATCTTGTTTTTGGTTAAATCTGCCTACTTCATATTCATTAGTGTGAGTAATCAAGAATTAACTGTTCATGCAGATTATTTTTCTTATTCTGATCCACTGTATATGTTCTTCAATTTAGGATTATTCCAGACTCCTTCTACCTCTTGGTTATGTGACTTGAATTCCTTCTTTGGATGTCTCTCATTCAAGAGCAGTTTAAATAGTGGGACTGATTTTTTTGGTTGGGGAGATGGTTGCCTGAGTAGCTTACCTTTAAGTCCTTAGAGGACTTTCCCAGTTTTAGGCCAACTTCCCTTATTTATTCTCCTTTACTTCCTTAACTAAATGCTAGGGACTGTTTATTCTCCTCCTTCTACCAACTCTGCTGCCACTCAGTCTACCTTGGGATTCCTCTCAAAACTAATGGTCAGGTGAGATGGGACTTATTATGTTCCCCTAAGTATTCCCTAACTCAGGACTCTTAAACAACAAAGGCCCCCAAATTTTAAGAAAGATCTTTCAGGCTTCAGTCTCAATCTTTCCTCTTTCCGAATTTTCTGTTTTTCCAGGTCAGGCTGATTGGACTGATTGGGTTTTAGCAAGGAAGCTTGAGGGTGAAGTAGTTCTCTTTTCTGGCTGGACTTATAGAACAATGCTTTTCAACCGATTTCATGTGATCAGACACAGAAAATAATGGTATTTTTACAGCATACATGGTGTCACAGAAAAGACTGTGGTTATCCATACCTGGAGGCTATGGGTGCTCTAGGCCCTACCCTGCTACTCTGAAGAAATAAACACCTCAGGGCAACCTGTAACCTGTTTTCAGTGGATTTCCCTTTCTCACCTTGGGGAAGCTGTAATTTAAACAAAGAAGGTACCTATCTCCGGGTGCCTCCCTGGAATAGAAGCCCCCTTGGACTATTTATTTTTTGCTGGGATATGGAAATTAGACAAGTGTTCCTATTGGTTCTTGTTGCCCTTTGAAGTTTCAGTGCTATCTGCCAAATGCACAGAACTGGAGCAGTAGGACTATTTACGATTCATGTTTCCTATTGAGATATTGTTCTTAGCTACTAAGTACTAAGGTACTTTTGTGTAAAGCATGAGACATGACTCTGCATGCCAGGTGTTGAGTGCACAGTGATAGTGGTAGACAAGTGTTGGTTTCCAAATTCGACAGAAGTTTTCCAATTTGGTGTGGTTACCTTAAGTCCAGCTATACCAGAGTGTTTTCTTCAAGGCTTAGAATAGTGAAAGACAACAGTTAAAATTTTAAGAATAATTGCTATCAGTAGGAGTATAAACTTTCTTCCCTTTATCCTTAGAACAGCTTGAGTCTTCATCCTTTAGGTCTCAGTTTAAATATAAAGGGGAATACTTTTCACACTAACTCATGTAGGTGTCCCTGTCATTCTGTTAGTCCCCCCCTTTTTTTTGGCTATTTTTTCTTGGGACTTTACATATATACATATTTATTTCTGGTCTGTTAGTCCCATTAGTGTATAAGCTCCTTGAGAAGAGGTTCCATGTCCAGCTTTTTCACAATTGTACCCTAGGTTTCCAGTATAAAGTCTAATAAACAATGCATCCAGATTTAATCAATGAAACTCTTGACATTTTTGTGAAAAGCATTTATTTGATACTTTTTTTTTTTTTTTTTTTTGAGACAGGGTCTTGCTGTGTCATCCAGGGTGGAGTACGGTGGGGCAGTCATGGCTTACTGCAGTCTCCACCCGCTGGGCTCAAGTGATCCTCTCACCTCAGCCTCCCGAGTAGGTGGAACTACAGGTGCACACCACCACACTCAGCCAATTTTTAAAATTTTTGTAGAGCCAGGGGTCTCACTTTGTTGCCCAGGCTGGTCTCAAACTCCTGGCCTCAAGTGATTACATTTTTAAAACAATGTATTTTTTCTTTATTTTTCCAATTTATATGAAAAATGGAAATATTTATTTTTTTATTATTCATTAACGTTGTGTTACACTTTATATAAACTTTCCCTTTGTGTTATATGGAAGTCTAAATTTACAGAATACTTTAAAACCCCACGGCAACACACAACCCACATTTGTCCGTGTTCCTTCCGTAATTTGAAAATTTTGCCTTTTTCCCTTACACTGACTTGAAGCCTGGCAGCTTGGGCCTAATTTACAAGGCACTAAGCACTCTTAAAAAACAGAGAGTGAGGATGCCCTGTTTCACAACTTAATTCCAAAGAGCCAAGTCAGACGAAATCGACCCACTTTCCTGCTAAGGGTTTGTCCCACGAGGCGAGCTCTGCTCTGTCCGCTCCAGCCAAGTTGGCCGATTGCCCCCGAGCACTGGACACAACCTTGGTGTCCCGGTTTCGGGTCAGGGTTACTTTCCAATTGTTATGCACGACTTTGTGCGTGCGTGCGAGACTGTGGACTCGGAGGTGCGCATTTGGGGCGTAGCCGAGCCATTTAAACCAGCGAATCCGCGTTCACCTTACCCTTCCACCTCTGTCCTATCTCGGCAGATGCTCCACGGATTGGCACGAACTCCCGAGTGCTGACCTTCCTCCCCTCTCCGGGCTGCCCGGACATCTCGGGGCAGCGACTTCTTGCCAGGAGGCGTAAGTAAGGATGAAGTTGGAACAACTGAACTAGGTCTAGGGCACGCTCCGCAACGCAGTCGGGGAGACGCTTCAGAGCGCCGCGGGGGAGGCAAGTTGCAACCGCGCGAAGGGGGCGGGCCGGCTCGAGCCGCTCGCATTTCCTGTGACAGGGGCTGCCCCAGCCTCTCCCTCTCCCGCGGCGGCGGGACCATTTCCTGAATCGCTGAAGCGGAGGGAGGACTAGGGCGCGACTCTACCATTAGCGCGAAAGGCCAGGGGGTGCCCACAAGGAGAGGTCGGGGGATGCGAGGACGGTCAAGAAAGTTCGGCCGGGGCTGCGGGTCCCCCAGAGTGCGCAGAAACGAGACGTCCCTGGGCCAGAGTGCCGCCTTCAGGCCTGCCCCGCCGGCCGTCCGCTTGGTCCTGGAGCATCCCCCCTCCCCGCATTCCCGAGGTGGTTCAGCCCGAGAGGCCGGCGTCTCTCCCCCAGTTTGCCGTTCACCCGGAGCGCTCCGGACTTGCCGATAGTGGTGACGGCGGCAACATGTCTGTGGCTTTCGCAGCCCCTAGGCAGTGGAACCGGGGCAGGGGCTGGCTGAGTTGGTGGCGGAAGAGGGTGAACCGGTTTTTCTCGGAGTCTTTCGCGCGTTTACGCGCTTTTCTACAGACACAAAAGCCCAAACAGCCGCCGCCTGATTTCTCTAGGGATGGGGCGGCGTTCGGGCGGCGGGGCGCGTGCGCCCGGCGGCGGCCGCGCTGGGAAGGGCGTGTGTCGGGCCGGGCCCCGCGCGTTGCTCCGGAGTTACTTTGGCGTCGCCCCGCCCCGCGCGCCGCGGCTGCTTCGTGCGGACCCCACCGCGGGCCGCTGCTGGCGGAGGGAAGTCGGAGCGCAGGTCGCTGCCCTGCAAACTCAGCCGAGTTTGGGAGCTCTCAGGAGAACTTGGGGAACGCTGGAGGGAACCTTAGTAGAGTCTGAGGAGCGGGCAAGGAAGGTCCCCATGGACTCTGAGGTTATCCCCAGAGCCTCTTCTTCCCTTCTACATCGCCGCCTATTCATTTACTTCTGCAGCAAATATTTATTGAGCGCCTATTTTAGGCGCTGAGGCGACTGTGGCGAGTCATGGTCCCTGCCTTCCTGGAGCTTACAGTCTAGTGGTGGAGACTTCTGTCGTAACCAGTTAATATAAGTCGTGATAAATACAGAGGGAGCTGCCTCCTTTTTAAAGGATAGTGCTGCTACAGTCGCTGCTGTGTTACTGCCTGTCGGAACACAAAGGTTCTTTATTGTCCTCTACCCCTTGTTGCCTACTAGCAAGGCAGCATTCTAAATTTTACTGACCTAGGCTTTCAAAAGTTGCTGCTATATTTAGCAGTTTACCTTAAATATTTTTGTTCTGTTTTATGCCGTGTAGCAAAGATCAAAATAGAAAAAAAGGTCAAGTTTTAGTACCACTCAGACCACATAGATTATGCTAATCGGTTTCTGTTTACTGTCAGGTTCTTCGTAGTGTGGCTTTTGACATTTGCCCAACTGTTGCATTATTTTATGAACAAACGGGCTTGGCAGTGCCTGGAAATGCAGTGCTTTCATATAGTACTCTGAGTTAAGTCTACAGCCTGGCAAACAGCTCCAAGTACACACGCAAAACTGCGTTTCTGGGGGGTTCACCTTTTTTATTTTTGTACAGGAAAAGTCCAGAGTTTTTCTTTTTTTCTATAGTTTCTCTTACATACGTCTTAAGATATTTATCATGGATAATGATTAATTCCGAGTATGGTGATCAATTTTTTTCCATTCTCAGCTGAACAGAAACATGGGCTCCAAATTAAGTTCCTTATTCTGCAATGGGAGAGATTGATATTAGATGTGAGACACATATTTTAATGGTGACGTTCAGTAGTTTGAGGAATATACTGGAGATAAGTTGTGAAATCATTAGGTTGAGGATTTGATTCGTGCATTTTAAAGACTTTTTTTGGTCATACAATGATTCTATCTAAAAAATAACTGCATTTATTAGCAGATCATGTTAGTGGTTTTTTTCCCCCAGTAAGTGAAGATTGTGATTCACGTGCAGAAAAAAAGTGACAGTTAATGTTAAATGGATGTTCCTTTTATTGAGATAGAGTGATTATGGTATTGTGCTAATACTTTTGAATCCTGGTAGGGTGGGGCAGGTTCTGGAGGAGCATCTCCTGAGTCCCTTGATCTTGGAGCTGAATCAGCCTCTGAAAACTTAAGTGACTTGCTCAAAATGGCAAAACTGGCACTGAAACTAACTGGCCTTTTAATTGCTACAATCAGTACTCTTTCTTCAGCTCCACTTTACTTAGATGAATTATTTAACCCTCAAAGCCAAGATTACTTTGAATTGTTAAAAGATGATGGAATGATAAATCGGTATCTTTTTCCTCTTAAACTTTTGAGACAGCGTAATTATGAAGTAAACTCATAAAGTCTGTAACAAATATTATACATGCATAGAAATTACTATGTTTAATTATTATCTCATAATTGGAGAATCACAAAACCATGCTGTTATAAAACTTGGAAACTAGCCAGCTACTTCATCAAGACTCCTGGGCTGAAGTTTTCATGTATTTATTTCATTCTGGAGAAGTACAGAATTTTTCTTTACTAATCCAAACCATTAGAATGATGAAAAGCCAACTCGGACTCTTAACTTTAGTCTTAATTGGCTAAAGCTTATATTACAGATAGCAGAGGTAATTAAATGTTTGATATAAAAGAATTCAGATTTTCGTTTCTGGGCTTATTTATTCAGAGGGAGAATAATTGGAATATTAAAACGTTATTGATTAAACATGGTATCATTCCAAAGGTGTAAAATTAGGATTTTTTTGTGGTGAGCTGTCGTATATATTAAAAAGACCCAAGAGGATTCGATTTCTGTATAGATGCAATATTTCTAGAAATCTGAAGGGAAAAAAACTCAGTTACTGAAAACATTGTCCATATGAACTGTGCATGGCATAATTTTACAAGAGATTTAAACAGTACGTAATGAAATTTTATGCAAGACAGCTGCTGATTCACTAATCTTGCTTTAAATTATATTTATTATTAAAATGAATTTTAAAATACTTTGTAACAGCGGGTAGCAACATTAACAGAAAGTCATTTTAAGGAAATTTTGTTTTTTTATGTTTCCATGTTTGCTTAATGATTTATGATATGTAATGATTGTTTGGCGGGGGGGACAGTATTTTGTTAAGGGATACACTTTAGAGTTCTTGTACAAGCAGTATTTACTAATGCCCTCCCTCTCTGAATTTTCTAGTTTTTTATTTTACTTGATGCACTAGTTTTATGCTAAACCTTTTCTAATTCTGTTTCAGATGTTGGATGACAATAACCATCTTATTCAGTGTATAATGGACTCTCAGAATAAAGGAAAGACCTCAGAGTGTTCTCAGTAAGATTGATAAAAAACTTTTTTTTTAAATTCATTTTTTGTATTGGTTAATTTTTTACTTTTTACTAACAGCTTTATTGAGAAATAATTCACATACCATACAATTCACCTATTTTAAAGTGTACAATTCAGTGTTTTCTAGTATATTCATAGAGTTGTGCTGGTATTAGGTCAGTCGGTTTTACAACATTTTTAACATCCCCAAAAGAAACTGAGTATCCTTTGGCAGTCACTACCCCCCTGCCCCTCACCCCCTGACAACCACTAATCTACTCTCTGTGTGAATTTGCCTGTTGTGACATTTCATATAAATGGATTGATATACTATGTGGTCAGTTTTGACTGACATTTTTCACTCTGCGTAGTACTTCTGAGGTTCATTCATGTTGAACCATGTTTCAGTACCTCATTCCTTTTTATTGGCAAGTATTTTTTTCCATTATGCAGCTGTACCACATTTTATTTATCCATCGGTGATAGCCTTTTGTGTTGTTTGTACTTTTGACTAATTACGAATAATATTGCTATGAACATTTGTGTACAAGCTTTTGTGTGACTTGTTAATTTATAAAAGAAATCTTTCTTTGGGAGGAGATTGGGTATCACTTCGTTTCTTATACTTCTTACCCTGCGTGATACAATAATGACTTCAAATATATGTGTAGTCTGATCTGTGGAAAAGTTAGATCTTCATTTATGTAGGATATTGAGTTGCATCCATGTATGTGGTGGAGAAAACAAAGCTTATATCTAATAAATAGAGAATTGATTGTCATTCATAAGGACCAAACTTTCTACCTTAAAGCTATGTATCTGAAGTAAATAATATGCCCAAAGCTATGTATCTGAAGTAAATAATATGCCCTAATAGAATCTGATGTGGTAGAATGAGTTGAATATATTATCAAAAGTATTTAGAACAGCACTGTCCATTAGAAATACAAATGCGAGCCACATGTGTGATTTTAAATTTTCTAGTAGACACAGTAAACAAGTAAAAAGCAGGTGAAATTAATATTAGTAATACATTTCATTTAACCCATTAGTTCCAAAATAGTATCATTTCAATATCCAATTAGCATAAAAATATTGAGATATTTTACATTTTTTTTTGTTGTTCTAAGTCTTGGAAACCTATTGTGCATCTTGCTTTAATAACACATCTCATTTTGGATTAGCCATATTTTACTGTGTCTAGTGGGTGCTATATTGGTCAACACAGCTGTAGAATATAGTTGACCCTTGGTATCCATGGTGAATTGATTCCAGGACTCCCCATGGATACCAAAGTCCAAGATGCCCGTGTCCCTGGTATAAAATGGTGTAGGATTTGCATATAACCTACTCACGTCCTCCTGTAAACTTTAAATAATCTCTAGATTGCTCATAATACCTAATACAATGTAAATACTCCGTAACTAGTTGTTATACTGTATCGTTTAGGGAATAATAAGAAAAAAGTCTGCATGTTCAGTACAGACACAACCATCCATTTTTTTTTTTTTCCAGAATATTTTCAATGCATGGTTGGTTAAACTATGGATGTGGAATCTGTGGATACTGAGGGCTGACTATTCTCACCCTGGTTTTGGGATGCATCTGTCTTTCCTAGAGACCTCACTGGTGTATCCTCAGGCAGATAATTCCCACCAACCTTGGCCCTTGCTTTGTTTGGTTTTCACATTGTATTGGTCTCTTGCTGTCATTTGATTTAACCGCTGTTTAATTCCAGGTTGCCATTACTTTTTCCCCTTTGTTTAAAAATATTTTTAAATTTAAAAAGTCATATATGGTCATTGTAAAAAAAAAGTTATAAAGTGTGAGTTTGTGGAGATAAGTCACCTTTTACATGCCACTCACTATCTTATCTCCTTCCCCTCCATAGGGTAACTGCTTCTGTTGCTTTAGTATGTATCCTTCCAAACATTTTTCTGTGCATTTACATATATGCGTTCCTATTTATGCGTACACGTTGATAGATACTGTTTTTAATATTTACGTAGGTTACAGTTTTAGAAATGGAATTACTGGGTTAAAGACCATACTAAGTTGCCAAATTAGCCAGCAAAAAGATTGTATTGGTTTGCTTTCTCCCAGCCAGGTTTTTAGAGTCCTAGCTTTCAGCTATCCCTGTGAGCAGTGAATATTAGACATCTTTAAAATATTTTTGCACATCCAGTTGCTGAAAAGTGGTGTCTTAAAGAACTTTTTGTTTTGGCCAGGCACGATGGTTCTTGCCTGAAATCCCAGCACTTTGGGAGGCTGAGGTGGGAGGATTGCTTTGACGACATGAGTTTGAGAACAGCTTGGGCAACAGTGAGATCTGTTTCTACTTAACACCGACTACAAGAAAAAACAAAAAGCCTTTTTGTTTTGAAATAATTTCAGACTTACAAAAATATTTCAAAGATAGTACAAAGAATTCCTGTATGCGCTGTACTGAAGTTTTTGTACGATAACATAGCCCACTTGCTTTTTTATTCATTTCTCCCCCATAATGTTTTTCAGAAACATTTGAGAGTAATTGCAGATATGAATCCCTCTTACTTTTAATAATCTCAGTGTGTATTTCCTAAAAACAAGCACATATTCTTAAATTACCAGAGTATGATTGTTAAAATCAAGAGTGCAATACTATTATCTAATATTTAGGGTTTTTTTGAATTTTGCCAGTTGTCCCGTTAGTGCATATTTTCTGGTCCAGGGTCCAGTGCAGGATCTGGTGTTGTGTTTAGTTGTCTTGTGTCTTAAGTATACTTTAATCTGGGGGTCTTTTAAAAATATTCCATGATTTTGACATTATTGAATAGTATAGACCAGTAGTTTTGTGGAATGTCCCTCATTTAGGATTTGACTGGTGTTTCCTATGATGAAATTCACGCTATACACTTTTAGCAGGAGTACCACTGACGTGATATTGTGTCCTTCACAGTGCATCCTCAGTAGCCATATGTTAGTAGCTTGTCCCAATATTGGTGATAACTTTGATGACTTAGTTAAGGTGGTATCTTAACTAAGGTGGTATCATAACTTTGTAGTTCGTTCACTATAAAGTTGCTATTTCTTGTAATTCATACATATCTAATACCTTGAGGCATACTTACATTGTTTCTCATCATACTTCAACACACTAGTTTTAGCATCCACTAAAAATTCAATGATTTTTGCCTATAATAGTTATCACTTTAGGTGGTTACCCATGATGACTAAATGTATCATTCCTTCTAGTTTTACTTAAGTCCTACTGTGAGGAAGAAATTTGTCCTTCTCCTATTCCTTTATTCCTTCATTCTTTCATTCACTTATTTATCTCTAAATAGACTTAAACATTATTACTGCATTTTGTAGGTTATAATCTCTTACTTTATTATTTATTTTCTTTAATTCTTCCAGATTTGGCCAATGGGAGCCCCTCAGGCTGGCTTCTTGATATGTCTTCATTATTTTTTGAGCATTTTCTTATTTTCTGATACCACAAAATGTTCTAGGTTCTTCCTGATTTTTTTCCTGTGCAGGTTGGTAGTCACCCGTTTCTCCAAGCCCGATTCTGTTTTTGGAGAATGATGTTTACAAACTAAGATCTGAGTGCTAGGTTATCTTAACTGTTTAATCTCTTGTGTGTTTTGCATTTTATGTGATTGTGTCCGTTACATATATTATTACTTAGATGAATCTTGTCCATATATTTGAAAATGTTCTTTAAAAAATTAACTTAATCTACTTCTTTGGTTTAACTGTGGATAATCATCAGTAATAAGGAGATCACTTCCTCAAGTCAGCCATGGAATGATAAAGCTTAGAGGCATTGATTAGAATACAGTCATTCACGACCTAATGCTATTTTGGTCAACAGCAGACCGAAAGATTAAAATACCATATTTCTACTATAATACCCCTAAGATTATAATACCATATTTCTACTGCACCTTTTCTATTTAGATAATTGTAGATATACAAATACTTACCATTCACTACAGTACAGCCCACAGTATTCAGTACAGTAAAAGGCTTTGCAGGTTTGTAGCCTAGGAGCAGTAAGCTATACTATGTAGCCTCAGTGTGTAGTAAGCTATACCATCTGGGTTTGTGTAAGTACTCTTGATGATGTTTGCACAACAATATGAAATCACCTAACAACACATTTCTCAGAATGTGTCCCCATTGTTAAGTGATGAATAACTGAAATTATTTTTACCTTTGGCTTTTAAGAATTCCACATAGAACCAAGGGTAGTATATGTCATGGATAGTGTATGTTTAGGTCTAGAACCAACTGAGTCAGCAAAAGTTTACACTGTTTTCTTTATATTTTCAACTTTTTCAAGTGTATATATGATCATTTCCCTCATTCTCTACGTATTGGATTAGACCTTTTTCTTACATATACTTGGTGAACAATTTAAGCAAATGGGGCTTAAATTTACTTAGGGAGAATCTTAAATTCTGCCCTTTTTGGTGGATTTAATTTCATTCTTTTGTTCTTCAGATATTCTTTCTTTCTCAAGTTGTCAGTATTGGTTTGTGAGTAACGAGAAAAACAACTCCTCTTGACCTTAACAGGTGTTCTTGTTTCTCATTGTGGGAGAAGCAAAAGGAAAATAAAGAGAAACATTACATGACAGCCATCTGGGAATTGATACTCCAGTTTTAATTTAGCAACTCTTTAAGATGTGATAACTTTGCCTGAAACAGTGTTTTGTGTGTTTTTTTTTTAATTAGAAATAACTATTTTATGAAAGCAGTATGTGCAAATTAGAAAACAAAAATATGTAAAAATAAGAGAATGAATACCATATTCTTACTACCCAAAGACTTTTCACTGGTAGCACCTTTGTGTATGTTGCTTTATCACTGCTATCTGCACACACACACAAATTCAAATATTACCCTCTTGAGTCAGTGGTCTGAATCGCTTGTGGAGCCCATATGCCTGAACCCTCTTCCTTTAAATTCTGGTAATGCATGTGAGAATGTGTTGCTGATTCACTGTGGTATTTGATTTGAGCATTTTGTAAATCAGCCTATGTTTGCTTAAATCAGCTCTTATTTTTTGCATTTTAGGGTGAGTCCAAACTATTCTGGAGTTGCATAAATCTCAAACAACAAAAAAAATTAGTGTTCATCATTCATCGTAATTTAAAATAGTTAAGGTTTAAATCTAGTTTGGAAGATAACTTTTATTCTATACAGTGTATTCCCGTTGTCTAATAAATATTCGTAGCTTCTAGGTAAGGTTTATTTTATAAAATGAAATTACTTTCAGCTTAATTTTGTAATTACGTCAACAAATATAGTGTCCATTTTACTTTATTCAAAGTAATTGATGAGTTACTCTTAGTGGCCTCTTTGGGAGGTGAACTGTCTCTTTTAATAGGTTAATAATCGTGGGTATTTGAGAATATTTGTCATATTTACTAGGACAGTACCGTTATCAAAAATAAAATGCTGAATATGTTTTATAACAGCCCTTAGCTTATATACTCCTTTTTTCCCTCCTATCAACGCACAATATTTTATTTTATTTTTTTTCTGTTTTTCGTGACATGGTCTCACTTTTGCCCAAGCTGGAGTGCAAGTGGTATGATAATGGCTCACTGCAGCCTCAACCTCCTGTTCTCAAGTGACCCTCCCACCTTAGCCTCCTAAGTAGCTGGGACTACAGGTGCATGCCACCATGCCCAGCTAATTTTTCACTTCTTTGTAGAGGTAGGGTCTCACTTTGTTGCCCAAGCTTGTCTTGAATTCCTGGGCTTAAGTGATCCTCCTGCCTCAGCCTCCCAAAGTGCTGAGATTACAGGTATAAGCCACTGTGCCCGGCACAACATATACTGTTTTAGGAATAAAACATTAAGAAAGTAAACTGTTTCAGTGAGAAACGTAACTATATATAGAATAAAAATATCCAAAGTTTCTGAGGAAAATATATTTAATATCATTTTTAGTATTTCACTATTGTTAGCTGAGTCCAGATTCTCCTGGAGTATTTGCTGATTGCTTTTTAGGTGACCTGTATACAAACTTATAAAATAATACGAGTATTTACTACTTTTTTGTTAATGTTTGTCTTTGAAACTTCAATCATCTTAGAATATGCTTAATTGGGCTGAGTGTGGTGACTCAGCCTGTAATCCCAGCACTTTGAGAGGCCGAGGCGGGCAGATCACCTGAGGTCAGGAGTTCAAGACCAGCCTGGCCAATATGGTGAAACCCCGTCTCTACTAAAAGTACAAAAATTGGCTGGGCGTGGTGGTGGATACCTGTAATCCCAACTACTTGGGAAGGCTGAGGCAGGAGAGTCACTTGAACCCGGGAGGCAGAGATTACAGTGAGCCGAGATCGCGCCACTGCACTCCAACCTAGCTGACAGTGAGATTCTGTCTCAAAAGAAGAAAAAAGAATATGCTTATTTGATGAATGCTATAAAATAATGCAATTTTACAGAAAATAAACATATTGAAGTTAGAAAAGGCCAATTACAATTTTTCATTTTTATCTACCTCCATATATGAGGGAAAATGATTTGGAGATATTAGGACAATTGGAGAAATTTGAATGAATTCTGTGGATTAAATAGTGATAATATATCAATGTTAATTTCAGCATGATGGTTGTCCTGTTATATAAGGGAATAGCCTTGTTTTGAGGAAGCCAGTACTGAAGTATTAGGAGTAATGGGGTATCACTGACTCACAAATGGTTTTGGAAAAAAGTGAGTGCATGTGTATGTGTGTGTGTATTGCTGTGTGTATTTAGAGATGATAGGAAAAATGTGGTAAAATGCTAACAATTAGAGAATCTGGAAGAAAAAATATACGAGACTTTTTACTATTGAAACTTTTCTGTAAGTTTAAAATTATTTCACAATTAAAAATTGAAAAGATTTGATGGTTGAGAGAAGGTTGGGCAAATGTCTTAAAATGAAACTACTTCATAAAAGATGCTGGGTTTATAGATTTTAAAACTGCAAGCAACTTCAGAGTCCTGCTTTAACTCCATTATTTTACATATGAGACCTTAAGAGTGTGGCAGATTAGATTTAATAGTAGTTTCACACTGGCTTTGTCAAGTACTAATCAGCATACTACAGTTTTTTCTTAAAGGGTCATGAATAAACCACGTTTGTTAGTATGGTTTGGTTAGTGGTCCTCAGCAAATCTCATGTCATGCAACCATACTAATACTCAAGCAAAGGAAAACTTGAAGGACTAGACTGAAACAGGTTATGTGTTCTAATTAAAAATGGCTGGTTGGTTTTTTAAAAAATGACAAGATATGGAACACTATATTTTAAGTTCCTTTCTAGATCTCTATGGAATAATGAAATAGTTCCAGCTAGTGGTCCCTGTTAGTGCTGTTGAAGAATGTCAACAACACAATTAACCATTATGTATAATTCAGTACAATATAATTATTTCTTTGTCCATTTTATGTAAAGTTAGCTATCAGAGATGTATCATGTCTGATTGGACAACATAGCGTCCATGTGAGGCAAAGCATTAAAAACATGGCCTTGTTTGTGAAAGTGTTATTTTAAGGTCAGCAAGAAACAGTGTTATTTCCTTTCTTAAAAAAAAAAAGAAAAAGCTGTGAAACCTGTTGTTTGTAGCAGGAAAAAAATAAGTAGCAAAGAATATGCTAGGATTTAGCTAGGTACGGTGGCTCACGCCTGTAATCCCAGTAGTTTGAGTGTCTGAGGCTGGCCGATTGCTTGAACTCAGGAGTTTGAGAGCAGCCTGAGCAACATGGTAAAACCCTGTCTATTAAAAATACAAAATTTAGCTGTGTGTGGTGGCATGCGCCTGTGGGCCCAGCTACTTGGGAATCTGAGGTGGGAGGATTGCTTGAGCCCAGGAGGTCAAGGCTGCAGTGAGCCATGATTGCACCACTGCACACTTCAGCCTGGGTGATAGAGTGAGACCTTGTCTCAAAAAAACAAACAAATGAAAAAAACCAAAAACGAACAAAAGAAAAACTAGGATTCCTTTTATGGTGTCTATTTTAGAAAATGAATTAATTTGGAATCTGAATTAGAGCCCTTTAGCTGAATAAACTTATTTTTATTGTTTTAATTTGTATTTAGCATTTTTAGTAAATGAAATTTTAGAAAGCCTAACAATTTGATGTAGGTTTTAAGTTTGTACTCATGGGGCTTGTATGCCTGCACTGAGACAAAACACTAGTGATTGGGTCACTGCTAATTTTAATATGGTTTTGTCAGTTAATTTTTTAAAATTGTGAAGAGAAGCTTAGCTAAACTAATTCGTAGGTAGGATTACAATAAGCATGTTTAACCACATAATGCTGATAATGAGAATTTGTTTTATTTTCTTAAAGTTAATATTGAGTGTTGTTGGTGTTGTAACATTTCCTCTATCCTGTTTTAGCGTATCTCTTTTTTTCTGTAGTTGGAGATTGCCTATTCATTGCCTTCTTTATATGCTGAGTCCTGATAGATGGGTAGTATAAACACAGTGGGCATAAATTGTTGGTCACTGCTACAGTAGTGAAAAGGAAAAAAATGTGTGGTTCCCACCCCCTTTCCTACATTTTGGCAGAACATATTGACCGTACTTGGGTTTGAGGTTTTTAGCAAAATGAAAATGGCCGAAGGAAAGGGATAAGCATATTTCTTTTTTTTTCTTTTTGAGATGGAGTCTCACTCTGTTGCCCAGGCTGGAGCGCAGTGGCACGATCTCGGCTCACTGTAACCTCTGCCTCCTGGGTTCAGGCAATTCTCCTGCTTCAGCTGAGTAGCTGGGATTACAGGCGTGTACCACCATGCCCAGCTAATTTTTGTATTTTTAGTAGAGACGGGGTTTCACCATGTTGGCCAGGCTGGTCTTGAACTCCTGACCTCAGGTGATCTGCCCGCCTCGGCCTCCGAAAGTACTAGGATTACAGGCGTGAGCCAGGAAAACATTTTATGCAGGCATTTACAAAGCTCCCCTGGTCCGTGGTGAGGCTCACTGGTCTTCAGGAAAACAAACCTACAGATGTGCCTTCTTCACAGATCTTTTACTCCGAGCCCCCACAGTGACAGCCAATTAGAAAGACTGAGGGAAAGTGCAGCTGGGTTACTGCAACCTCAAACTCCTGACCTCAAGTGATCTGCCCACCTCAGGCTTCCAAAGGACTGGGATTACAGGTGTGAGCCACCGTGCCCGGCTGGGAAAAGCACATTTCACTAGATTCCTTTATTTTAGTTCTTTTTAAAAAAAAAAACTCAATGTACTAGTATGGACCTATTACATATGTCAGTTATTCCATCTACTAGCTATGCAATCATGTACAAGTTATCAGCCTCTCTGAACATTAGTTTCTCTTCTGTAAAATGGAGAAAAGAGCTCCTACCTCATAGTATTGGTTTGTGAATTGAGATATATATGCATATAAAATAATTATAATACTATTTAACATACATGGTAAGATCTCTGAGCTCATTATATTTAAATATTTATTATTTGGAACTTGTACAGCATAGGAAAAATTGAAGTGCTATTGATGTTCAGGTAACAAATTTTTAATGAAACTTTAGAAATGATTACAATGCTGTTTGTACTTAGGCAGATAGGAAGAAAATTATTTTTTAATATTGATATTTGTTTTGTTTTAATAGGTATCAGCAGATGTTGCACACAAACTTGGTGTACCTTGCTACAATAGCAGATTCTAATCAAAATATGCAGTCTCTTTTACCAGCAGTAAGTACCTTTAAAATCATGTGAAGTAGACAATCTTTATAGTTACTTACGGTATGGCATATTTTTGTTCAATGATTTTTAAGTTTTGTTTAGTAAATCCTGCTTTACTCTGAGAATATGAAAGTATTCTATGTTATCTAAAAGCTTTATTATTTTGCTTTATGGTTTTATATTTAATTTGAATTCACTTAAAATTGATTCTGTCCCTGAGAAAGTTATTCATTTACCTGTCCACCTACCTACCTACCTATTTATTTTAATTTTTAAATGCACAAGTAATTTGTTAGTAAATCTGAAGTATTTCACAGCAAGTCCCAGACATCTTACAGTTTGACCAGTAAATACTGTATTTCCATATGCGTCTCTAGCAGACAGGACTATTCTCTTACCCAACTAAGTTAACCATAATTTCTTTCTGTCTTATAATGTTCAATCTGCTTTCAATTTTTATCTGTTACCTAAAACAAACCTAAATGTTTTACACTTGATCTTAGCCAAAAGGCCGAGAAGTGATTTAAAAAACTCTAAATTTTTAAATAGTTGTTTGCCTCAGAATTCAAACAAGGTACACATAGTACATTGGTTGATATGTGTCTTAGTCTCTTTTAATCTGTATCATTTTATCTTTTTAAATCTTCATTTATTTGTTAAAGGAACTGGGTCATAGGTTGTGTAGAATTTTTAACATTCTGGATTTGGCTAATTGTATTCTCATGGTCTTTTAACGTGTTCCTTTGTTTCTCTTATTTCATGTAAACTAGTAATTAGAGAGACTTATTTAGTGAGGTTTAGATTTTTGGTAAGAGTATTTTGTTGGTGGTGCTTTGTATTTCCCATAATATCAGATCAGGAAGAACATATTGGGTCGTTCCATTTTTAGTAATGTTACGATTGATTAGTGGGTATACTTGATACCAGCCTGATATCCATTATGAAGTTCCCTGTCTACCTATCACTTAATAGTTTTAATAGTCATTGGTGCTCATGGACCAGAACCTGTATTTCACTTTGGGATCACAGAATGGTGAATTTCTAATTTTATAATCCCTCCTGCATTTATTAGCTGTAATTATTTTAAAGAGAGAAACTTCCTTTCATTAAATATTTGGTTATCCTGAAACTAGAGAGTCCCCATGGAAAAGTCACACATGATAAACACTAGATTCTTTCCCTTTATCAATTTCACAATGAGTGAGTCTCTAGCAACCTGTGTAGGTTACCATTTTAATATTTTTGTTTTTATTATCTGAACTTAATACATTTTTGGATTTTTAATGTTTAAATCCCTTGCAGTCATTCTTTGTTATGTTGAAATTTTGTTTCTCTGATCAATGGAAGCCTCTTCATTTGGCTCCTGTGTCCCTCTGACATAACTCAAGTATTTCATAGCTTCTTTGTTTTTGTGATTTGCTTTATACTACTTTGTATAAAACATCGAACAATGTAATGATACCAAAATTACCACTAACAATAAAATGCCTGTCCCTAAGATACATCCCACTGGGGGATATTTTAATCAGTACATTTTGTTTTGAACTTGAAATAGTTCTTCATGTGGCAATTGTCATGAACTTGGTTACCAGCTAGGTAGAATTTATTTTCGTGAATGATGTGAGGAATAGGTTCAGTTTCATTTGTTTCAATGTGGGTAGTTTTTTGTCCCATCATTATTTCTTGGAAAAACGAAACACAGTATATTTTTTTGTCATGCAATATATGTTGTATCAGATGTCCATATATATGTGGGTCTGTGTCTGATCTGTTTATATCGTTTCCTTGGTCTGTTTGTATGAATTCCACTCTCGTCGTACTTAATATATATTCAAGAAGTTCTTACTCCTTTTTTTTTTTTTTCAAGAATATCTTGGCTGTTGGTTCTTTGCATTTCCGTATACACTTAAGCATCAGTATGTCAAATTATATACACATACACGTAATCCTGTAGGGATTTTCATTCAGATTACCTTAACTGTAAATCAGTTTGGGAAGACTTGGTATCTTTACAAAATTGAGTCTTCCAAATCATGAGCACTGCATATATTTTCATTTATTTAGTCCTTTAATGTCTGTCAATGAAGTTTTATGATTTTTCCCTATAGATGATTTGCACCTCTCTCATTGGGCTTACTGCTAGATATTTAATACTTTATATTTTTTGAGGCCACTTTAAATCGAGTGTTTGTTTTTTGAGTTTTATTTTCTAACTGCATTTGCTGTTCACATGGAAATGCAATTGATTTGAATCTCACATTCTTGTTCAGCTCTTCTATGTTTTTCTGTAGATGCTTTCAGTTTTCTGTATTCACGATCATATCATTTGTGAATAATCAGTTTTGTTTCTTTCTTGTCAATCCTTACATCTTTTATTTCTTTTTCTTGCCTTACTTCTCTGGCTAGGACCTCCAGTACATTCCTGAATAGAAGTGGTGATAGAGGACATCCTTGTCTTGTTCCTGATCTCAAAGGGAAAGCTTTCACTGTTTGACCATTAAGTATGATGTTTGCTGTAGTGTTTTGTAGATAACTTTCGTCAGATTAAGGAAGCTCCTTTCTGTTTCTGGTGTGCAAAGTAAAAATTTATATTTTAAATGGACGTTAAATTTTATCAAGTACTTTTATTGCATCAAATGAGATGATCATAAGATTCTTCTTCTTTAATCTGTTAATGTGGTAAAATATACTGATATACTTTTAATGCTCAGTCAATCTTGCATTCTTGTAATTAGCCTACTTGTTGATGACCCACTTGGTCATGGTGTTTTTAAAGAAATTGCTATATTCAGTTTGTTAAAATTTTGGTTAGGATTTTTGCATCTTTGTTCATGGGTGTAATTGACCTGTAATTTTCCTTTCTTATAATGCCTTCATCTGGTTTTTATTTTGAGGCTATGCTAGCTTTATAAAAGGAGCTGGAGAATTTTCTACTTTTTCTTATCCAGAAGAATTTACATAATATTTATTTCTTTGTTAAATGATTGGTATAATTCTTTAGAAAAGCCATCTGAATGTGAAATTTTCTTTGCAAGGAAGTTTTTATTTACTTATTTATTTGTTATATGACAATTTCTATATTTTATAAATTTCCTATTTTGGTAAGTTGTGGTTTTTAGCATTTTAATAAATTTGAACATTAATTAGCATGAAAATAAAGTAAAAGCTCTTGAAACAATCCTATTTTCATAATGTCAGCACTATCTGTAGTGATAATTTTCTTTTTAATGTCATTGTTTGTGACTTCTTTAAAATATTTTTTGATCACTCTTGCCAGGTGTTTATTATGGGTTTTTTAAGTCTTTTCAAAGAATCAACTTTTGGTTTTGATTGTGCTCTGTTGCAGCATTTTTCAAACCTTTTGGTCTCAGAACCCTGTTACATTCTTAAAAATTATTGAGGACTTAAAAGAGCTTGATGTGAGTTATATTGTTAATATAAATTATAAATTTTTCTCAGTTGTGAAATTAAAACAAATTTAAATTAGTTTGTTAAAAATAATAAACTTATTGCATGTCAATATAAATAACATTCTTTAAAGGAAAAATAACTATCTTTGTGAGATGAATGGTATCATGTTACATTTTTACAAGTTTCTGTTAAATGTCTGGCTTAATAGAAGACACTATATTTTCACATCTACCTCTGCATTCAGTCTATTGTAGTATCTTGTTTTGGTTGTAGTAGAAGAAGAAAATGCAGTCTCATACAGACATGTAGTTAGAAAGGGGAAGAATATTTTAATAGCCTTTTCAGATTTTTGTGCATAACCTTGTTTGATATTACAGCAGATCTCAATACTTTTTAAAATTTTTTTTTTAAGGTTAGTTGCGGTATGGAATCTTAAATTGTATCATTATATTTTTCTTATTCTGGTACATTTAAGCCCATTGGTCTTTATTACACTTTGAACAGATTTTTGCTCATGTATAATTTTATAACATCATGCTTTGGTGATTTGGAAAGTATAAGTTTACTGAGTTAAACAGTTCTTCCAAACATTAACATATTTTTTTGTGTGATACCAAAGACTACATTGGTTAAAATCACTTCTAATCTCATCAGAAAAGTGCCTAAGTATGGGGATACTGTCAAGCTCAAGGTGATAGATAAGTTTGCATGTTCCAAATTCTTGCTTGAAAATTCAAATTTGATCTTGGCAACAGATGTTATCAGTTGATTTTCTCGCTCACTGTTTGTTTTTGAGAAGATGTCTGCCAAATACCCACACCTGGATAAATATAGTTAACAATTGTTCTTTCAAGTAAAAATGGTGTTCTGTGAAAACGGTGCCTAGTTCAGCTGGCAACTCAATCACAAACTGCTTTTTCTTGATTATTTTACTTTGTGACAGATAATGTTTATTATTTTCCCATTTTGTCACTGAATATTTATTTACAAGACATGGAGAATTTACTAAATAATTTTTACTGCTTCATCAAGTACATTTTTAATTGAAACTATCTTTTTCTTTCTTCAACTGCAAGTGTGGGGCAGTCAGTAATACACTGACTAATAATAGTTTGATGTCGTTGCCTTGATTTATAATGAGATTCCAGCAATTATATCCACTATTGCTTTTGTACCATCATTATAAATGTGAACTTAGCATAAAAGGCAAACCTCATCTTATTATTATGGAAATAGTTTTGCCTTTGGTCACCTTATGTATGTTTTTGTTTATGATTAATTTCTGGTCTTTTATGATTTTCTTCCTTTTACTTTCTTTTGGTATATTTTGCTGTTTTTCTGAGTTTTAGATGAATGCCTCTTTCATCAATTTTCAGCTTTCTAATGCATTTAAAATGGGCATAAGTTTTCCTCTAATCATAGTTCTGATAGGTAGTATATTTACATTTATTTAATATTTTCTAATTTTCATAATTATTTTTTAATGCATTGGTTGATAAAAATATATTTCTTAATTTCCAAACATGGGTATTTTATTTTCTTCATTTCTGGCTTTATTGCATTGTGGTTAAATAACATTTTACAGTTTGAGTTCTTTGGAATTTGTTGAGCTTTGTTTTAAGGTCCAGCATATGGTCAGTTTTTACAAATGTTTCATGTGTGTTTAAAAAGAATATGTATTGTCTAGCCACCGAGTGCAGAGTTCTATATATGTTTATTAGGTTAGGTCAAGTGTGTTAATCTTGTTTGAATCCTCTAGCCTTAATGAAATTTTTTTTTTTTTTTTTTTTGCCTTTCCAATGTTTTGTTTGTTTGTTCATCAAGTACTGAGAGATGTATGTTTAAAATATACAAGTCAAATTGTGGATTAACTGATTTTCCTTGTAGCTCTTTTTTTTTTTTTTTTTTTGAGACGGAGTCTCGCTCTGTTGCCCAGGCTGGAGTGCAGTGGCATGATCTCTGCTCACTGCAAGCTCCGCCTCTTGGGTTCACGCCATTCTCCTGCCTCAGCCTCTTGAGTAGCTGGGACTACAGTCACCCGCCACCACACCTGGCTAATTTTTTGTATTTTTAGTAGAGAAGGGGTTTCACCATGTTAGCCAGGATGGTCTTAGTCTCCTGACCTCATAATCCGCCTGCCTCGGCCTCCCAAAGTGCTGCGCCCCACCTGTAACATCATTATGAATTATCCCTTGTTATCTCTAGTAATGCTTTTAAAGTCTACTTTGTCTGATACTAGTATAGCTAAATAAGCTTTCTTTGGTGTTTCCATGGTATTCTCCTTTCTGTTTTCTTGTGTTAGAGATACAATATTATGAGTAGGATGTAGATTTTTTTTTTTAAACTCAGTCTAGCTATCAAAGTGCTGGGATTGCAGGTGTGAGACACTGTGCCCGGCCAATAATTAATTTTTTTTTTATTATTCCTTTTTTTTCTTTATAGTTGGGAAATCTTACATATTTGGTATTCTTTTATTGGTTACTGTATAGATTATAACATACATCCCAGTCAAAGGACCATCAGATACTTCATTTCTGTTCCTTCCCTCAATGACCTTTTCATTGTTGTTATGTATTTTAAGTGTCTGTATGTTTACCCACAAGTGGTTGTTATTACTGTTTTTTTTTTGAAATCAGTATTCATTAGATTCATTCACATAGTTATGCTTTCTGTTCCTCTCTTCATTTATGACCTTCTAGCTTAAATCACTTTTTTTTCCACCTCCTAAAGAACATACTTTAGTATTTCCTTTAGCACTGCTTTGCTGGTGAGACATACCTTCAGTATTTTTGTTGTGGTTTGGTTTGGGTCTGAAAATGCCTTTATTTCATCATCAGTCTTTTTTTTTTTTCCTCTGGAGACAGTGTTTCGCTCTGTCACCCAGGCTGGAGTGTAGTGGCATGGTCATAGCTCACTGCAGCTTCGAACTTCTGGGCTCAAGAAGTCTTCCTGCCATAGCCTCCTGAGAAGCTAGGACCACAGACATATACCGTCATGTATGACTAATTTTTGTATTTTTTGGAGAAATGGGATCTTATTATATTGCCCGGGCTAGTCTTAAACTCCTGGCCTCGAGTGATTCTCCTGCCTTGGCCTCCCAAAGTTCTGGGATTATAGGCATGAGCCACCACACCTGGCTCACTATGATTCTTAGAAGATATTTTCCAAGGACAGATACTAGGTTAGTTGTTGTTTACTATTAGCACATTACATTTATCCTTGCACTGTTTTCTGTCTTGTATCTATTGAAAATTCAGCTATCAATGTAATTGTTGATATTTTGAAGGTAATTATTTATTTGACTGCATTTAAGAGTTTTGCTTTGTCTACGATTTTTAGCAGTTTTAGTTATGTTTAGCTGTGGGTTTCTTTTTTTTAATTAAATTTTCTTTTTCTCACACTGTAGTTAGATATTGGAAGATTTCTTTTTAATTATCCTGCTTGGTGTCTGTTGAGATTTCTGAAATCTGTAGGTTCATGTCTTTCATCGGTTTTGGAAGTTTTCAGTCATTATCTCTTCAAGCAAATAATTCTTCCATAAGACTCCAGTTAAACTTAGACTAGACCTTGTAACTGTATCCTTATGTTTCTTAATCCCTCTAGACTTTTCCAACCATTTATCATTCTAGGTATATTTTTTTCTGACCAGTTTTCCAGTTCATTTTTCACTGGGCCTAATCTGTTATACCTATCCCTTGAGTTCCTCATATATATTTTTCTATTTCTAGAATTTCTATAAGTTCTTTTTTAGATCTGCTCTGGCGTTTTAAAAATATTTTTTGCTCTTTGCCGATGGGGTGTTACTAACTATAGTTTGAGATATTTGAGTCTGAAAAAGAACTGTTATGTTTTAGGATGATTTTACTTAAGTTTTCTAGAATGAGGTTTTTCACTTCATTTCAGTTGAATAGGGTGGTAATTAGAAATGTGTTCATAATTATATGTAAGTTTATCTTTCAGTTTTTTCTCATGTCCTCTAAAGAGAAGAATTATTTATTTATAGTTCTATTTCATGTGTCTGGAACTGGCCAAGATCGAGCACTAGCTAGAATCTAAAAGTCAAGAATCTAAACACTGAGAATAAAAGGAGGAAAATAACTTCTAATGCCAGTGCACTAACACTTAGGCATTTCGCTTCTTAGTTTCAGCCTTGTGTCTTTTTTCTTGATGACAAAGCATTATAACTTTATAACAAACTTACTCTTCACCTTACACACATTTTAACCGACTTATTTTCTTAATTTTAAGCCAGGAGGCAGCAAATAGCAAAAATGGGAGAAGTTGTTCTATAAACAGACATATATACATGCAGTGTTACTTAACAGCCAAGATGGCAGAGAAATAGACATAGAATTTATAAAAAGCTGACAATTCAAAATGGGCACTGCTTTGGCTCCATTTAGTGTAGATAGATAGGGCCTCTATTACTCTATTCTTGGCAAACCTTGCAGGCATCATTTAAATGTTGGTTCTCAGAGTTGGTGTTTAATTTCTGAAACAACAAACTATTGACATAATTCTTTTCATAATTAGGAACCATTTTAAATTTACTTTTATAGGTTTGTGGGTACAGGTGCAGTTTTGTTACGTGAATTTCTTGTGTAGTGGTGAAGTCTGAGCTTTTAGTGCACCCATTACCCCCAGCAAGGAACACTGTACTCAATAGGTCATTTTTCAGTCCTCATCCCTGCCCCCACCTAGGAACAGTTTTACCAATAGAAAGTGTGGCTATTTTTTTGTGTATGCAGATTTTTCCTTCTCAAACATACTTTGAAGAGATGGCATTTCTAAGTTTTGATTTCATGTTAGTTATTGTTAATTTATTTTTTATTATCTAATATTAGCATATACAAAGTGGTAGGCACCATTTGTTTAGCAAAGAATTATGAGAGAACAATTTCAATCAAGAAAAGTTTTTATTCATTAGTTTTTCTTTGAGAAAAACTTGGGGAGAAAATAGTTCTTTCTATTGTGGTAGTTCATTTTAAGGCACACAGTCTGAAAGTATTTCTGTATAATCAAACATTTTTAAGCTAGAAAGAACCTAGATAATCATATAGTCTAGTGTTTCTCAGCCTTGGCTACACATTAGAATTATGTGGAAAACTTTTAAAAACTTCCAGTAACTTAATCGATCTGGGCTGAGGGCCCTGTCACAGTATTTCTTTCTTTTTTTTTTTTTTCCTTTGGTAGGTCTTTGTGGCAGACCTGTCACAGTATTTCAAAAGCTTCTTAGGTAATTCTAATGTACAGTTAGGTATAAAGAACCTTAAATTTCTCTGCCTTTCAAAGGGAGTATCCAGTGACATTTTGAGGATTTCAGAAAAATGTAATTCCTGTTTCTGTGGTGTCAGCTTCACTTGATATTGTTTAACATGAATCATTTTTACAATATAAGAAAGATAATACCTATTATATATTTTATTAGAATGCAGTAAAACAGTTCATGGTGTCCAGCATGTAAAGGTACTCAGTGAATATTGGTGATGATGATGATAATAAAGATATAGGTACACATTGGAGGATATCGATGGAAAGGGGCATTAGGTTCTGGAGTATTTAAAGTAGAACTAACAGGATTCAGTTACTGAGTAGATATAAAGAGTAGAAGAGAGTGTTTGGAGACTTGACTGATGGTGATGCCATCCACTAAGTTGAGTACATAAAAGCATGTCTTGATTTTAAAAGAAGGCTGAAAGCTGATTGGAATTCCATATCTTGTTTTTACTTAATTCATTATGAGTACTGAGTTTGAAATATCCCCAGTTTAGCCAAATACACTTCTTGAATTTTAAATTTATTTAAATATATACTTAAAATTTTTGTAAGTATTTTTACAAAGATATCTGTACAAAGAATAAAAGTCTGACCTGTTAATAAAAGTTGGTTGAAGTTATGTAGTCTTATATTTTATATATTGTTTGAAATTAAGTTGCATTTTTTTTGGTAACATCATATTTGACGTTCTGAGCAGAGCCCTTGGGTAGCGTGTGATTAGCTGTTTCTTCCACACGCTTTAGTAAAAGTGATAATATTAGTCTTCAGGTTCAGCAGCTGTCCTGGCAGAGCATCTGTTAAGGTACTTCTCTGACTAAAATTTGGTCTTATAGAGTTTCCTTTTTACAGGTGTGATTCAAGTAAGGTGAAGGAACACATGCTTAGAGCTGTGGAACATTTTGAAGATTAGCAGGTTATATTACATTTGTAACATTTACTAAATTTTTACCATAGGTAACTTTGCTATGGTTAGAACACCAAGGACTACAAAAAGCCATGCAAAAACCTACTGTCAACCTCTGTCTTCCACCTGCTTTTTATGCAGTAAAAGCCAATATAAATACATACCTTGCTCTTTTCTACACAAGTAGAACCTTGCCATGTACACTGTTCTGTACCTTGTTTTTTTAATTACAGTAAAGAAAAAAGCATCTATATTCTCATTTAAAGTTATGGAAATAACTTTTCTTAAATTTTGATATTTTAATAATGTTTTAAGTGTTCGATAAACAGGGTAATGTTGTCTTATTTCAGGGGTCCCCAAACCCTAGGCCATGGCCTCATATGAGTCTGTGGCCTATTAGGAACTGGGCCGCAAAGCAGGAGGTTAGCGGTAGGTGAGAGAGCATTACCGTCTGAGCTCTGCCTCCTGTTAGATCAGTGGCAGCATTAGATTCTCAGGAAGGTGAACCCTGTTGTGAACTGTGCATGCAAGGGATCTAAGTTACGTGCTCCTTATGATAATCTAATGCCTGATGATCTGAGGTGGAGCAGTTTTATCCTGAAATCATCCCTCGCCGCCCCTCCCACCACCCGGCCACCATCAGTGGAAAAATTGCCTTCTACAAAATCAGTCCCTGGTGCCAAAAAGGTTGGGGACCACTGGTCTTTTTGGTAAGCATGATAATACTGACTATTTTCTCCTTTGAAACTTATTCTTTAGTGTCCATGATAGTTATCTTTTTCTCTTTCTGGCTGCTCAGCTCATCATTTTTACCATGTGCATTAAATGTTGCTATTCCATTATTGAACATTTTCTCATTATATGCACTCTTCCTGGGAGATTTTATCCATACTCATGGTTTCCTATATTCTTGACTTCAGGTGTTCCATCTAAACATTGATGGTTACCAAATATAGATCTTTTTTATGAGTATGAGCCATGAATCCAGCTTCCAATATACATATCCATTTGGACATTCCACAGGCCTCTCAAAACAATATTGACAAAACTCATTTCTCCTCAGTTCCCCCTCTGTTTTTCCCTGCTATAAAAAGGGGGAAAAAGTTCACAGCCAGTATTTTAATATTTTCTGTCTCAAGTAGTATTATAAACACATAGTTCTCTTAGTCAGAAGCTTGGTGGTCATCTCAGAGTTCTCCCCTTTCCTCCACCTGCCATAGCTTGGTGTCCAAGTGTTTTTCTTTCAGTGGTACCTAGCATGGTGCTGCACAATTAAAGGTGTCTAGTTAAAACATTTTGATATTAAAAACAGGAAGCAAGACTATGAGTGAAATGTCTCAGAAGTGTTTATTTTTGTGAGTTTTAGTGCAAATTAAGACATCTGTATCTCTCTGATATTGAAGTGAGGAAGGCTGTGTTGAGAATAAAAGCAAAAGAGAAAACTATAGAGAAAGATAATTGATTCCTTTAAGAATGTATAACAAAACTTTTTATATACCAAAAAATTATATAATTGAAAGACAACTCAATAGTTATTCTACAGTATAACGTGCTATTTTAGAAATACTTTGTGTTCAGAGTACATTTGAAACAGCAGAAGATGTGATTACTTCTGCCATTAAGGATTGTGAAAAGTTCCACAAAGGCAGTATTCCTGTATTTCATAGAAAATTTGTCTATGGGGGCACATTTTTCTGAATTGATATTATAGGGAGCGTTTTACCAACATCATTGCCTACCTTCTTTTTCAAGTATCTTAGGGAAAAAAAATGACGTTCACTGTTTGCTGGACAGTATATATAAAATTCAGAAGACTAATTGAGTCCAGATAGGTAAAGAGATTAGATATATCTTACTGTGAAGAACAGAAGTGTGTGTGTGTGTGTGTGTGTGTGTGCGCACGCAGATTTCCAGAACTATATTAAAATCAGCGAAAGTAGCTTGCAAAAATACTAGGGAACCGAAAGAATGTCCCTTATACGTTAGGGATGACTCCATGGTTTTCAGAAGGGCAACTGGAAAGATGGAATTACCATCACTGAGAATATGGATAAGGCGACTTGAGGGTGAGGGGAAGTATCAGAGATTTCGTGTCTGATAGAATTCCAAGTGGAGATGTGAAGGTGGAGTAGGCAATTTTGATAATTAAAACACATGAAAGTTGGCAGAATGATACTGCCTCCTAATTTAAATCTTGAGGTGTTCTTATTGCACAATCTCTTTTCATTCAACAAATACTTACTGAGTTCCTCTATTTGCTACTAGATGATTGGGGGCTCCAGTAATAAGCAAATATAATCATGGGCGCAGTCCTTACAGAACTTAAACCTGTAACGGGGAAGACAGACCTTAAATCATTACACATTTGAAATTATAGCTGTAGTAAGTATTATGAAGGAAGAATATCTGAAAATGTTGGAGCAGACAGTGGGGACTTTATAATTCTGGTGCTCAGGGAAAAAGTGATATGAGGTATAATTCACATACAATAGAATCCATTCATTTTAAGTATATAGTTAGATGAGTTTTTGACAAATCCATGTAATCACCACTATAATCAAGGTAACAGTGTTTATCCCCAAAAGGTTTTCCAAATATCCTTTTTCTGCCCATTTTTAAATTGAGTTCTGTGTATGTAGACTGAACTCAATTTAAAAATGGGCTTAAAATTTTAAAATAGTCACGTATATACACATATATATGGATTTGTAGGCATTCTTTATATATTCTGGAACAAGTCTTTTGTTGGCTATATATATTGCAGGTATCTCCCAGTTTGAAAATTGTGTCTTTTTATTCTCAGTGGTGTCTGATGAATAGTTTCTAATTTAAATGAAGTCCAATTTATCAATATTTTGAAGAGATAATTTTGTATCCTGTTTGAGAAATATTTTCCTATGTCATAGTCATGATGATATGAAGATACATGTATATTTTGTTGTATAAGTTTGTTTATTCATGACCCATTGCAAATTAAATTTGTATATAATCTGAGATAGGACTCAAGGTTCATTTTTGTCCATGTGATAGTTGATCCAGTACCATTTATTGGAAAGATCATTCTTTAACCATTAGATGTAAGTTGTTTTGTTGTGACTATATATGTGGGTTGCTTCTTAATTCTCTGTTCTGTTGGTCTGTTTGTCGTTGTACTAATTATGTCTTATTTATTGTAGCTTACGATAAATGTATGTATATTCTAGTGTTCTTCCTCAAGATTTTCTTGGCCATTCTGGGTCCTTTGCATTTTCATGCAAAATTTAGAATCGGCTTGTGAGTCTGCAAAAAGTTTGTGGAATTTTTATTGGGATTGCATGGAATTTTGAGGTCAGCATCAGGGAAACTGATTATCCTCTACAGTATTATTAATAAATCTTCCAGTCAACAAAGATGGCATATCCTTCCATTTTGTGAACTCTTTCTCTCAACAATATTTCAGTGTAGAGGTATTGCACATCTCTTGTTAGATTTATTCCTAGTGTTTTGGGTTTTCTTGGATGCAGTTATGCTATTGGTTTTTAAATTTCACTTTCTAATTGTTTTTTTGAAATATATAGAAATATAATTTATGTATTGACCTTAATTATTATATTCACTTATTCTAATGGTTTATTATAGGTTCTCTCGGGTTTTCTATGCACTTAATTATGTCATCAGCAAATAATGACAATTGTAAGTCTTCTTTATAAATCATTATTTCTTTTTACTTTGTTTTCTCCTTTCTTTTATTCTTTATACCATGGATTTGTGTTGGTTTATTTATTTTGTTCAATAGAAATGGTGATGTATATTCTTGTCTTATGCCTGAATTCAAGGGGAAAGAATCCAATATTTCATTAGTAAGATGACGTTGGCTGTACAAATTTTTGTAAGTTAGTTTTATTAGATTAAGAATGCTTTTATTCTTAGTTTCTGAAAGATTTTATTGTGAGTAGATACTGAATTTCATTAAATTCTTTATCTGTTGAGATGGTTTTATGGATTTTACTTTGATGATTTGGTGAATTACATTGATTAATTTTCAAAAGTTAAATCAGCTTATGTTCCTGTAATACATTTCATTGGTTATAATGTATTATCTTTTTCATAAGTCTGGATTTGATTTGCTAAAATTTTTGTCTAACATTTTTGTGTCTGTATTCATGAGAGATGTTTTGGCCTGTCATTTTCTTCATGTCCTTGTCAGGTTTTGGCAGCTTCATAAAGAATTGGGAACTGATCCCATTCTTTTTGTTTTCTGGAAGAAAATAGTGTGAGGTATTATTTATTCTTAATGGTTTAGAATAATTTCCTATTGAAGCTGTCTGAGTCAGGAGATTTCTTCAGGGAAGATTTTAAATGATGGATCCAGTTTCTTTAACAGATAGAGGATTGTTCCAGTTTTCTATTTCCTGTGCCAGTTTCTATAAGTTATGTTTTTCAAAGAAGTTGTCCATTTTACCTAAGTTATTAAATACATTGTCATAAAGTTGTTAATATCTCCTTATTTTCCTTTTACTGCCTATATTAATATCCCCTTATTTTCCTTTTACTATCTATAGCATATGTACTAATGCCCCCCCTTTTAATTTTTCTGAAATTGGAATTTCTGTCTGTTTTCTTGATTATTTCTGCCAAGGGTCATTGATTATTAATATTCTCAAACAGCCAACTTTTAGCTTAATTTTCTCCTAATGCTTTTTATTTCATTGAGTTTTGTTCTTGTTTACATTATTTCCTTCTTTTTACTACTTTGGGTTTGATTTGCCATCTTAAACTACTGAAAATAAAGGATGATAGTGTTATTTTTCAACTTTCCTTTTTTAAATAGACATTTTAAAGCTATAAATGGTCCTGTAAACATAGCTTAAACTGCATCTCACAAATTTTGATACTACATTTTCATGACCAATTAAAAATCTCTTAAAATATCCATTGTGATTTCTTATTTTATGATTAATTTTGTTACTGGTGTCTTTTTTTTTTTTCTGGAGACGGAGTCTCGCTCTGTCGCCCAGGCTGGAGTGCAGTGGGGCCATCTCGGCTCACTGCAAGCTCCGCCTCCCCGGGTTCACACCATTCTCCTGCCTCAGCCTCCTGAGTAGCTGGAACTACAGGCGCCCGCCACCACACCTGGCTAATTTTTTGTATTTTTAGTAGAGACAGGGTTTCACCATGTTAACCAGGATAGTCTCAATCTTCTGACCTCGTGATCCGCCCGCCTCGGCCTCCCAAAGTGCTAGGATTACAGGTGTGAGCCACCGCACTGGCCTGTTGATTTCTAATTTAATTCCACTGTGCTCAGAGAATACATTTTATATGATTTCAATCTGTTGATATTTATTGACTTGCTTTATGGCCCAGTATATGATTCAGCTCAGTCAACATTCCTTGAGTACTTAAGAAGAATGTGTATTGAACAGTTACTGGATTCTATACATACAAATTAGATCAAACAAATTTGTTACTAGTAATGTCAATTTTTTTTGTATTCATTGGATTTTTTTTCTTCTATAAATTACTGAGAGAAGTATCTTAAAATCTCCAGTCGTTATTTTGGATTATTCTATTTTTCCTTTTAGTTCTGTCAACTTTTGCTTTATAAATTTTTGAACCTGTGTTGTGAGATGTATACATATTTATGATTGTTAAACATTCCTGTTGAACTTTTATCATAATAAAGCATCTCTCTGTATCACTAATAATTTAAGGCAGCTATTCAATGTTAACATAGCAATATCATCATACTTTTAATTAGTATTTGCATGATATCTTTTTCTATTTTTTTCCTTTAACGTATCTGTTCCCTTGAATTTAAAGTAGTTATGTTGTACCTAGAATATAGTTATGTGTTTTGAAATCCAATATAATGTATTTGATATTTAATTGGAATGATGGGTCCATTTACATTTAATGTGGAACATGATATACGAGGATTTGTGTCTGACAAGGCAGGTATTTGTTTTCTATTTGTTGCTTTCTTGACTTTCTTTAATCAAGCGTTATTTTTTTCTATTTGGTTTTACACATAATTTTACAGTATACATCTTTAACATGTGTGCGTGTATTTTTAAGTAGTTGCCCTAGAGATTAAAATATTCATCATTAAAATATTAAAATATTAGTTTATTAGGTTCTAGTCTAAATTTGTATTTTTAACACTTGTTGAAAAATGCAAGAAGCTTATAGTGGTTTAATTTCATTTACCTCACTTGTCTTTTTCTTTTTTTAGATGGAGGCTTGCTCTGTTGCCCAGGCTGGAGTGCAGTGGTGTGATCTTAGCTCACTGCGACCTCTGTTTCCTGGGCTCAAGCAACTCTCCTGCCTCAGCCTCTTGAGTTAGCTGGGATTACAGGTGCCCGCCACCACGCCTGCTAATTTTTCCAATTTTATTAGAGATTGGGTTTCATCATGTTGGCCAGGTTCGTCTCGATTTCCTGGCCTCAGGGGATTTCCCCGCCTCGCCTTCCAAAGTGCTGGGTTTACAGGCATGACCCACCTCGCCTGGCCTAGCTTAGTCTTTTGTGTGTCTTGTCCTATACTTTATTTTTCTACATTTGTTTAAACCAGTAGAGTCACTGTTATTGTTATTTTAAATGTTAATATTAATATATGTTTATCCATATATACTTACTTTTCCATTCCTCTTAACTCCTCTAGTTCTGTACTTCCATGCGGGGCCATTTTCTTTTAGCTTGATATATTTTGTTCTCTTATAACAAGTGTTTTCTTAACTTTTGTTCATCTAAACTTATTTTTATTTCATCTTGATGTTAGAAGGTATTTTTTTCTTAGTGTGGAATTCCGGGCTGGTTGGTTGGTTTTCTTGTTTTCTTTTTTTGTTTTAGCACTTTACAGATGTCATTTTGTTATCTTCATTTTCTGTAATTTCTGATGAAAAATGAGTTGTTAGTTTTATTGCTCTTCCCTTCCAGGTGATATGTCTTATTTTCACTGACTGCTTTTAAGATTTTTTCTGACTTTAGTTTTTAATACTTTGATGTATCTAGGTTCAATTCATTTCTTCATTAAATCTCTGTTTTGCTGTTTCTAACCTAATGATTTCTTAATTTCAGTAATTATATTTTCCTGTTCTGGAATTGTCATTTGACTTTCTTATAGAATTACAGGACTTTGCTGAAATTCTCCATCTGTCCTGTGTTTGTTTGTTTACTTGTTTATTTATGGAAACATAGTCTCGCTCTGCGGCCCAGGCTGGAGTGCTGTGGTGCAATCTTGGCTCACTGCAACATTCACCTCCCGGGTTCTAGCAGTTTTCCTGCCTCAGCCTCCTGAGTAGCTGGGACTACAGGCGCATGCCACCACGTCTGGCTAATTTCTTGTATTTTTAGTAGAGACAGGATTTCACCATGTTAGCCAGGATGGTCTCGATCTCCTGACCTCGTGATCCGCCCACCTTGCCCTCCTCATGATCCGCCCACCTCACCCTCCCAAAGTGCTGGGATTACGGGCGTGGGCCACCATGCCTGACCTTATTTATTTCTTGAACATACCACTCACAGTTATGTTAAGTCTTTGGTAACTCCATAATTTTTTTTTTTTTTTTTTTTTTGAGACAAAGTTTTGCTCTGTCTCCTAGGCTGGAGTGTGGTGATGTGATCTCAGCTCACAGCAACCTCCACCTCCAGGGTGCAAGTGATTCTCATTTATCAGCCTCCCAAGTCGCAGGGACTACAGGCATGTGCCACTACGCCTGACTGATTTTTTTTTTTTTTTTTTGTATTTTTAGTAGAAACCCAGTTTCACCATGTTGGCCAGGCAGGTCTTGAGCTTCTGGCTTCAAGTGATCTGCCCACCTTGGCCTCCCAGAGTGCTAGGATTACAGGCGTGAGCCACCACATCTGGCCTGGAACTCCAAAATCTGAATGACTTAAGTGTCTTTTTAAATTTTCTGTTATTTCTCTTGGGTGTCCATTCTTTTTTTAAATTGAGATACAGTTTATATAAAATTTACCATTTTAACCATTTTAAAGTACACAATTCAGTGGTTTTTAGTATATTCCCAATTATGTAAACATTATAACTATCTAATTTCAGAATGTTTTCACTACCCTAATAAAGTGAAAACTGTTGGCAGTCAGTCTCAATTCTCCCCCTCTGCCCATCCCCTGGCAACAGCAAATCTACTTTGTCTTTGTGAATTTGCCTAGTCTAGACATTTCTTATAAATAGAATCATAAAATTTGTGTGGCCTTATGTGTCCATCTTCTTTCACTTGGCATAGTGTTTTCAAGGTTCATCCATGTTGTAGCATGTGTAAGTGTTTCTTCTTTGTGGCTGAATAATATTCCATTGTATTCATATGCCACATTTTGTTATCCATTCATCAGTAGGTGAACATTTGAGTTTTTTCCAGTTTTTGACTGTTATGAATAATGCCACTGTGAACATTTGTGTAGAAATTTTGCATGAGTGTGTGTTTTCAATACTTTTTAGTATGTACCAGGAATGGAGTTGCTAGATCATATGGTAACTCTTTAAGTTCTTGAGGAACTGTCAAACTCTTTTCCACAGTGACTGTACGCTTTTACATTTCTACCAGCGTATATGAGAGTTGCAATTTCTATACATGCTTGACAACACTTGTTATTTTTCTGGACTTTTAAATTTTATGTTATTGCAGCTATCATAGTGGGTGTTGGTCATTTATTTTTGTTTTTTAGAAAGCCTTGCAATTTTTAAGAGTGTTAGACATTGTGGTTGAACAATTATGGAAGCTCTAGTTTGTGTTACTTTGCTCCAAAGAGAATTAAGTTTTCCTTTGGTATGTGAAGTATTAAGAGGTCACCTTGAATCTATTAAAGGTTGGTTATAAGACTTTTTAGGGCTGATCTATTTCAATTTTGACCTTAGTCTTAAGGAGTAGCTGGCCCTTTGGTAGTCTCAACAGAGAGCTGGAGTTATTTATGAAGGCTCCTCTAACTTGGTGGGGCCTACACTCCAGTCTTTGTCTCCACAGGAGTGAGCAGCAGCTGGAATCTCTGCTGAGCTCTTTAGCCTCCTACCTGCAATTTCAACTAGTTTTCTTGAATGTTTGCCCTCTTGTGGTCCTTTTTCTCTGGAAATTTATTCTTTAGTTTCCAGCTCTTTGATAGTCAAAATTCTGACTCTTTTTTTCTTTAGTCCGATTGGACTGCACTTTCTACTTGAGCTCCATTTCCCTGTTACTCAGCAAACTCAAGGAAAAAGCCAAGATAATTGTGGAGCTGGTTGTGTATGCTTCCGTTCTTTCAAGAGTTGTAGCCCCTTCTGTTCCTCTTTGTATAAGTCACTCTTTAGTGCCTTCAGTTTTTACTTTTTGTCTAGATTTTATGAGTTTTATTTAGCAGAGGGTTAGTTTGATACAAGTTATTCTAGCACGGTGGCAACAGTAATGATGTTTTATTAGTTGAATTACAAGAAAATGACCTCACTATTAAGAGTAAGAACATGAATTTTTAAAAGAAAAATTGGACAAGAATATGGGAAGAAGGATTTCTGTTTTCAGACAGAAGAGGGTTAAGGTAGCCAGGTTTGAAGGATGATAAATAAGTATGATTAAAAGTAAGATAATGTGTCTGAAATTGGTGTTTGGTATTTTTTTCTTATTTTGGTGAAAACTGAACAAGGTTATCAAGTGTTTAAAGAATACAAGTTGGAGAAATAATATGAGAATTTAAGAGAAAATAATGAGCATTCATCTGGATTTAGTCGTGAAGAAATTAAAATTCTGATTTTAAAATGTGTGCTATTAGAGTAGACTTGTTTATTTCTGTAAATGTTAGTGATTATTAACTGTTTGGAGGTTTGAGTATTTAATGTGCTGGCCAAAGAACAATGTATGTCTATTAAGTGTGCCAAAGAGAATTGTGTTCATAAAATGGAAAGGTGTACAGTAACTGCCCATTTTTAAATGTAGGAGGAAGAGAACAACTGATATTACAGGAATGGACATTACATTTAGAATATCGAAGTACAGAAAGAAGCCAGAAATAGATTCCTAAAGAATAATGCGTCCCTCTCCTCCTACAGTATTAAAAATGGGGGTTTGGAAAGAAACTAACCATTTGCTTTTTCCACCAAAATATCCCTAAGAAGGGACCCAGTTGTGGCAGACCACCTAATATCTATGTTTTTCCTTTTGCCCTTTTGTGAACTCTGAAGGTTAGTTAGTGGTTTTCTTCAAAATTGCATTAGGAAATTTGCCAAGGGCATCCTTTTGAGGCAGCTGTCTCTGTACCCTTGGAGGCCATCAGTAATGTTTCCAATCTATAGCACGAGTCGGCACAAAAATGTTGAACTGTTGTCTTCATGTTTTAAAACATTCCTCTGCTGCCACTATCCTCCACCCCGAAATAGTGTAAAGTATGGCACATTTTGGGACTTAGAGTCCTTTCATCATTTTTTGTTACTGTACATTTTTAGGTAAAATCCATCATTAATAATAAATATGTCCAATGCATCAATAATGAAAGGACACTTAATATTTTTCACGTAATTTAGATAATAACAATAGACACATTAGAAATGCTTAATATGTGAGAATTTTTTGTATAGAATGTTAACATTTTAATCTTCACTATTGAGATTTTTTTAAAGTAAATATGCTTTAAAGTTTTGGGCGTTATTAACTATGTTCATCATGAAAATGCATTAGAAGAATTTGAAATGCATTTGTGTTTTTGTTCTTATGCAATTTAGTAACATAAGCAACTCTTTTATCCTATGCATCTTTAATATATTAGTCTGTTTCTCTTGTTTTACTAAACTGTCTTCTTTCAGCCACCCACACAGAATATGCCTATGGGTCCTGGAGGGATGAATCAGAGCGGCCCTCCCCCCGCTCCACGCTCTCACAACATGCCTTCAGATGGAATGGTAGGTGGGGGTCCTCCTGCACCACACATGCAGAACCAGATGAACGGCCAGATGCCTGGTAAGTTTTTCTCCTCTAAGACATTAACACCAGAGTTGCTTAGCAACTGAAACGACATGGGGGCTCAAGGGATACTAGATTGTTGATGACAAAACTGCTTTGAATACCCCCGAGTACAAGCTCTCTTAGAGTTTGTTAGCTACAGAGCTACGTGACCTGTATTCAGTGTTTATCAGGCTGCCCTTGGGCTTTGATGTAGCTGACACACAGCATTCCTCTGATGAACAGAACTGGCTAAATTTAGTCTGTCTGAAACTGCAATACAGTTGGCTTTAGAAGCTTTTTGGAAAAAAAAGACATTGCACCATAGCTTAAGAATTAAAGTCTGTTAAAAAAAGATAATATAACATTTCCCTGAGTTTTTATTTACTTAAATATTGATTGATCTCAGAAACAGTATCACTGGGAAAAACACATGGAGAAAGAAACAAAACAGTCTCTGAAGTGCTGGTGTATTTATTTCCTCATTGATACTATTGAAGCTGAATCTATATTTTTTAATATATATGTTTATAGCATAACATAAATATGGGAATGGATTTTAAAGCAAAAATTAAAGGCTGAAAAATAATGTAAACTTTCTTACATTATTTATAGACTGAGCCATTCTCTTTTCTATTTGTCAATTTTAAGTTTAGGGTTACTAGGTTGATACGTTTTAAGACATTGGATGCCGATTTAGTTACCTTTTGCTGGTTTGAAATTTTAATCAGAAAAGTATCTTTACACTATTTCGTTTTTGTAACAGTAGCATCAACCCATAGCCATAATTTTTGGTAGAATATTATCTATATTAGGTATCAGAATATTTTTACTTTCTAAGACAAAAGTTATTTTCATTGATAAAAAGAAGGCATTATACAACTAGCAGTAACGGAAATAAAATAACAGACCAATTATTAAAATTAGTAATTAGCATCTTTAGGATACCATTTTCTGTAGCCGATTGTGTTGATTGATAGCATTGGTGGCCAAGGATGATGGGTGCAGTAAAGAAACAGAAGAGAGCACAGAGCAAAAGAGGCAAGGTAGCCTGGCTTATAGAAGATTGAGGTGTGACTGATCATATAGGAGGGCAGTGTTTCAGTGGCGGTCTCCTATTTCCTGCTAAGGCTTGCAACATTGATGGCACATATCCAGTATGGAGGTAGGAATAAAGACATCACTACTTTTCAGTTTGTGGTCATATTGTAGTCAAGAGAAAACTTCTTGCCAAGTCAACATTTAGTTCACCAGCACACACTGTTTTTAGAACTGGGAAGGTAGGGATAGTACAGGTTAGCTAGTTAGGAGTTTTGTGACTTTTTATGATGGTACCTTGAATTAGGATTTTGACTTAAATTCTCTGTAATATTGAAGCCTAAGGCCAAAGAAGTATTTGAGCAGCAGTACAATTATGGTTAACATGACATTTTGGTTTTGTGTAAGGCCTTCTGAAGTAGTTATATTCTTTTATAAGCTAGTTATTATCAACCGCTTATGACCTAGGTTGTTCAGAATACTGTAGAGCTTCCAAAACAATAGTTAAGAATTTCTCCAGGCCAGGTGCTGTGGCTTACGCCTGTAATCCCAGCACTTTGGGAGACTGAGGCAGGCGGATCGCAAGGTCAAGAGATTGAGACCATCCTGGCCAACGTGATGAAACCCCATCTTTACTAAAAATACAAAAAATTAGCTGGGCGTGGTGTTGGGCGTCTGTAATCCCAGCTACTCAGGAGGCTGAGGCAGGAGAATCACTTGAACCCAGGAGGCAGAGGTTGCAGTGAGCCGAAATCATGCCACCGCACCCTAGCCTGGCGACAGAGTGAGACTCCATAAAAAAAAAACAAAACAGAATTTCTGCTAACAATAATTTCCGCTAACGATAGTTATGGAGTTACAGTTAAGCGCAGGAGAAATTGGAAGGCCAGTAACTTACATTTTCTTTATTTGTTCCTTTTAGCGTTTAGCCAACTTTTTATGCACACAAATTTGCATCTTGGCTCGTTTCCTATTTCAGTTTTGTTTTTAATGTATATTTCATTATGTAGACTCCGTTTTAGATCTACTTATGTGCTCATTGATCTTGGTCAGATTGCTACTCGGTCTCAGGTTCCCTTTTTAAAAAAATTAATTTTTTTTTTTTCTTTTTGAGACAGAGTTTTGCTCTTCTCACCTAGGTTGGGGTGCAGTGGTGCAATCTCGGCTCACTGCAACCTCTGCCTCCTGGGTTCAAGCCTCAGCCTCCCTAGTAACTGGGATTACAGGCGCATAACACCACACCTGACTAACTTTTGTATTTTTAACAGAGACAGAGTTTCACCATGTTGGCCAGGCTGGTCTCAAATTCCTGACCTCAGGTAATCCACCCACTTTGGCCTCTCAAAGTGTTGGGATTGCAGTCATGAGCCACTGAGCCCAGCCTAAAAAAATTAATTGATTTTTAAAAAACTGGGTAACACATGCCTATGGGACCAAAATCAAAGGGTACCAAAGGATGCCTAGTTACCACCTCTCCAGATAGTTCTAGAGAGGCATTGGTTTCTAGTTGTCCTTAAGAGATCTTCTCTCGCTGGGCATGGTGGGGTGGCTCACGCCTGTAATCCCAGCGCTTTGGGAGGCTGAGGCGGGTGGATCACTTGAGGTCAGGAGTTCAAGACCAGCCTGACCAATGTGGTTAAACCCCATCTCTACTAAAAATACAAAATTAGCTGGTGTGGTGGCGCACACTTGTAATCCCAGCTACTTGGGAGACTGAGGCAGGAGAATCGCTTGAACCCGGGAGGTGGAGGTTGCAGTAAACCCAGATCACGCCATTGCTATCCAGCCTGGGCAACAAGAGCGAGACTCCGTCTCAAAAAAGAAAAACAAAAAAAAACCAAACAAAAAAAAGAGATATTTTCTCTATATAAAATAATGCATGTATATTTCCTTTTCTTCTTATTCTTTTTTTTAAAAAATACAAATGATAGCACTCATTAAATAGTATTATGTATCTTTTCTTTCTCAAAGATATATCTTGGAGACCATTATTTTATTACATATGTAAATAGATGCCTTATTCTTTTGGTCTCTGTATCATGTTATGTTTTACAAGTTTAATTTATTCAAACATTTGGGATGGAAATATAGGCTTCTAGTCTTTTATTATTATGAATTATACTGCCATGAATTTGCCTGTAAAAATATATATGCACATATATACGTATTTTGTGTGTGTGTCAATACACATGCTCACAAAAATTTGTGTATCTATAGCGTAAATTTCTGGAACTGAAATTGCTGGGTTAAAGGTATATGTATTTTAAAATTTGACAGTTAGTGCCAAATTGCTTTGTGTAAAAATAGTAATATCCATCAGTTCTGCATTTATGAATTTCACATTCATGGATTTAACCAACAGTGGATTGAAAATACTTGGGAAAACAAATTGCGACTGTACTGAACATGTACATACTTTTTTCCTTGTCACTGTTCCTTAAACAATACAGTATAGCAACTATGTACATAGCATTTACATTGTATTATGTAGTACATGTAATGTAGAGATGGTTTAAAGTATATGAGAGGATGTCCATAGCCTATGTGGAAATACTACATCATTTTATGTCAGGGACATGAGCATTTATGGATTTTGAAATCTGTGGGTGGTTCTGGAACCAATCTCCCACAGATATTGAGAGACAACTACTTTATTTGAATTGTTGTTTGTCATCACAAATTTCCTTAAGCTTGATCCCACCATTGATTCCACAAGCTTGATTCCCCATGAAATATAAGTAAGATTTATATTCCTTCAACAATGGATGAAAGTGCTGCTTTATTCATAATATAGTTAGATCAAACTTTTGATTTTTGAGAATCTGAAAGGTGAAAGTTCGATCTCATAGTTTTAATTTGGCTTCTTATTTTAAGTGAGGCAATCAATCCTTTAATGTTGGTGAACCTTTTTATAGTTTTTGTGTGAATGAGTCGTTCCCTCATTATGTCCTTTGCCCATACTTTTATTGGTGGTGATCTTTCACTTACTTCATATATTAAGTAATTAATTTGGTCTGTGATATATCTATAAGTAATATTTTCTTATTTACCTTTTTATTATTTTTGAGTTTTTTGTGTCATGCAAATTTTTAAATTTTATATAGTCTAATTTATCAATGTTTTATGGCTCTGAGTTTTCTGGCATACTTAAGAAGGTCCTTCCATTATTATTTTAAAAATTCTCCTTTTTGAAATTCTTTTATGGTTTCTTCTTTTTAAATGTTTTAAGTTTTCTGTTCATCTAGAATTAGTTAGTGGAAGAAAGGAGATAGTGATCCAACTTGTTTTTTCCAGATGGCTCCCCAGTTGTCACAATACCATTTACTGAATTAGTTTTCTATTGCTCACTAATGCTTAATATTACTGTGATTATTTACTCAGCTATGTATTTGGGTCTATTGTTAGATTCTGTTCTAGTCAATCGATCTGTTAGTCTATTCATTTATGTTCACAGTTAATTACTCCAACCTTATGATATGTTTTGCTCTTTTATAAAGAAGCTAGTCCTCCCTTCTTTTTCAGAGTGCTCCTGACTTTTCAAAAGCATCAATTTCTTGATCTGTAAAATGGAAATAACTACCTCACAGTATTTGCTGTCTTTCCTATAAACCATTTACTTTGCTATCGATTAATTATTGTTTGGTATTACTATAATAATGCAAAAAATATATTCTTTCCAGGTACTTTTGTATGGACCATCCGTTTAACTTTCGTATTTTGCTTCTGATCATTTTTCTTCAAAGGGCCTAACCATATGCCTATGCAGGGACCTGGACCCAATCAACTCAATATGACAAACAGTTCCATGAATATGCCTTCAAGTAGCCATGGATCCATGGGAGGTTACAACCATTCTGTGCCATCATCACAGAGCATGCCAGTACAGAATCAGATGACAATGAGTCAAGGGCAGCCAATGGGAAACTATGGTCCCAGACCAAATATGAATATACAGCCAAACCAAGGTAACTAAGCTTTATGTCCTTCTTGACTAGAGTGCTCTATTAGCCTTTGAAAGTAAAATGATTGTCAGGTTCTTAGCTGGTTCATAAAAATATAAGTTTAAAGTGAGTGACAGTCATGCCTATAAAAAGGAAATGTTGAGTTTGAAGCTAGTTTAAATCTCTTTGCTCAATTTAGCTGTTTAAGCTTATTTATTTTTATGTCTTTTGGACAGTTTGTTTGAGGTTCTTTATTGTTGAGAATTATTGTTTGAAGCCAATCAATGACGAACCAAACATTTGGTTTAGAGCTAGAAAGTTGAGAAAATAAACACCTGCTCTTTAGTTCATTTTACTTATTAAGGATGTATTAATTTATATGAATTTCCCTTGATTTACATGGATATTTTCTGATGGTGTGTTTCAGCATTAAAAGGTAATTCTAAAATAATTTGCCATTAGAATGTTCAATGGAGGTGCTGCTATACTCGTCTTAGAGTGGTGTAAGTCCATTAAATTTATTACCAATCTCAGAATGAAATTGTACCATGTTTCTCTTTTAAGTATTCTGTGAATAATAACTAAAAGCCAGTAAGTGGCGCTCTGCTCTGCTAATTGTTTGTTAAAATATTTGGTATATTTCCAGCTTAACGCGATTTCAGTTACAAAATGTAGTGAAGTTAAGACTGTAAGATAGGATTTAATGTATTTGGAATAAAGTTTTCTAGATTTTGATTATAAAATAAACAGCACTAAAATGTACCCAGATAAAAGAAGTTAATGTTAATCTGTTGATAATTCCTTATGATGAAAAAAATTTTTTTTTTTTTTGAGACGGAGTCTCGCTGTATCACCCAGGCTGGGGTGCAGTGGCCAGATCTCAGCTCACTGCAAGCTCCGCCTCCCGGGTTTACGCCATTCTCCTGCCTCAGCCTCCCGAGTAACTGGGACTGCAGGCGCCCACCACCACACCCAGCTAGTTTTTTTGTATTTTTTAAGTAGAGACAGAGTTTCACCGTGTTAGCCAGGATGGTCTCAATCTCCTGACCTTATGATCTGCCCGCCTCTGCCTCCCAAAGTGCTGGGATTATAGGCATGAACTGCCGCGTCTGGCTGGAATTTAACTTTTTAAAATAGTTTTAGTGATAGGATTCTGAAATGGTAATATTCATGAAAAAACGTAATTCTTTCCCAGTTATATCAGAACTTTGACCCAGCATTTGCTAAGTTATGGTATTAATAGATTTACTAATTACTAGTAAAATACTTTGGAAGGTTCAGCATGGTTATTAGACTATTAAAAGGCCTGAGAAGATTTTTAGTAAAGAAACTGATTTGATTTCAGTTAACATGAGTATATTACTATGGAGCATTTCTTCTTTTCTTTTTTGGCATATTGCTTATCAAAAGTAACAGCTAATATTCAATGAGTGCCTGTTAGTGCCATACACTAACAGAAACGAAACTATCAAAATGCTTTGCATGTCTTGTATAATTCTCACATCCTTGAGGTAGTAGGTAAGGTATTATTACTGTCATTCTGTGGGTGAGGAAGCAGACATCCTATGGAAAAACAGGCAAGCCTTGCTGTATGCGATTCTGATACACATGAATATCAGTTACCACAGTTAAGTTAAATAACACCTTTTCCCCCAACACCACCATTTGAATTTCAGTTACCATGGTACATTAATTAAGAGTAATTGTATAAAGTACGAATTCTTAGCTGCTGTCTCCAGTCTGCAAATCACTACATAAATAACAGATGCCTGTCATGATAAGTGATGGATGTTACTTTTAGATTTTGTCAGTGATTGGTCACTGTGCATCTGTCAGTTAGTTTATGCACATACAGCAAAGCTTGTTGTGTTGCTTCCTTCGCTCCCAGCAGTAAACCTATATGAGATTTTACAAACCTGGATAATTGAAAGAGGGACTTGGCCAACATAGATAAAAGTGCAACAAAGAAATGAAAAATGATAATGCTGGAAATGAAATCCAAATTCAATGTAAATGGAGTTACTGAAGAAATTGCTGACTGTGGGAATGTTGACGTAACTGCCATTTGAAAGAATCTGGGTATGCACTGCAGGTGCTTAATGAAGGAGAACTCATTGATACAAATGAGAGAAGTAGTTGTGATGAAAAGGATGAAGATGTCCCAGAGGAAGCAAGACTGGCAAAATATTTCACATTAAAGAAATTCTTGGAAATATTTCACAACTTAGAAAGTGTAAAGGATAAAATGTTGGATGCCAGTCCAAACTTAGAAAGGAGTATGACAATTTGCTAAGCTGTGGAAGAGAGACTTACTCTAAATTGTCATATATACCATTAGGAGAAGGGAACTACTTTTCAAATTATTCTTGATAGGATTTTTACAAAGAAGTGAAACACTTTAATTCTCAGTGTTTCTTTTTTTTTGAGATGGAGTCTTCCTCTGTCACCCAGGCTGGAGTGCAGTGGTGCAATCTTGGCTCATTGCAGCCTCCACTTCCCAGGTTCAAGTGTTTCAATTCTCCTGCCTCAGCTTCCCGAGTAGCTGAGATTACAGGCACACGCTACCATGTCCAGCACATTTTTGTATTTTTAGTAGAGATGGGGTTTCACTATGTTGGCCAGGCTGGTCTTGAACTCCTGCTCAAGTGATCCACTCACCTTGGCCTCCCAAAGTACAGGATTACAGGCGTGAGCCACTGCACCTGGCCAATTCTCAATGTTTCTAATGTTTAAAATTACAGTGAATTAAATTTTTTCTCATTTTCCTATGTATGAGTTTTCCTGTGTATGAGGAATAGAGTTTTCAATGTTTTGACTAAATTTTTAAAGGCCATGGAATAATTATGATTTTTTTCCTACTGATTATTAAGATCATTTTGCATGATTTCAGCTTGCATGGTCATTGATATGGTCTGATAACTATTCTGCAAAGTGAAGACTATAAAGTTTTATAGACACTTTGGGAAATGCTAGTAAGTTCCTAACAATATAAATGTTATAAGGTTAAAAGCTCTCCGTTTATCTTAAGGATTCAGATACAAATATGTCAGATAATGTTATGTGTTATGAAGAGAAATGTGCAAAGTAAAGGGAAAAAGAAAAATAAGGATGTATGCCATTTTAGGGTGGTGAGCAGATACCTCGAAAGAGTGTGGCACAGGCAGATGGAACAGCAAGTATGCGCTGGAGCATACTTGGTGTGTTTGAGGTATAGCAAGGAGACCTGTCGAACTGGAGCTGAGTGAGTAAAGGTGGGAAGTCGTAAGAAATAAGGTCCAAGAGATAGTTGAAGGCTAGGCCTTGAAAGTCTTTTAGTCTATAAGGATTTTAGAGTTTATTCTGTGGAAGGAGATACACTGCTGGAAAGTTTTGAGCACTGGAATAGCATGATCTGAATATATGGTTTTGAAAAAATGCCTTTGGCAGCTGTATAGAAAATGGGCTGTAATTGGGCAAGGGTGAAATAGGGAGACCTGTTAAAAGGCTCTTGTTGTATTTAAGTAAGAGATGATGGTGGCTTTAAATAGTATGATAGCTATGCAGGTAATCAGAAGTAGTCAGTTTTGGGATATTTACCATGTATTTTGAAGGTAGAGTGGATTTACTGATAGATCAAATGTGGAGAACAAATGCAAAGTTTGTGTTGTCCTCTCCTTGAACAGTCAGTATATGTTGTGCTCCTCTCACAGATGTGTGATAATACACACAGGGTATATTGCTGACCAGGGGAGTTTCCCTTAGCCTCAGTGTTCAGAATTTTTATTGGGGCTGTATTATGTAGATTTGATTAATCGCTTGTCCATGTGGTTGATCTCAGTCTCCAATCTCGATCCTTTACCCCCTGCATGACCTAAAACCCCCATCCAGGATGAAAGGAGCTACAGGAAATCCCAATTAAGTAAATTTACTAAATTTTTCTGATTTTTTTTCTGATTTTAGTAATCAGTAAATTTTTCTGATTATTAAAATAACTAATGTTAAATTTGAAAAATCTTCACCAGGTGTGGTGGCTCATGCTTCTAATCCCAGCATTTTGGGACGCTGAGGTGGGCGGATCACCTGAGGTCGGGAGTTTGAGACCAACCTGGCCAACATAGTGAAACCCCGTCTCTACTAAAAATACAAAAATTAGCTGGACGTGGTAGTGTGTGCCTGTAGTCTCAGCTTCTCGGGAGGCTGAGGCAGGAGAATTGCTTAACCTGGGAGGTGGAGGTTGCAGTGAGCCGAGATTGTACCACTGCACTCCAGACAGAGCGAGACTCCGTCTCAAAACAAAAAAAAATTTAAAAAATATGAAAAGCATACAACATAAAATAAAAAGCACCTCTTCACTATATTTTAAATTATTAGGCAAATTCACTTAAGTATAGTAGTCTATATACTTAAAATCCTTTAAGCAGTACTACTTATAATTACATAATTTTTTAAAAAATGTGTTTAATTATTTTTCTTTGGACTCTGAGTTCTATGAATTGAAGAACTGTATCTTGTTGTCTTCATTGCTTTATCCTGTTTGTTGACTGATTAGCTGGACAGGTATCTTCTTGCTATAACAGTGTCCCCTGAGGGACAAAATTGCCCACAGTTGAGAATAACCAGCTTGAAGAAATGGTTAGCGTGAATAACTGTGTGTAAACATGGTCTGTGTCACTAAAGAAACAAATGGCAATAACAAAATTGTTATTGATACTATTTTTTATACCTTTTAAAACTTTTGTGAGATTTTTTTCTAAAGTTTTAATGATGTTATGAAAGATTTTGTATCTCTTAATGAGCTGTTCTCTCTTTTTTTTTTTTTTTTTTGAGACGCCCAGGCTGGAGTGCAGTGGCGCGATCTCGGCTCACTGCAAGCTCCGCCTCCCGGGTTCACGCCATTCTCCTGCCTCAGCCTCCCGAGTAGCTGGGACTACAGGCGCCCACAACCGCGCCCGGCTAATTTTTTGTATTTTTAGTAGAGACGGGGTTTCACTGTGGTCTCGATCTCCTGACCTTGTGATCCGCCCGTCTCGGCCTCCCAAAGTGCTGGGATTACAGGCGTGAGCCACCGCGCCCGGCCGAGCTGTTCTCTTTACTAGCTAGAATCATGGTTCCATTTTTTCATTGGGTGCTGGGAAACTCAGCTAAATTTGTGCTTGGCTGCAGTGACCTTACTGAGCTGGGAGTCATCCTACATTTTCTTTCTTGCTCTTGTTCTTTTATCCTTGATATTATGTCTAAACATCCTATTAACTACTAAAAATTCTTGATGTGGACAGGTGTATAATTTAGGTAAGTAAAGAATCCTGTTCTTTTTAAGCAGCTATTTAAGCAGATAGTAAGTTAGCTAATTGAGTTTGTTGCAATACAGGGATTCTTGCAAATAAATTATTAGAAATAACTCCAAATAAGAGCTGTAATTGGATTAGTTTGAGATTAAATGGGTAAGGAACAAGTAGTAAAATGTGAGCAGTAAATGATGAAATGTGAATGTGAAAATAGGCCTGAGGAGGGTATTATCTATGGAGTTTCATGGTCTTAAGCTTACAAAAGGTAGGTGGGGTGAAGAAATTTCTTGTATTTTAAGATTTTTATATTACAGTGATAGAGATGTATTCTACAGAACTGTTTTCACAGGAGATAGTGGCATGGGAAAAGTGTGATTTCAATTTAGAGAGGAAGTACACATGGTGATTAAGAGCACATGCTTTGGACCCTTTAGTAGCTATGCAACTAATTTAGAGCCTTTCTTAGCCTTTGGGTAAGATCCTTAATGTTTGTGAGCCTTAAATGTTATTGTCTGTGAAGAAGTTGATAATAATACTCGTTTCCTAGGGCTTTGGGGAAGATAAATAATACAGGTAAAGCTGTTAGCTTAGTGCCTGGCTCGTAATAAGTGTTCATTAAATGTTAGCTGTCATTTTAAACAATATTATTTAAAATAATTCATAGATTAATGATACAGTTTTTCTAAAATTTTAGTGTATTGGTTTGCATCTGAAGATGTGAAATACATGTGTATATGTATCAGCGTTCTATATATGTAGAATATTTGTAAAATTACATCATTCAGAATTCTTGACAGATTAAAACAATGTTTTCTTTGTAGTTAAGTATTTAAGAGTTATTTTTTTCAGTCTAGCTAATTGTGTGTCACTATAGACAGTGACAGTGCTCATCACATCTCTATATCACCATGGCTTCTAGCCTGGGGTGTTGAACCTAATAGGTACTCAATAAATTTGATCCTTGACTTACTCTTCAAAAAAAATTTTTTTTTCTTTTTGACCACTGACTTAAGATAAAATTAAGTATTAACCATCTCATTGGAGCAAAGAATTCCAATAATATAAAATATGGTAATTTGGGAGGATTTTACATGTGTTTAAAATAAAGGGTGTTGTTTTCATAGAATGTCTATTAGAATATAAAACTCAAAATGGGAAGAAATAATGTGGTGATGGTAAGTATTTGTTATATGCCCTTGCAAAACACTTGCAAAAATATATTCTAGGTAATTAAGATATAAGTAGGGTCTTTGCATATGTATTATCATGCTTTGTAGTGTGTCTTAACATCAAAATGGTTTATGTAAAAGATGAAGAATAACCTTTAAGTCTGTAGTAATGTGTGATACCATTTTTTGCAGAAAATAGTTATAAAAGACGCATTTTATAATGCTATTTCACTCTGCAGTACAAATTTTTAGAACACATTTTGGGATAACCTTTTGAGTTTACTTCTCTTAGTTTCATTAGTATCTCAAGAGATAATACACATTGCCAGTGTAGCATAATTTAATTATCCTAAGAAGGAAAATAATATACTTCCTAAACAATCAGAATTGATGTCATAAAGTCATAATTTTTTTTGTTTAATGGATAAATAAGGCTTCAAGGAAAATTATGAAATGTACTGTGGTTTGGTAGTGTTAGCTGACTCCATTCTCTCTGTGGTTTTAGGTTTGATCCTGAAATGTTCAGGATCAGAGGATGTTGGGATCCTCTGAGGGAGAGAAGTGACAGTAAAAGAAGGGTAGTAATTGAGCTCTTTGGGATTGGAATTGCTGCGAGTCCCAAAAGATAAAGCACAAGTGGCATGGTCTTTTCTATCTAGGGCTTAAGCTACAATTACTTTGCTTTCCTTTAGAGCAAGGTTTAGTGTTTTGTTATGTATCTTTTTGGATTTTTTTTTTCTTTTGGCTACTGTGGTTTTGCTTACTTTTTAATTTTGGTTCTAGTATTACAGGTTTTAGTTATATAGTTACCTTCTGTTAAGACAGGAGGTCTTTAGAAAGTGTTGGAGAAGAAATGGCAAAACTTTCATTTACTGAAAATGAATTACATAAATGTCCGATCAGGTTACCTATTAAATTATGAATGTTAGTGTTTAACAGTTTAGTATGTACAACATATATTTGAAAGTTATAACTGCTATTAAACTAGTTAGTGTTTTGGAACTTTTTTGTTGCAGATTATTTGCTTTGGAACTACTGAATTTGTTTTGTGTTGTGTTTTGTTTTGTTTTTGAGGCAGAGTTTCACTCTTGTTGCCCAGGCTGGAGTGCAATGACATGATCTCAGCTCACTGCAACCTCTGCCTCTCGGGTTCAAGCGATTCTCCTGCCTCAACCTCCCGAGTAGCTGGGATTACAGGTGTGCACCACCATGCCCAGCTAATTTTTATACTTTCAGTAGAGTCGGGGTTTCACCATATTGGCCAGGCTGGTCTCGAACTCCTGACCTCAGGTGATCCACCCATCTTAGCCTGCCAAGGTGCTGGGATTACAGATGTGAGACACTGCGCCTGGCTTACAAATTTGTTATAGCTTATTTTTTAACAGAGGCAGTGAAAAATAGAATAAACATGTGCTTTGAAATCAAATTTGAGGTTTGTCTTATTCTCAGTTTATATCTGTTAGCTGTGTAATCTTGATTTTTAGATTCCTTGGCTAAAAAAATTGAGAATTAGGGTCCTTACCTATGGTAGTTGTTAGGAGTTTATAGGAAATGACTGTGAAAGCATGTAACTGGCAGTGTTGTAGGGTACATTCAGTATTAAGTTCTCTTCACCTCTACTCTCACCCAGCCACTTTGTCTCTACTAAGAGTGTATTTGCTTGTTGAAAGAAAGGTCCCAGAGTTTTTGAGAGGCTTATATTCACATTTATGATAATAAAATTGAAAAGAAGGAAAAAAGAAACAGAAGCATGGAAGGCAAATAGGAGAAAAACAGCTCTGAAACGGTTCTTCTGATTGGAAATGTGAAGTCTTTCTGTTTATATCATTGCTGCTGTTGTAAGTCAGTAATGTATTTCAAGAGGTGGGCTTGTTTTGTTTTTAATTGTTTAAGTAATTAAATAGTGAACTTTGGCACATTTGGGCAGTTTCATCTGTGAAACCTTTCCAGGCTCTTTAGTACTTTGCCTTTTGTACTTAAATTTTCTCCAAGTCACTCAAGGGGGAGGAGGAATATGTAGCTATATAAGCAGCAAGTTGGGAAAGGACTCATCCGTACTTCTGAGATAGTAATGGTTATAATGGCAAAATGATGAGTTCACCATACCATAACTTGGCCCAGTAAACCTCTCAGGAGCTGCTTAACATTATTAGATGGCAATGTGGGTCTTTATGGCCATTGTTGATTGTTTCCTGTGATATGTTTTTACTGTTGCCAGTGTGATACTATAGCAGTGGTAGTTTGGCTACCCCAGTATTGCTCACTTTGGAAACTCTGTAGTTCAGATTTCTTAGCCTACAGCTTGTTGCATGTCTCTGCTGTGTGTTTTTAGAGGTGTGAGAGTCTTTATGTAATGTATGTGTGTTTTAACATATTAAGCACTATAGCCTTTTGATTTCAAGGAGGTCTTTTTAGGTTGTAAATCTTGTAGTTGGGAAAGGGAAAGAAGACTTTTTAAGATTTTGTCCTAAATTAAAACTTATGAAATTCTAGGCCGGGCGCGGTGGCTCAAGCCTGTAATCCCAGCACTTTGGGAGGCCAAGACGGGCGGATCACGAGGTCAGGAGATCGAGACCATCCTGGCTAGCACGGTGAAACCCCGTCTCTACTAAAAAATAACAAAAAACTAGCCGGGCGAGGTGGCGGGCGCCTGTAGTCCCAGCTACTCGGGAGGCTGAGGCAGGAGAATGGCGTAAACCCGGGAGGCGGAGCTTGCAGTGAGCTGAGATCCGGCCACTGCACTCCCGCCTGGGCGACAGAGCGAGACTCCGTCTCAAAAAAAAAAAAAAAAGAAAGAAATTCTAGTGTTTGTATAGTTTCCCTGTCTACCATTATATAATGAGTATTGAAAAAGAACAAAGTAAAAATCTAGAGATTTGGTTTCTTTCCCTTTGTTTAACCACTGATTTGCTGTGTGATTTTGTAAAGTTTACTTTTGGTGTATTTCCCAGTGTAGCATGAGGATGATATCTTCTCAAGAAGATGGTATAGATAAGTATTAGATAGTGTGTAATGGAAAATACATTCAAGATGTTCATATATTATATCATTTTGTTTTAAAAAATGACTAAGAATCATCTTCTAGTGGATTTTTGTTTGTTTGTTTGTTTTGAAATAGAGTCTCGCTCTGCTGCCCAGGCTGGAGTGCAGTGGTGCGATCTTGGCTCACTGCAAGCTCTGCCTCCCGGGTTCACGCCATTCTCCTGCTTCAGCCTCCCAAGTAGCTGGGACTACAGGCGCCTGCCACTGCGCCCGGCTAATTTTTTGTATTTTTAGTAGAGACTGGGTTTCACCGTGTTAGCCAGGATGGTCTCGATCTCCTGACCTCGTGATCCGCCCTCCTCGGCCTCCCAAAGTGCTGGGATTACAGGCGTGAACCACCGTGCCCGGCCGGATTTCAAGTTAACCACCATGGACTGGTTATTTTATTTTGTTTGCAGATTATTTTAGACATGTGAGTTTTAATTCAAAGACTTATTTTTATTATTTGAAATCAGTTTTTACTGCATTTCATTATATATTTTGGGGACTATATGATAAAAGGTTATCTTATTTCTCTTGAGATGTTAAAGTTATATACAAAAAATTATGTATATAATGTTGTGTCTTGTTTCAGGTCCAATGATGCATCAGCAGCCTCCTTCTCAGCAATACAATATGCCACAGGGAGGCGGACAGCATTACCAAGGACAGCAGCCACCCATGGGAATGATGGGTCAAGTTAATCAAGGCAATCATATGATGGGTCAGAGACAGATTCCTCCCTATAGACCTCCTCAACAGGGTGAGATTCCATTTGGAAAATTTGCTACCTCATGTAATTGAAAGGCTGTACATTTTAATGACCTTTTAATCTAGACAAAGTCAGGACTTTTTGTTTCGTTTTTCTTCTTTTTTTTGTTTTTTTTAACAAATGATAGGGTTCTACTAGGTACAAAGCTGTCACAAAGTAGATAACTTCTTGATACACAGCTTTCTTTTTATCTATTATTTTCTGGAAAAAGTTATATCATAAAATTATATATCAAAAGCTCACTAATTTACAACAGAAAATACTATTTTGTTTTTGAAAAATTATTAAATAAAGGATCAGGAATAAACCCAATTTTACCTCACAGCAAAGGAAATACATTTGCTACCAGTTTGAACCTATTTTTAAGAAGTTAGCGTGCGTTTTTCTGAGTTGGTGTTTTTTGATATTGCATGTATGGTCTTAACATTGATTTTAGTAAATGTGATATGTGGAGCTGCTCTGTGTGTATCTGTATGCGTATGTATATGAATAGCTAAAGGTATCTGAAATGCAGGTATCAGGAGACAGGAATCTATAGTTGAGAAATAATCTTTCATATCAAATTAGAAAGAAAGCCTTTGATGACATAGAGAATACATTATTTATTTCTTGACTGGTTGTCATTTTTCAGGCCCACCACAGCAGTACTCAGGCCAGGAAGACTATTATGGGGACCAATACAGTCATGGTGGACAAGGTCCTCCAGAAGGCATGAACCAGCAGTATTACCCTGATGGTAATCTCTCCTGATGTTAACTTTCCCACTTTCTATCTCTGCCTAGTATTCATGTAGAGAGTTATATAAAAACATTTTAATGAGGATGAAGAAGCTAACAATTTGTTTCTTCTAAATTTAGAAACACTTCAGTACTCTAAAGTACCAATGATAGCATTAGTTTATAATCTAATTCAAAGTGTATTTTGTGTAGCTGTTCCATTAGTACCATCAGGAATCACAGTCTGTCATTGGAATCCTTATATAAAAGAGGATCCTTTTGTAATATATTTAGGGTTGTTTGATTTCAGCAAAAGCTTGTGTTTATTGATTTACTCTTTTTTTAATAAGAGCTTCATTAAGATATAATTCACATAACATAAAGTTCACCCTTAGTTGACTTGTATTCATTGTACAAATACATAGAGAATATAGTTCTTGAGTTATTTTTCCAAGTCTCATCATTTTAATTAATGTTTCATACTTCTCAACAAACTAAGGTTTACATTAGTGCTTGCCTTTGAGAAAAATTTGGGAGACCAAATTATATCCATAATATAGCCGTGTAGAGATTGAGTAGAATGGGACAGGCATTTGGAAATAAGGTTTTTAGTTAGGGTTTTTTGTTTTTTGTAGAAGGTGGCTTGTGAAAAATTGGTTAGTAAGATGCACAGTACTTTAGGAAAATTTGAATAGCAATAATCCAAGCATACAAGTAGGTTTTCACAGTATAGTTTCATCCATTTTTCTGTATGCTTGGAAATTTTGTAATACAATGTAGAAGAAAAAAGTAATTCAAAAATACATTACAAAATGATATGGGTTGTTAGGATTTGCCAAAAGCCTTGTTCACATATATGATCCTTTGATGTAAATATAAATTACTGAACAGAGAAACTAAGAAACTTAAAGCTAAAGTACTAGCAGACATTGACTAGCAGCCCATGTAAGCTAGCAAGAAGATATAATTTAGGATATTTGAAAAAAATCTCGCCTGTCATTTTTTATTAATACATAAAGCCTAAAGGTACATTTGTACTTAAGGATGTTGGTTTTTGTTTTGTTTTGTTTTTCTTTTCATATGTAAACATGGTATTAAGATTTTTTTTAAATTAAAAACTTTAGTAAGGTTGTAAGCTATACATATTTTAAAGATGTGAAATCTTTGTTAAATTATATGTATTGAGAAGTTGGCTGAAAATAAATGATTGTTTCTATGTTTTTAAATTTTAATTACATTTTAAAGAGTTAAACTTGACATTGTTATTTTGATCCTGGCTGTCTCTTGAAATGTGAAATTTGTTTTGTTATAGTATAACCTTTCTGTTCAAAATATATTGGTTTGTTATTTTGTGAATATCAAAACGTTAAGGTTACTTTCTTTCATTTTATTAGTGGATTTTAATTTGAAGGGTATCATTTTTGCATAGGTGTGTATTACTTTATATCTGACATTTACATAGAGTGTTCTATTTATATCGACAATTAATATTTGTAAACAACATTGGCTCTTTTCTCTCATGTCCGGATATTTATGTTAGTAAATATATAGATTAGGAATTGGCAAACTTTTTCTGTAAAGGGCCAGATAATAAATACTTTAGTCTTTGTGGGCCATATGGTCTTGGTCTCAACTACTGAACTCTTATTGTAGCATGAAAGCAGCTGTGGACAATACTGAAATGAATGGGCATGACTGTATTCCAATAAAATTTTATTTACAAAAACATGCCACTGGCCATATTAAGACTGTAGGCCATAGTTTGCCAACCCTTCATGTAGCTATTTATGAGGTGGCTTGGGAACATTAGAATACTAGAGCACTGAATAATGTTTATTTGTAATTTTTATTCCTGTGTCCTTAATTAGGCATTTTTGTAAAATTGAGTTTAGATTTTAGATAACTAAAAGGTTATTTCCTTAGTGAAACTTAAAAAGAGAGTGAGACTATTATTTTTCACTAGAGTCCAATTATCTCGAAGGTAAAATTTATTGTGCTTTAAAACTGAAGATATACTCTCAACACAATATTAATTTTATGAAGATGTATGTTTATGATACTTGAAATATTTTCTAAAGATTTCCAAAATGGCAGCATTAAGATATATAATTTTGCATCTGAAGATACTTTGAGATACTTAAGTTTATGCAAGTAAATGTTAGAACATGAAAATTTTTCAGTTTCTTTCAGGGGAGAAACTTATGGAGCTCTTTTATATTTTGCATTGTTTTTAGCATATGCTGTGGAATTGGAGACCAGCAGAACAGGTGTTTGACAAAATATGATAATTACTTCCTTTGTTCATTCTAATTTAATTTAGGTTATTTACATGTGAAAGACCTAGATACTTTTATTCTCTTTTTTTAAAATGGGAGATAGTTTTTTTTTTTTCCCTCAATGAGGATTATCAGATTTAAGACAATAAGTGTAATGTTTCTAAAACTACTGCTTTTTGCTTTTAAAAAAATTGCACGTTATCTCAATATGAAAACAATCACATTGGTAAATCTTTGGCTAATGCAATTGAAATTATTTTTTATGTTCCATTTCTTTTCCTTTTTTTTCAATTTTATCTGAAAGTTTAAATATTTTTAGGGTTTTCACTCAGTGGCCATTAACGTTTCTTCCTGTCTCTTGTCGAATTGATGTAGGTCATAATGATTACGGTTATCAGCAACCGTCGTATCCTGAACAAGGCTACGATAGGCCTTATGAGGATTCCTCACAACATTACTACGAAGGAGGTATCTATATACCTTCACACACATACACATATATATCCCCTTCTACAGGAATGAAAATTCTTGCATAAGACAACTTCTACCCATGCAAAGCTCTTGTAGAATACTAGTTGCTGGCTGTCTTGAAAGGTGCAGGGAGCCCAAAACAATCAAAATAATTTCCTTACAAATATTTAAAATGTATAACCATGACTTGCCATTTCTAACATTAATAAAAAGACTAAAACATTAAAGATAATTTTTTCCTCAGTGGAAATTTTCTATTTGAACATAAATCCATCCAACTTTTTTTTCTCGTGTGTGTTTACATATGTATAATTTTACATATAAGTATAGTGCCTTTAGGAAACAGCTTGCTGATCTCGTGTAGCTAGTGTGTGCTCTTGTAGCTGTCTTTAATTTTGTCTTTTTTATTTTATTTAGCATAGTCATGATCTTATGACTGTGATGTTCCAGTAAATGTAATGCTCGTATGGCAGAGACGCTGAAAATGCTGCAGTTCAACCTTGCAAAATTGGCTTTAACTGCAGTTTGTTTGGCCGAAATCCTTCTGTTTGGTTTGAGTTTTTTCTTTGTTTTGTTAACTTCTAAAAATCAATATGGCATTTCATTTTGTTCTTGTGTTGTTGGCTATGCATCTTAGAGGGAAAAAAGTTACTTAAGCAGACTTCTCAGTTTTTTTTCCTCTTCTCCAATTATCCTGTAGGAAATTCACAGTATGGCCAACAGCAAGATGCATACCAGGGACCACCTCCACAACAGGGATATCCACCCCAGCAGCAGCAGTACCCAGGGCAGCAAGGTTACCCAGGACAGCAGCAGGGCTACGGTAAAGCTTTGTACAGTTTATTTTTATCACGAAAACAATGTGGTGCTGATTGTTTTAAAATATGGAAGTGGATGTTTAATACTTATTTTTCCAAGAATTATCACTTGAAAATTTAGTTTTAGCCTAGTCTACTATTAAAATGTTGGTTTAAAATGTTGCTCTTAGATAAGCTATTAATCCATTTAAAAAGAACTACAAATTGGAGATGGTTCATTGACTAAAGGTAAGGTGTGGAGTCATTTAAAAGACATGAAAAATGAATTATCAGACCTATTTGTCATGCCTAGCCTTGTGTGTGCTTGGAAAACTGATGATTGGATAATTATTGACCATATGTATATAATCTGCTTAGCAAATTTATTTTTAAAAACTAATGGCCAATACAGTTTTTTTTAAGATATACTGGTTTTTTTTTTTTTTTTTGAGTAAAAATGAGATCTATTCAGAATGCATAATGAAAATGTTTTGACATTCCCTAGTTAAATAGCAATATACATATCCATCGGGATGAATTATTGCAGCTATGTATCATACAGAATTTGGGGGAAGTGTAGCAATATTTTCCTATTATATACTCACTTACAATACCTACTACCTGGATATCTGACTAACTTAGGGAGTGGGGAATGATGAGGACCTAATATTTCAGTCTTAACTCTCAGGCTACTATAACCATTTTAGATATAACTCTTTTTAAAGGAAAGTAGCTGCTTACGAATACTGAATCCACCTCTTCCTAACCAGGGTCTCTTTTTCACATAGGTAATATCTTATTATTTTTAGTCATTGACTTAAGCTCTGCCATTGCTGTGGACATCTCTGTCTACCTGTGATAGCAAATCTTAGAAATAAGGTCAGACTGAAATTCTCTTGCCCCCTCAGCGTATATGTTGAAACTCAGTCAGATATTGGGAGTCAGGTATTTTTCTAAAAATGTTAAATTCTGATTTCCAAATTCTAGATGTGACTTTAGAAATATTCCATGGGTTTTTTTCTTTCATAAAGGAACTTTCTTGCCCTTCCCAAACGGTCTTTTCATTTTGTGACTACTTAGTATTTATACTTTGAATAAATACAGTATTCTGGTTTGATTGCATTTGCATGAAAACAGATGTAATACAGCTAAATCAGGTCAATTCGTTGACTTAAGAGAAATACCTTCCAAATATCTTCAATGGTAAGAGAGGGTGAAAGAAAGCTTGATTTTTGTTAAAGTATGTTATAGTTAAATGCTATTTTGTTAGACATCAGGAATCCTAAGAGAAATTTCTATTTTGTTTATCTATAGGCTTGTATTGTCAAAAAAAACCTTTATTTCCACTAGAGATAAAGTTTTAATAAGTGAATATATAATAAATAAAAGATTGATATAATTTAAGCTTGAAAACTTGTTCTCTTTTGACACTTTTCTCTGAAATCAGTGTTTTTATGGCAGGTTTTGAATGGCTATGATAGAAAACATTTAAGTGTCAAAGCTTTTCAGCTTATGGTTTGGTTTGTTTTGTTTTGTTTTTTTCCGACGGAATTGCACTCTTGTTGCATAGGCTGGAGTGCAGTGTTGCGATCTTGGCTCACTGCAACCTCTGCTTCCCAGGTTCAAGCGATTCTCCTGTCAGCCTCCTGAGTAGCTGGGATTACAGTCATGTGCCACCACACCCAGCTAATTTTTGTACTTTTAGTAGAGACGGGGTTTATTATATTGGTCAACCTGGTCTCAAACTCCTGACCTCAGGTGATCCGCCCACCTCAGCCTCCCAGAGTGCTGGGATTACAGGCATAAGCCACTATATCCAGCCCAGCTTATGCTTTTTGAAGCATTCCTTACAATGGAAAGTAGTAGAGTTTATAAAACAGACATACTTGTTTAGCAAACCAAATCAGTCCCTTGCCATCTCTGGAATTTGTAATCATTTTTATGGATAAAGTAGTAAAGGTGATTAATTCTCAGTGTAACTTTTGAATCAAGTTTTTTCACATGTAACCTGTGGGTTTTCAAGTTTTTAGTTTCTGTTTTAAAATATTTTGGTAATTTGTCAATGCATAATATAGACATATACTTTTGGTGATTGCAAATATAAATTTAGAGTCATACAGTTGTAAATATCATTTATTCCTCCACTTTATTCAGAAGTTATTTCAGTATTTTTCTTTGAATCTGCCTCTTGCTTTCTCTTTTTCCTCTTGCTCATACTGGTTAATGCTACCAGATATATTGATTAATTTTCTTATCATCATAGAATTAACCTGCTTTATAACTCCCTGAGTCTTTTTTACCCATTTTGAAATATATTTTGTAATGGCTAGGGCATAGTACAATAATTACAGTGAAGTAGCATTACAGTATTTTTACTCTTATTGTTACCATCCAGATTTATTTCAGAAAGCATTTGAGGAAATCAAGGTACCAAACTATCTTTTTTAAGTTTAGATAGAAAAATATTGTAACATCTCTCCAGTTCAAATCCTTCCCTGAGTTCCAGGGACTTAACTTGTTATGTGGGTTTTTGTTGTGTTAATTATTTGCAGGTCCTTCACAGGGTGGTCCAGGTCCTCAGTATCCTAACTACCCACAGGGACAAGGTCAGCAGTATGGAGGATATAGACCAACACAGCCTGGACCACCACAGCCACCCCAGCAGAGGCCTTATGGATACGACCAGGTAAGTAGTTTGAACGGCTACAGAATTGCCACATTGTTTGTTCACTCTTGATTAGGTGAACTTTTTTTTTTTTTTTTTTTTTTGAGACAGAGTCTCGCTCTGTCGCCCAGGCTGGAGTGCAGTGGCACAATCTCGGCTCACTGCAAGCTCCGCCTCCCGGGTTCACGCCATTCTCCTGCCTCAGCCTTCCGAGTAGCTGGGACTACAGGCGCACACCACCAAGCCTGGCTAATTTTTTGTCTTTTCAGTAGAGACGGGGTTTCACCATGTTAGCCAGGATGGTCTCGAGCTCCTGACCTCATGATCCGCCCGCCTCAGCCTCCCAAAGTGCTGGGATTACAGACGTGAGCCACCGTGCCCGGCCAAGTTTTTTTTTTTTAATTTAACTTGAAGCCTCATGTTTCCCTCATGAGGGAATGTTTATGGTACATTTGTTAAAAAGTATGTCACTTTTGAGTCTCATACTATTTAATAACACAGTTGATCATAGTTACTCTATCATATAAAACATGGCCTTAACATAAGACAACTACATATATCTTCTCTCTCTCTCTCTGTCTCTCTGGTCTTTACCCTCAGGCATACTTTGTTTACTGAGGTAAAATATATATACAGAGTTTATCATATTTACCATTTTTGAGTGTACATACAGTTCAGTGTTAATTCATTTATTTCCCACTCCTTGATCCCTTCTCATCCCTTTTCTTCCCAACCTCTGGTAACCTTAGTGATTTCTATGATCCTCCCTGATGTTTATTGCTGAGACTTTGCCTTGAGCTACTGAGATGTGGAGTCCATCTGTGTTGATGCTTTCATTAGCACTCCACTTCACTCCAGCATATCCACTACACTTCCTTCACACCCGTAATATCCCATCTCTTTAAATTCAAACTTTCCGCCCTCTGTTGCCTCCTTCCACACACATAACTATTGTTTCAACTGTTATTTCTCCTCTACTTGTCATTCTACTTTCAGATATTTAGAAGTGTATCTCATCCTATGATGACTGATTCCCTTGAACCCAGTGTTCATTTAAGTTTCTTCTTTTTGTCATTAAACTCCTCAGACTTGTACCACAGTCATTGTTTTATGAATGTACTTATATATTCTCTGAATTATTATGGAAATGATTTATTATGGCAATTCCTTTAGGCTGGTTTCAGGTTTGTGCTTTTCAGTGAAGGTGGTCTGGTTTGTTCACCACTTAAACTATCTAAAATAGGTTATTTTTTAACATGGAACTGTCTTTAATATGCAGTTTAGGCTTTCAGGGCCAACGTGGGTATCTGGTTTGAGGAAAAACTCAGATGCAGTGGTAACTAGAATTTGAGGCGTGAGCAGTTCGTTTATCAACCCTCTCTCACGCCTGCAACCCTCTTGTATTGGCACTTCTTATTTAAGACAAAGGAGATACAAAAAGCAAGAATAGATAAGTAATATTTTTCCAAAATATACCCGAACAAAACATAAGGATCAGTTGGAGGTTTTATTAAGTTTTAGAAGTGAAATAAGTCGTGGCTAGTGAGTATTTAAAGGCAGGATTCCTGAGCAGAACAAATTTAGGCTTATTCTAATCTACAGCTAAACTTTTTAAAAAGTGAGATTCTGATCATGTATTCCGTCATTCAACAAATATTTATTCTCCACGTGTTTGATACTGTAGTAGGTCCTGCAGAGGTAAAATAGTCAGCTATCTTGGTCTTCCTTGACCTCACTTTAGCTATTGGCACATTTTCCTTTTTCATTTTTAAATGGTCTTCTTTAGCTTCTATATTTCTGAACCATTTTGTTCTTCTTGCGTTTACATTGGTTCATTCTTTTTTTTTTTAATTGGTTTTCCTTTTTTTTTTTTTTTTTTTTTTTACCCTAATACCAGTTCTTGACTCTGTTTTTTTTTTCTAGCCTCTGAATCATCCTGCCCTCTATTTTCAGTATTAGCTCTTACCTCTCAACCCAGTTTCAGCTCCTTTTTATCCAAATGTACAGAACATCTCTTGTCTTTGGATTCCCTCAGCTTTAGCATGTTGTAGACTAAACTCACCATTTTCCTTTCTAAGTCAATGTATTTCCAAATCTCCTAAACTTAAAGCCGTTCATTAAGCAAATGTTTATTGAGCAACCATTATATGCCAAGTGCCATGCGAAGATTGGGAACATATTGGGAAATAAGATAGACATGGACTCAGCCTTTATGAACTTAAGTCTAGATGGCTACAGGCAGGTAAACATATGATATGATATAGTGTGATAAATACTTAGATAAGAGAAGCTAAGATTTATGTGGAAGGAGCTTCTAACTCAGATCTTGAGAAATATTCCTTGGGAAATATTATATTTAAGTGTGAAGTACCAAGGAAGAGCTAATGAAGATTCTGAAACCCAATACTAACATAATTATAATTGTAGTTTAGGCAGATTACTCTTATAGCAATATGCAAGATAAAAGGGGAGAAATTAAAAGGGTGGAAATTGCTACGATACTTCCCCATCGGTCCTCCCTATCCCAATAAACAGTGGCTCCATTCTTCCTGTTCCTCAGGTTAAAAACCTACAGTCCTCTTTGATGCCCCTCTTTGCAAAGCAAACATCCAGTCAATTAGCAAATCTCCTCACCTCTTCCTTCAAAATATATCCAATATCTAGCCATTTTTCACAGTCTCCTTTCACCCAACTGAAAGTCACAACTAGCACTCATCTGGACTGTTGCAATATATCCTTCTTTTTGGTTTTCTTGATTTTATCCTGCCTCCTCTACAAGATACTCTGCACATGGAGCCCAGAGTCATTAGTCAACTCTGTGCTTACAACCCTGTGATGTTTTAAGTAAAAGCCATATGATATACTGGCCTAAAAGGCTGTATAGGACTTGTGTTCCTACCTCCTATGCTACCCTCCTCGTGCCTGCGTATTTATGTCCCAACTACTTGCTGCCCTAATTCACTCTGCTTCAGTCACACTGGCCTATTTGCTGTTTCTTATATGCATCAAGTGAGTTTCTACCTGAGAACCTTTGTATTTGCTACCCCCTCTTCTGCCTGAATGCCTGCAGTGCCTCCAACCTCACTTTATTAAAATCTCTGCTTAAATGTCACCATATCATCTCAGAGAGTCCTTCACTGACCACCTAAGACAGTAGCACCCTCCATTGCATCACTCTTTTTCCCCACCCTTTTCATAGTTTTTTGAACAGCTTAATTGAAATATAATTTACATACCATTAAACTACATGTAATAAAAGTATACAGATCTTTTTTGACATGTTTATACACACTTGTGAACCCATCAGCAGAATTGAAATAATGGAGTATCTATCATGCCCAAAAGTTTTCCCTGTGCCCCTTTGAAATCCCTCCACTTGCATCCCCTTTCCAGACCATGTCACTGACCTTTTAATTAAACTGTGGATTAGTTTACATTTTCCAAAATTGTATAGAAATTGAATAATACAGTATGTTCTCTTTTTTATCTGGCTTCTTTTACTCAGCGTAATTGTTTTGATACTTATGTTGTTTGTGCCAATAATTGTTTATTACTAAGCAGTGTTCCATTATATGGCTATTTGTTTGTCCATTGAGTTGGGACATTTGGGTTTACAGACAAAGTACTATGTTTATCCTTTGATCTACAGATGGGACATTTGGCTTTACAGACACAGTACTATGAACGTTCATGGACAAGTCCCTGGGGACATTTTTCTTGGGTAAATACCTAGGAGTGGAATGGTTGGATCATATGATAGGTATATATTTAATTCAGCAAATTACAAGAATGTTTTCCAAAGTAGTGTACCATTGTACATTCCTACCATTTTACATTCCTACCAGCAGTATATGATTTCTCCCATATTCTTCCTAACTCATTACCAATATGTAGTATGAATCAGTCTTTTAAATTTTATTTATTCTAATAAGTGTGTTATAACACCTCATGACTTTGAGTATCCCCAAGGACCAATGATGTTTACCATCTTCTCTCCCTTATTTGCCATCTATATTTCTTCTTTTCAGGAGTGTCTGTTTAAATCTTTTGCTCATTTTTAAATTGGAGATTCTTTTTTGTTTTATTGTTGAGTGTTAAGAGGTCTTTGTATATCCTAGATACAAGTCCTTAATCAGGTATCATTTGCACATATTTTCATCCTGTCTGTTTTTTCATTCTGTAAATAGTGTCTTTCAAAGACGGGAGAATCTAAATTTTGATGAAGTTTAGTTTATCAGTTTTTTTCTCTTATGGATTATGCTTTTGGGATCATATGTGTAAGAAATCTTTACCTAACTGAGGGTCACAAAGATTTTCTCCTGTACTTTCTTCTAGAAGTTATATAATTTTAGAGTTTACATTTAAGTGTATGATTCATTTTGAGTTAATTTTTATGTATGCTGTGAAGTACGAAATAAAGTTTGCATGGCTTTTTTTCTTTCTGATGCATGTCTATTTTTCTCAGCGTCATTTGTTGAAAAGACTATCTTTTCTTTTTTTAGACAGTCTCGCTCTGTCACCACCAAGCTGGTGTGCAGTGACGCGATCTCAGCTCACTGCAGCCACTGCCTGTCAGGTTCAAGTGATTCTCCTGCCTCAGCCTCCCAAGTAGCTAGGACTACAGGTGTGCACCACCACGCCCAGCTACTTTTATTTATTTATTTATTTATTTATTTATTTATTTATTTGTATTTGTATTTGTATTTTTAGTTGAGACGTGGTTTCACCTTGTTGGCCAGGATGGTCTTGATCTGCTGACCTTATGATCCGCCCGCCTTGGCCTCCCAGAGTGCTGAGATTACAGGCGTTAGCCACCATGCCCAGCCAAAAAGACTATCTTTTATCTACTGAATTGTCGTTTTACCTTTGCAGAAAATCATTTGTCCATAAACATGTGTCTGTTTCTGAACTCTATTCTGTTCCATTGATCTGTTTATGTATCTTTGTGCCAGCACCACACCGTCTTCATTTCTATAGTTTTATAAGTTTTATAATAAGTTTTATAATTAGGTGGTATTAGTTTTTGAACTTTTTTTTTTATACAAAGTTATTTGGCACTGTAGGTTCTTTGGATTTCCATGTAAATTTTAGAATCAGCTTGTCAGTTTGTACATAAAAGCTGACTAGGAGTTTGATTGGAATTGCCATGAATTTATAGATTAATTTGGGGAGAATTGACAGTATTATTTAGTCTTCCAACCTATGAACGTGGCCTATGTCCCTTAAAATTTTAACAGCGTCATATAATTTTCAGTATATAGGTCTTAACATTTATTTTCTAAGTATTTTATGTGTTTTGATGCTATTGTAAATTTTTTAAAATTTTAATTTCCAGTTATTAGTTGCTAGTCCATACAAATGCCAGCTTATTTTTGTGTATTGATATTTTATCAAAACTATAACTTTACTAAAATCACACATCTAGTAGTGTTTTTGCAGATTTCATTGAATAGTCAAACATAGAAATCATGTTGTCTGCAAATAAAGAAAGTCTTCTTCCTTTTCAATCTGAATACTCCCCCATGTTCCTTCCCCACCCTCCTGCTTGCCTCAGCCAGAGACTCCAATACCATGTTAAATAAAAATGGTGAAAGTAGACATCTTTTGTCTTGTTCCTGATCTTAGGGGGAAAGTTGTCAGTTTTTCATCCTTATATAAGATATTAATGTAGGGTTTTTTGTAGCTGTCCTTTATTAGGTGTTATATTTCTAGTTTGCTGAGAATTTTTATTGAGAATAAATGTTGAATTTTGTCACATGATTTTTCCTTATCGAGGGAATTATGGTTTTCCTTTTTTAGTTTGCTAATTTTTGAATTATATTGTTTGAGTTTCAAATGTAAACCAACTTTGCATACCATTTGGTCATGATAAAATCCATTTGGTCATGATGTATATTCTTTTTATATGTTGGGTTGATTAGCTAAAATTTTGTTAAGAATTTCTGCATCTGCATCTCTTGAGTCCAGGAGTTCAAGACCAGTCTGGGCAACAAAGTGAGACCTCACCTGTATAAAAATCTAGCCAGTCATGGTGACATGTGCCTGTAGTCCCAGTCAGATGCATCCTGACCTAACAGTGGTTCAACTTACGGGTTTTTTTTGACTTCACAATGCTGTGAAAAGTGATGTACATTTAGTAGAAACTCTACTTCCAGTAACCATACAATCATTCAGTGCAGTGTTTAATAAATTACATGATGTATGCAACTTACAGTGGGTTAATTGGGACATAACCCCATGGTAAGTCAAGGAACATCTGTATTTTCATGACAAATTTTGGAATCTGGTTTTCTTTTCTTGTAACATCTTTGTCTGGTTTTGTTATTGATGTAGCACTGGTTTCATAGAGTGAGTTGGAAAGAATTTCGTCCCCTCAATTTTCTGGAAAGATCTGCAGAAAATTGGTATTATTTTTTCTAAAATGTTTGCTGCAAGTTATCAGTGAAGCCATCTGGGTTTGTAGTTTTTTTTTGTGAGAAATTTTTAAATTATAAATTTAATTCATGAAATATAGGGGGTATTCAGGTTATCTGGTTTTTTCTTAAGTAAATGTTTTGTGTATTTTTCATAGGAGATGTCCATTTTATCTGTGTTGTTGAATAATTTATCATCACTTAATATCTCTATATAGTGATATTACCTTTCTCATTTCTGATATTAATAATGTGTGTTTTCTCTCTTTATCTTCATTTATCTGGCTAGTTTTAATCTACCTATTGATTTTTCTCAAAAAGCAGCTTTTGATTTTATTGATTGCCTTTTGCCCATTTGCTTTTCTGTTTCTTTGATTTCTGCCCAGAATTTTATTATTTGTTTTTTTTTTCTGCTTGCTTGGATTTTATTTGTTCTTCTTTTTCCAGTTTAAGTTTGAAGTTGTAGTCCCGTTGATTTAAGAACTGTCTTTCTTTCTGATATAGATGTTTAGTTCTAAGTACTCTTAAACTGTATCTGATTCTGTTATTTTTAATCAGTTCAAAATACATCCTGGTTTCACTTTTTATTTCTTTTTTGACCCACGACACATCAGAGGTGTGCGATTTTATTTTCAAATATTTGGAGATTTTCAAATCTTTCTGATGAATTTACTCCTTTACCGTTGTCAAATAACTGCCTTTATCCCTGCTAATATTTTTTGCTCTGAAATCTAGTTTGTCCAATATCAATACTGCAATACCACTTTTCTTTTGATTAGTATTAGAATAATATATTTTTCATCCTTTTAACATATTTGTGTTTTTATATTTGAATTATATTTCAAGTAGACAGCATATGTAGTCAGTTGGATCTTGCTTTTTTTAAAATCCAATCTGACGATTGCTGCCTTTAAATTGGGATTTTTGACATGTTTAGTGTGATTATGTATATGGTTAAGTATATCATCTTTATTTTTTCTATTTGTCCCATCTGGTTTTTGTTCTCCCTTTCCTCTTTTTCTGCCTTCCTTTGATTTTTCTCATGTTTTTAACAAAAACAGCTTTATTGATACATAATTCACACGTCATACAAGTCACCATTCTAAAGTATACCATTCAGTGGTTTCTAAGCATATTCAAAAAGGTAGACTGGGGTTGGTGGCTCCTGCCTATAATTATAGCACTATGGGAAGCTGAGGCAGGAAGATTGCTTGAGCCCAGGAGTTCAAGACCAACCTGGGCAACAAAGCGAGACCCCACCTCTACAAAAAACTAGCTAGGCACGATGGCATGTGCCTGTAGTCTCAGCTCTTCAGGAGGCTGAGGCAGGGGGTTGAACCCAGGGGGTTGAGATTGCAGTGAGTTGTGATTGTGTCACTGTACTCCAGCCTGAGTGACAGAGCTAATAATCCTGTCTCAAAAAAAAGTGCAACCATCACCACCCTCTAATTTTAAAACATTTTCACCAACCTGATAAACCTGTTAGCAGTCACTCCTCATTCCCCTTGAACTACTCAGCCTTAAATACTTAAATATTCAGTCTGTAATTTCATTTTCAAATATTTGGAGATTTTCCAGCAACAGTAGTTTACTTTCTGTCTCTATGGATTTGCCTATTCTGTACATTTGAGATAAATGGAATCATACAGTATGGGGAGTTTTGTGACTGGTGGTTTGTTTTTTTTTTTTTACTTAATATTTGCGAGATTCATCTATGTAGCGTGTCTCAGTGTCTTCAAGTGATGGTATGCCTATATATAGTGCAAGAACCATAAGATAGTCTGCTTTTCTTCTTGATCTTTATGTTACTGTTACAAATTTTACTTCTGTATATGCTATAAATACCACAGTATATTGAATTTATTTTTGTCTAAGAAAAATCATTTAGAGATACTTAACTAGTAAGGGAAAAAAATTTAAAATTTACCCATGTAGTTACCATTTTTGGTGCTCTTTATTATTTATGTGTAGATTCATATTTCTTTCTGGTATCATTTTTGTTTGCCTGAAGGACTTTAACATTTCTTAAAATGCAGGTGTACTGGTAATAATCAGCTTTTGTATGTCTGAAAAAAAATGTTTATTTCGCCTTCATTTTTGAAACATTTTCTCTGGGTATAGAATTCTAGGTGGACAGTTTGTTTTGGTTTTCTTTCCATACTTTAAAGATGCTCCACGCTTTTCTTCCTTTCCATACTTTAAAGATGTTCCACTCTTTTCTTCTTTACATTGTTTCCAAGGAGACATTTGCTGTCATTTATCTTTGTTCTTTTGTAGTTAATATGTCTTTTTTCTCTTTTTTTAAGATTTTCCCTTTATCAAATTGTTTGATTGAAGAAATTTCTCTCTTGCACAAATTGTTTTGAGCAATTTGGTGAGAGCATGCCTTGGTGTCGATTTCTTCGTGTTTCTTATGCTTGGAGTTTGTTGAGTGTTAACCTCAGACTTTGTCGTTTTCATCTCTAGAAGTTTGGTTTAGGTCTTTTTAATATCTTCCGTGTCTCTCCTTAATTGTTTTGAACATATGGAATACAAGTATAATTCTTATAATATCCTCTTCTGCCAACTCTAATAATCTGTGTCATTTTAGGGTCAGTTTTAATCAGGTTTTTTTTCTCTCCTCCTTTGTGTGTGTGATAATCTTTGAATACAAGTATAATTCTTATAATATCCTCTTCTGCCAACTCTAATAATCTGTGTCATTTTAGGGTCAGTTTTAATCAGGTTTTTTTTCTCTCCTCCTTTGTGTGTGTGATAATCTTTGATTGGATTCTAGACATTGTGAATTTTATGTTGTTGGGTTATGAAGATATTTGTATGCCTAGAAATATTCTTAAGTTTTGCTTTGGGATTCAGTTTAGTAAATTACAAACAGTTTGAACTTTCTGAAATTGCTTTTAAGATATTTTAGGCAGGACAAAGAGCAGTGTTTAGTCCTGGGCTAAATATTCATCACTGGTAACGTGAGAGCCTTTTGGGTATTTTGCCCAATGCCCTTTCGATTGTAAGGCTTTTTACTCTGGCAGATGGGAATAAGCACTGTTTCTGTTCCTATGTGACAAACAAGTATTGTTTCCCCTAATCCTTTTGGGTGTTTCTTGCCTCAGCCTTGGGTATTTTCCTCACACATTTGCATATCTGTACTATGCTGAATAGGAGGAGGGTTCCTCTGCAGATCTCCAGAGTTGTCTCTTTAGGCAGATCTTTCTTCTAGGGTACTGTGTCCTGTTAACTCTAGCTACCTTTTTCTCTCCAGACTCTAAGCCTTATCGCCTTAAGTCAGAACATCTGGCAGACTTAGCCTCAGTTCCCCTTCATGTACTGCAGACTGGAAACTCTCAAGGCAGTTAGCTGTGGTAATCAGAGGGCTGGCCTCGTTTGTTTACCATGTCTGAGGGATCATTGTCCTTTGTTGGCTCTGTCCTGTGTGTCCTGAATATGATTATCATAGGCTTTGTGTAGTTTTTTTTTTTTTTTAATATTGTTTCAGGCTGCCAAATAAATCCATCTTGAATAGAAATGCGCATTAATTTTTCAACATTTCTCTTCATTTGACAGATTGTTACTGTTTATTGTCATATTCTTTCCCTAGAATGTAACCTCTTTAAAAGCATCGCTTTGTCTGTTTTTATTTCTGTTGAGTCTCTGTCACCTAGTAGAGCACAGCACATAATCAATAAATATTGGTGAATAAAGTATAAACCACTGAGTAAATAAGGCCATTACTTTCTAGATTTGAATGCATGATCACAAGACCAGAGATAAGAGGAAACCCCTAAAATGTATTGTGAAGGAATAATGTTAAGATTTTAAACTGATTAGATAAATAGAATGAAGGAAAGAAATGTAAAGATGTTGGTATTGCTCAGGTTTCTACCTTAGGGACTTTTCTCATTCAATATACTCTGCCTAGGCATTCTCATTTATTCACAAGGTCTCAGTTCACCGTGCTGTTGACTCCCAAATCTCTATTTATAGTCTGGATCTCTCTTCTGGAAATCAGATGCCTACTCGCCAGCTCTGCTTAGATGTAACAGAAACAAAATAAATTTGTATTTTTTTCTGACAAAACTTTTCTGTATTCTATATCAAAGAGAGGAGTATATCACCAAACTAGAATGCCAAGTGCCTATTTGATATTTAAGTGTCCCTTGTTTTCCTCCCTTTTCTGATAAATGACAAATGTTATTGATCTTCTTTTCAAAAAGCTTTTGAATCCAGCCATTTCTCTCTAACCTACTCCCTTATCTTAGTTTAGACCGTGTTCATCTCCCATCTTCATCACAGCAGGATCTTCCATACTGTCTTCTTTCCCATTAAAATTATACTGTAGTCAGAGGAATTTTTTTAAAAATTGAAGAAGTAAAGAGAGAGAAGGTGAGGCTTAGAGTGTTCGAGTGATTTACTCAAGATGACACAAGTGAGGAATGGTGAAGCTGCATGACTACTGCTGAGTGCTGAAAGCCCATGCTCTATTCACTGTGTACCACACTGCCCCCATACTGTTAATGAGTACTAGAGTAGTTCACAGAGCATTTTCATGTTTTTCTTCTTGAGTAACTTTTTAAAATAGAGATTATAATTACCCTTGTGAGATGATAAAATTGAAACTCAAGGGAGGTTAAGCAACTTGCCCAAGGATAAGAAGCTGTTAAGTGGTGACGTTAGCACTAGGAATTGGTTTCTGGCTCCAAAACCCATACTTTTAATCCTTAATGCCACCTTGGAATTTGTTAATGGTTACAGATACACAGCTTATCTTTTTAGGCATGATTGTGATTTTGTTTGGTCCTAGCATTGTGATCAAGTATGGGCCAAATTACATACACTCTCAGTGCCTCCATTTCTTCATCTATAAAATGGAGATAATATTTACTATATAGATTATAGACGGACACAAAGCACTTACTACAATGTGTGACACATACTAAGGTATTATTATCGGGGTATATTATTAGCTTCTACTCCTCATTATTGCATATTCTTTCTTCTCATTTCCCTAAGTATTCTATATTTTATCCTCTGTGCCTTTGTTTCAGCTGTTGCTTCTATTTGAATTGCCCCCTTTTCTTTTCTTTTTTCTGCTATTCAGATCTTAGTATTTTCTCAAGGCTCCCACATTCTTGGGAATATTTTTCTAATTAATTTAGGCTATGTTAGCGTTTTCCTGTCTGAACTCTCCTAAGTTTGCTAAGACTTAGAGAACTTACCTATTTTGTAATTATACTTAATTTCTGAGTCTTGTTTTCCATATTTATGATGATGATGATGAGTATTTTTTCCATAAGTGTTCACAGTTGCTTGGATATAATTTATTTGGTATACATTATTGACCTGATCTCATTCTTCAAGTAGTTCATAATATAGTTGATAAATTATAGCTTATTATGGTACAGTGGTTCTTAACCTCTCTTCTGCTTTCACATCATTTATATTTGCAACTCACTTTCATCATTAGCATCTCATTTTACACATTGACTAGGGGAGTATTTCCCTCCAGCACTGAGAGTCACTGATTTATAATTCTAAAAAGCCCTTTCTCATGTCCTCTCATGTTTGTTATGATTTAAGCATCATAACAAATGAGGTACAGGAATTAATGTAGCCATTAACAGAAGGGAAATTGTGATCCAGAGATGTATGTGTTACTCTCCCACTGCTCCGTGAAGAAACTGAGTCTAACAGAGCTTTTTTTAGACTCAAATCGGAAGTTAGCAATAGAGTTGGGACTTAAACTCAGATTTAATATTTAGACAATCTAACAATGGAATAATAAGCTCCAGTATGCTAAGCAATACGTTTCTTATTTTAAACCTTTTATTATGTTTATTTTACACACATACAATAGAGTAGTATAGTGAACCTCTGTGTACTCATCACCCAACTTCATCAGTTTATCAACATTTTGCCAGTGTTGTTTTATCTGCCCCCTACACTATTTTTTTCAGAGTATTTTAGAGCAAATCTTAGACATGATGTCATTTTATCCATAAATCCTTCAAGATGATCGTTGACTTTAACTGAATATAACTTTGTAAAACACACTAGTGTAAAATCGCTAATCTCTCTTTTTTTTTTTGAGATGGAGTCGCTTTGTTGCTCAAGCTGGAGTGCAGTGGTGCAACCTCCGCCTTCTGGGTTCATGCAGTTCTCTTGCCTCAGCCTCCCAAGTAGCTGGGATTGCAGGTGTGCACCACCACGCCCAGCTAATTTTTGTATTTTTAGTAAAGACGTATTTTTATGTCTTTTTAGTTTGTATTTTTAGTTTCACCATGTTAGTCAGGTTGGTCTTGAACTTGTGACCTCAAGTGATTCACCTGCCTTGGCCTCCCAGTGTGCTGGGATTACAGGTGTGAGCCACCATGCCCAGCCCCAAAAAATCCTTATTTCTGTTTAATTCATTATTCCATCATATCTATGGTGACATTCAACACATTGTCATGTGTATTTACTTCTGTGGAAATGTAGATTTTTAGGGTACCGTTTCTTATGGTAGAGAAGTATTTCAAGTGTAGAATGTTTTCAAGTTATATTATGACTTGGAGAGGGAGTTGTTTAGCCAAAGGAAACAGTTAACTAATTATATGCTTCCAGTGAGTCATGCTTTTTGAAAATTAGTGCTTTTATGAATATTTATTTTGAACACATTTAAGAAATTTTTAATGAAATACATATTTCATAGTATGTCCTTTTTTTCTACCGTTCTTCTGTTTTAAAGGAAAAGATGTTGCTTCTCTTCTCTAAAAGTTAACCTGAACAGATGTATACTGGACATTGTTCACCCCCACTGACAGAATTGTGCTGCTTCATTGTGTCCTTTTTATCTATATTCCCTTTCTGTCTCATCCTGTCATCCTGAGGGTCTTCAAGTCTACCTTATTAAAAAAACAAAACAGGCAACACAAAAAAACCAACTTTCCTTGATTTTATGTCCCTGTGGCCTGTCTAAATACCTCTACTGACACTTTGTTGACCTCAAGGAAAGGCTCAAATATGTTAGTATGGATAGAAGGTTCTTTACCTTTTACCTCCCACATACCTTTCCATTTTCATATATGTATATTACATTCCATATATTTTCATACATATATATTCCATTCCATATATATTACATCAGAGTTTAGAACTAGAACTTCTCACTCAATACCTGCTCAATTCATTCAACAAAATTCACTAAACATTTAAGTTCCCACCCTGACAAGTATTATTCTAGGCTTATTTGCTAATCCCTAGCATATTTTGGACTATGAAATTCATTTGTAGTTGAATATAATATCAGAAGAAATTACAGGGTGATACGGTGTACCTAAAGATATAAAAAAATTTGTTTATTGTAGGTATAGCCGCTTTTTTGTGGTATTACAATGTTAGAAATGATTCGTTTGTAACTATTATCTAATTATATTTTTAAATTTATCTTTTAGGGACAGTATGGAAATTACCAGCAGTGAAAAAGTACTTACATTCCAATAGCCAGTATCTATTAGCAGCCATATTGTCACCTCAGCACTGTGGACACCTCCCTGTGAAGAGATCCTTCCATTCCATCTAGTTTTTGGAAAAACCTTGTGGATAAGTGGCTGTTTCATCAGTAAGCAGCCTTTGTGGTTTAGTTATAAAAAAGGCTTTAGTAGCTCAAAAATACTCTTGATTTCACATTTCTACTCTAGATGGCAACATTGGACAGAAAATGTAATGACATAACCAATTTGTAATGATTTTGGAACTGTGTTTCAAATGGACTGTTACAGACTGAAAGGTGTGAACAGCTTTGTATGTTTATGAAGGGTAAGGGAATTTATTACTTTTCCACAGATTTTTTTGTAAGGGGAAGAGGGAAATGTACACTTTTTACAGCAGCAATATTTTGTATATTATGTTTATTTCATGTGGTGAATATGCAAGGCGGTACACTACGCACTGGACAGAATCAGAAATCCTCTGTTGATGTGGACTGGAGCATGGTAGATGCTTGATTGTTTTGGTCTCAAAATGATGTGCTATATAGATAAAGGTGAGGGGAAGACAAAGCACACCATATGTCCACTGTTCTGTTCTCGTAGAGGAAATTCAAATCCCTTTTATCTATTAGATAATCAAGGGCACTGTGATACAGTTTTGAGTAAAAAGACATTTTTTAAAAGCCTTCCAGTTTTGTGGATTAAACCTTTTTATAAAGATCATTTATAATACTGTTTTAAAATGTGAGGCAATAAGAATTACTTTATGTTGGATCTGAGGAGGCTTTGGTAAAACAGTTTCATGTAAATGAAAGTGGTAATCCTCTTCTAAAATAGCAATAATTGAAAATGAAAGTGTTAATTTTACCTTGTTTGAGTTATCAGGGAACTTAGTAATATCAAAACATTTTATAAATGATATCAAAGAAGAGTCAACATTGATCCAGTAATTTTATTTTGTAACATTGAGGGATAATTGGTTATTGAACAGAATAGTTTAGGAGACTTTACAAACCTTTATTTCAACTTTCTTATTTGGAAATAATATCATTTATAAAGGGACACTTTTATGTTTTTCCCTTTTCTATGTTGGTTAATATAACACAAAGAGATATTTAGGAAAATGCTTATTGATGAGGTTTATTCTGTTTTTAAAGCACAGAGGTTGCATTCTAGATAACCTTTATTATTTTATTAGCATGGCATATTTTTAATCATTATTTGAGACTGTCCTTTGCCTGATTATTTTAGCTGAATTCAGGGAGATTGGTGGGGCAGGAAAGCATGCATTGAAAAATGTCTACCCACGGTTATTTAAGCATAATCTGAAAACATCTAGCCCAAAGGTAAGTTGCTATTTTCATCACAGTTGCCTATGCCCAGGGAATAAGATGTATTCTTTATAATTGAATTGGTTTTTCCCGCTTCTAACTGGAAACAAAACAGAAGGGGTGCCATAAATTTGAATAAACAGAACATACTGTTCTCAACATACTGTAATCAAAAGGAGGAATTTCAGTGGGTCTCTGTGTGTGTATGAGAGAGAGAGAGAGTGTGTGTTTGTGCGTTTCAAGGTCAGAATAGATTTTTTTTTGTGCGTGTGTGTGTTTTTTTTTTTTTTTTTTTTTTTTTTTGAGATGGAGTCTTGCTCTTGTTGCCCAGGCTGGAGTGCAGTGGTGCAATCTCAGCTCACTTCAGCCTCCACCTCCTGGGTTCAAGCAGTACTCCTGCCTCAGCCTCCTGAGTAGGTGGGATTACAGGCACCTGCCACCACACCCGGCAAATTTTTGTACTTTTAGTAGAGACGAGGTTTCGCCATGTCAGCCAGGCTGGTCTTGAACTCCTGACCTCTGGTGATCCGCCCACCTCGGCCTTCTGAAGTGCTGGGGTTACCGGCGTGAGCCACCGTGCCTGGCCAGAATAGGTTTTTTTCTTTCAACTTAGTCAGTAGAAAATGGACATCAAGTTTGAACAGATAAAGCATGGACAGCCTTATTGTGATTGAAATGCTTGTAGGTTCTGTGCCAATTTTCCACCACTGTGTACTTTGTTGCTATTTAAAACTGTATCAACTCTAACGGAAGAATAAATTATTTGTGATTTTAATTTTCTCATTTGTTTCTTTAAATTAGATCTCTTTGACTCTCTTGTTTTGTCTGGAGACTATGCTGTGGGTTTTTGTATAAGTTAGTCCAGTATAAGCAGACTATATTTGTATTCTAGGACTTTATCAAAATTCTCTTGCCATGCCCAAGTTAATTAGAATTAACTGTTCAGTAATCAGCATGTTGTGTAGGCTGTTTGTTACAGAATTCTTTCTCTGAAAATGAAGTCCATGAGGCTATAATCAAGATGACTGAATTAGATAAATGAGTTGAGGAGTCAGAATTGTACTGAACCCAACCTGGTGTAGATACGTTATCTCATTTGAAATAAGCTCAACTGACATTAAGAAATAATTTGTCTTGCCAACCCATCTTCTGTTGTCTTATTCTCCTTTTAATGGAAACTAAAATTGCAATTTTAATAAGCAGAATTTCCTCCAGGACTTTCTTCCTGGAGACTAGTGCATTTGCAAGGTTTAATTGTTTTATAACAGTCCTATTTCGTAAAAGTTTTTAATTGGTGGTGACAAAAATTACCTTACTCCTCTGATACCTAGTAAGAGGAATAACTTTACCAGTAGCTGTCTGCTAGATTTGACGTTTCTGTACAGACTATATATTCTACAACTAAAGTTTGCATTTTATCAAAGTAATATACTATCCCGTAAAATTCCAGAAACAAAGTATTACTAAGAAAAGAGTGGGGTGACTATTAATAAACATTTCAAAATATGCTAAGTGTGCTAGTTCTGTTATTTGGGAGTATGTTATTATTATTATGTAGCATTATTCAGGTGGCACATTGTTTTTGGTTTTGTCTTAAAATTTTGTAATGGAATTTTTAAACATATACCCAAGTGTAGAGCAGAGTATGGTGCTATGGGCCCCCATGTAATGGTAACCCAGTTTATATACTTAGCAACTCATGGCCAAACTTCTGATTGTTCATACACTCATCCCCAAATAGAAGCAAACACTGTTATTTAATCTCTTAGATAATTCCAGTAAAGATATCTAAAAAATAAAGACTTGAAGATTCTTACTCCTAAATTCTGTATTTTCAATGTTAACATTGAATTAGAAACCACCTCAGAATTTGTACGTATAAGTCATTGCCTTTTCTTTCATTTTAAGAAGTCATTCATGTTAAATAAAAGATTAACAGACATACAAAGAGGGAACATTCTTCATAATTTCATCCATTAAAAGTCACAGTTATTAAAAATTTGGTACTTTTCTTCCAATTTAATTTTACGTAATAAGCCAATGTATATGTTGTTTTTTAAAACAAAGATGGAATTATACTACATATTGTTTTGCAACTTTCTTTTCTTTTTAACTTAGAAATATCTTGAATGCTCCCAGTTCCCTTGTTGACTCTTAATTTTTTACTGTTGCAGAAACAAAGCTTTTATAAGCTATATTGCAGAGTTTTTTGGGGGTTTTTTTTGTGTGTGTTGTTGGGGTATTTCTATATAGTAAATTTTTAATATCTTAGGTGTAAGGCTATGGATGTTGCAAAAAGTATCAACATAAAAAGTATACCATTGGCAGCACCAGTTCATTAATGTCTTACTAATTTTTGCAATTCTCATCAATTTTTAAAAATGTTATCTCTGAATTTTATTTGTATTGCATTTATTTGTAAGTTGAACATCATTTTAAATGCCTATTACACTTTTTTTTTTTTTTTTGGCTATAAAATGCCTTTTAATGTTCTTTGTCTATTTTTCTGTTGGGATGTTTGTTGTGTAAGAGAGAGGAAATTATACCCAGACACACACAGGTGTGTGCACACACATGTAAAATTACGTATGTCCCTGCACAGTTAATCCTTTTTCTCTTCTATATGTTGCAGGTCTCTTCTGTCCATTATTTTGTAACTTATGATGTCTTTCACTGTATTAAAGCTTTAAGATTTTATGTAGTCAAAAATTTGGCTTATGACTCCCCCCAGCTGTCAAATTAGTAAAAAATATTCCGCATATTTGCTTCCATTTTTCTGAATCTTATTGTACATGGTATAATTTAGGACATTAATTTTTTTCTTATGGATAACTAGTTGCTTAAGCATCATTTTTCTTCCAGTGATTTTAGAAGCCACTCTATTCCTTTAATTTAAAAAATTATAGTTAAAGCTATTTATTTATGTTTTATGTATTCCATTTCAAGGACTAGTTAATTCCATTTAACTATCTAATGTAATTGGCGTAAACTTGTGAGTTGTTTTTCCGTAACACAGTGTTTTTTTTATTTGATAAAAGTTATCTGCAAAGTTATACATAATCACTAGCTTTTTTGTTGTTTGTTTTTGGTAAAGATAGAGTCTTGCTTTGTTTCCCAGGCTGCAGTGCAGTGGCGCCATCTTGGCTCTCTGCAGCCTCCGCCCCTCAGGTTCAAGGGATTGTGGTGACTCAGCCTCTTAAGTAGCTGGGATTACAGGAGTGTGCCACCATGCCTGGCTAAATTTTTTTGTGTTTTTAGTAGAGACATGGTTTCGCCATATTGGCCAGGCTGGTCACGGACTCTGGCCTCAAGTTATGCACCCACCTCAGCGTTCCAAAGTCCTGGGATTGATTACAGGTATGAGCCACCATGCCCGTCCCCTAGCTTCTTAATAGTAAGAAAATTATTGAAGTGTGTTTTTATAAAGAATGATTACAACCTTTTAGAGATTTTTGCTTGTTGATGTTTAAAAGCTCCTTAATTTTTTTGTGCCTTGCTAATAGACTATCTTTTTAGCTGCCCCAAAGTATCTCTGTTTGATTACTAACAACAAAAAAACTAAGAAATCAGTAGAAAACCTTGTTTTATTGTTTACAAATTGAAGTCTCAGAAATAGACAATGCAATATAATTTTTATTAATAAAGACCTATAATTAGGGTGACAATGTGTAATTTATTGCCCAATTTTATAAACTTGAGAATGGGAGATTGTTTTACATATATATACACACACATATGTACATATATATGTGTATTATATATGCAGATATGTTAGATATATGGGTAAATGTGTATATATTTTTTATTTTGTCTTTTCCTGATAGAAATCCATAGTTTAAGAACTTAGAGCTGGGCGTGGTGGCTCACACCTGTAATTCTAGCACTTTGGGAGACTGGGGCAGGCGGATCACCTGAGGTCGGGAGTTCAAGACCAGCCTGACCAATATGGAGAAACCCCATCTCTACTAAAAATACAAAATTAGCCAGGGTGGTGGCGCATGCCTTTAATCCCAGCCACTCAGGAAGCAGGAGAATCGCTTGAACCCGGGAGGGCGGAGGTTGCGGTGAGCCAAGATCATGCCATTGCCCTCCAGCCTGGGCAACAAGAGTGAAACTCCGTCTCAAAAAACAAAAAAGAAACTTAGATATGTGAGTTGATGCATTTATGTTATAATTTTGAACTGTGATATCCTGAGAGGGTTTCTCATGATATAGTATATTAAAATATTATTTAATATTAAAATAGATGAATAAGAAATCCTGAATATTCTGAAAGGTTGTTATCATTTTTGGTCTCTCCTAGGAATAATGATTTTCCTCCATTATTATTTTTAAAACATACCCCTTGTTTTGGATGGGTGCATGGCTGCCTGCCTAGAGACATTTAACATCCTCCTTTGCAGCTTGGTGTGGTCATATGACTTTAAGTTCAATCCAGGAGGCTATGAGTTGTAATGTGTACAGCTTCTAGACCACATTCTTAAAACGGTGCTTTCATTTTTCTTTTCTTTTTTCCAATGGGCTGGAACATGACCTATTGGTAGGGAGCTTTGGCTTTACAGATAGAAAGATACTCCAGAGAATGACAGTGTAGGTAGATAGAATCAAAAGTCCCCTGAAAATGGTTGTCATGAAGCCTTCTCCTCTCCCACCTATCAACTTGGACTTTGACATGAGAGAAATAACACTTCTATGATATTAAGCCCTTTGTGATAGGAGCAAATCCTGTACTCTGATGTAAGGTGATGCAGTAGTGGCCAGTTCATATTACTCTATGATATGTTCTGAATTGAATTAATTTTTAGGAATGACAAGTGAGTGTATTGTGTGTTTAGCATATGTTATAATCATTCCATTCATGCTCATGACTAGTGAAATAGGCCAAAATTTTGTAGCATTTTCTCTAAGATCACTCTCTGCTTTCCATCAGTTGAATGAATAGGAATGCCACATTTAGTAACAATCAATTTGGTTAATTTGAAAAGTATTGGTAAAAATATACTTAATATTGATCTTTCTTTGGTATCTGTATAATTATATATTTTATAAATATCATGTTTTCTATGTACTTATTTTGAGCATTTTATAAGTAGTACCTCATAAAATCTCTGAAGATTTTTAGCTTTGTTTTGACTTCTGTCACTTTAATTGATTCTTTAAATTTTTTTTCTCTGCTTTCTTGCTGCTTCCTTAGTTTTCTGACTTTCACTCTATAGTATGTGTACTTTGATTCTAGTTTCTCTGCCATCTTTTCTTTGAAGATAAAAACATGCACCAAAAGTGTTTTCATTTTACTCTAATAGTAGATCTTACTCAGCTTAGCTCAAATGTAGAGTTTTATGTCTACAGAAGCTGTAACTATATTAGCTATGGAATGATATTTAGAAATGATACTTATCAGGACTCCTGATATCAGTAGATGAAAATACTGCATATAGCTATCAAGGATTTTACCTTCTTTTCTATCAATATGGCTATACTAGGGAATTTTGCCTGTTAATGCTTAGAAAATTAAGAGCAAGGAAGTGTAGTTTGGCTTTCTTTTTAGCACTAATATTCTATCCAAAGAAATCCTGTTTCCTGTTTATTAATTTCAGTATTCCATTCTTTCCCAAGATCTTGCTTCACAGCAAGCTTTCATACTTCAAGCTCTACATGTTAGTGTTCAGTCCTCATTCCCACATAAACACAACCATTTTGAAAACATGAACTGATATTAATTACCCCCCTGGCACCAAAAAGTCAGGATTTCCTGATGCGACACGCTAATGTAAAATGCATTAGTGCAAACGGTGGCTCCAAAGGGTAATACTCTCTAAATAAACACAGCATTTTTTTTTAATTCACAACTCTCAGGCTAGACTGAAAGTCATTCATCCTCCACACCCCCAAAAAGCATTTTGATTTTTGATAAGTTATAACTGGAATTTTATAAGAAGGAATTGAATTCCAAGCTGCAAATCAGTGGCACTTAACTGTTTTTGGTTCTGTGAAATAAAATTCTACCTGAATGTTTGGTGATTAAGTGGCTTTGAACCATAATTTGCAACAATCTATTGGAAGATAATAACAGTTCATGTTTAGTCATTAGTATCACTAAAAATGTGTATCTTACATTTTTACTTAATAAATTCTTTGTTTCAAATGTCAGTCATTCAAGGTCAGAAAGTGTGTATGTTTTGGTGTATGTGTTTATTTGAATATTCCATATAAAGACTTCTGATCAAGAAGGCATTATATCATACTTTGATGTAACCCTCCATACATATAATACTTCTACTACTAATAGAAAGCAATCAAGGAAGAATTAAACTACAGAGAGTCAGTTTCAAACAAGGTAAGCATCTCTATGGACCAAAAGTGGAATAAAAATGTAACAAAGGAAGGCAGAAACCATGAGCCTCCTAGGTTCTGAGTGTAGAAGTTTATAGTGGTACTTGAGAAATTGGTTCCTGTGGAGTAACTGAGCTGAAAAATACTATACATAATAATACAATAAGATTATATAATAATACAATAAGATAATGGAGCCAGGTTTGCTGCTTTAAGGCAGAGGCTAGAATGTGACTCTCCCACTTTCCCATCTATTTATAAAAGAAAACTAACAAAAGCTCGCTTCTTGCCAGCCACCACCTAGGGCCTTGTTTTGAGGAAGCTGGACATAATGATGCTGGAAGATACATATTTAGCCTCGATCTAGAACTGAACCAAGCTGTTTTGAAGGTTAGTATTGGATTTTAAGTAATTTCTAGAATCATTAGGCGAATAGGAAGAAATTTTCTCAAAGTTTTGGTTCTAGACTTGGTTTGGGATCTGGGAGACAAATGGATGCACAGAAGGAAGCAGGAAGGGTGGGGAAGAGAGAGAAAAATGAACCTCTGGTTTTAAATAAGCCCACGAACCAAACGTTCAAAATATGTTAACGAACTAACTTGGAACCTTGCATTCACACCACGTAACATTCATTTTATTTAAAAGTCTGACAGATTTTAAAATAATGTATTTTGGAATGTTTAAAGAGATAACCCATCCATCCACATAGATTTTCAGATATTATAAAACAAAAACAAGTGAAATAACAGGTACGTGTAAAAACCATTTGGAAATCGTATTACGTGCAACAGTGAGACCTTGTCTCTACTTACACAAAAAAAATTGTTTTTAATTAGCTGGGTGTTGAACCTGGAGTCCCAGCTACTTCAGAGACTGGGGCCGGAGGATCACTTGAACACAGCAGGTTGAAGCTGCAGTGATCTATGATCACACCACTGTAGAACAGCCTGGGTGATAAAGCAAGACCTTGCCTCTTAAAAAAAAAAAAAAAAAAAAAAGCTTTTAAGTGAAAAATGTAGTAATTGGACCAGTTCAATTGGCATAAACTATAGGCTGTACACAGTTAAGAAAATCTGTGAAACGAAGGTGTGAGAAATTGCCCCATACCAGAGCACCAAGAAACAAGATTTTTAAAATAGATGTATATGAAGGAAAAATTAAGACATGTTATGGGAGCTTCAGCAAAAGGAAATGGAAGCATTGGTAAAAATAAAATAATAATAGTAAAATATAAAACAATGAAAGCTCACAGTTTTCCACAACTGTGTGAATATGCAGATTGTAACTTAACCAAGTTACGAGAGTTAGTAAAAATGAATCCCGTCCATATTCAGACACATTACATTGCTGTTAAAATCTCAACACTACCTGAAAGAAAAGGCACACACTAAAAAGAAAATTTAGACAGAATTCTCTGCAGTAATCAAAAGATAGGAGAGTTAAATACTGAGGGAAAATAAATCAGTCTAAATGTTACACCCAGCTAAACTATCAGGTTGGTGCAAAAGTAATTGCAGCTTTTGCCACTGAAAGTAATGGCAAAAAGCACAATAACTTTTGCACCAAGCTATATAATCCTAAAGTGAGGGCAAAATGAACATTTTCAGGCTTGCAAAGACCAAGAGAGTTCATCATCCATAGAAGATGTACTGGAGCAAAAGAAAATAATCCAGTAGAAAGGTGTAGGATGTAAACAAGAATAGAGACTATATAAAATTTGTCAAACTAAAATAATTATGGAGAGGAAACATTACTTTTTTGGGTGTGAGAAAGGGTACAGTTAAGTGTGATACATTGGTTCCATTAATGACCTCATTTTGTAGCCCTTAAGTCCATGTCCCCCTTTTATATAAAAGTAAAGACAGATTTTAAAATATGTTTCTCTCAGGAGCGGGACTTACTTTCTTGCCCCTTGATTCTGTTTGGCCATGTGACTTGCTTTGACCAAGGGGATGTTAGTTGTTGACTCATAGGGAAGTTTGTAAAAGCCCTCGTGGAGTTCTGCTTCCACTCTTGTACCTCTGCCCTTGCCATGGAAATGCCCAGGCTAACCTGCTGGAGGAATGTGAGAGACACATGGGGCAGAGCTGAACTGGCACAATCAACACCAGCTAACCCCTAACCAAAATCAGTAGAGTCACCTAGCCAACCAGTCTGCTGACTGCAGAAGCATAAGCAAGTCTAGCACAGATCAGCTGGGCTGTGCAAACTCTTAAGCTTAAATGTTTATTAAGCTTAAGATAAATGTTTATTGTTACATGAGCTGCTGATTTGTTTTTGTGTGTGTGGTTCTTTGTTATGCAGCATTACTGTGGCAATAAATAGCTGATATAATACTAAGATACAATGACAAGATAGGAAGCATGACCAATGAATAGATTATAGGTCATGATAAAGGGTTGCATGCATGCAACTAAAGGGTTAGCATGCTAAAGGGTTTTCATGGTCAGGAGAATAGGAAAACTGAAAAACTTAGTTGGAAAATGTTCAGGTAAAACAATAAAACATAGGCTGGGCATGGTGGCTCACGCCTGTGATCCCAACATTTTGGGAGGCTGAAGAAGGTGGATCACATGAAGCCAGTAGTTCCAGAGCAGCAAAATCCTGTCTCTAATATCCCGTCTCATAGCAAAATCCCGTCTCTAATAACAATACAAAATATTAGCTGGGCATGGTGGTACACGCCTGTAATCCCAGCTACACAGGAGGCTGAATGAGGCATGAGAATGGCTTGAATCTGGGAGGCAGAGTTTGCAGTGAGCCAAGATCACACCACTACGCTCCAGCCTGAGCAACACAGCCAGACTCTCTTAATAATAAAATGTAAAAGTCATTATTAAGAGAAGACATACAATTCAGAAATTTAGAGCCAGTAAAGGGAAGAAAGGAAAAAAGAAGAAGAATGGAGAAAATGTGCTCATCCAATGGGAGGAATGAATGGAGAAAAAAGTGGGGAGGGTGTTTAGGAAATACAAAAGAAGATAAAATTGTGTAAATACATCAGTGATCACAATAAATGTATATAGATTAAACTCATTTAAGGACATTAGGGTGGGTGGAACCCAACTTCTGCTTATTAAGAGACATTACTAAACAACAAAATTTAGAAATCAGATGCAGGTATATTAATATCAAACTGTAAGGCAAAAAGCATTAATAGGGATAAGAAAGGATCCTAAGTAATCATTTAAGATATAACTTTGGATTATATAAGCAAAAACAGAATTATAAGCAAAAATTTTAAAGTCCAAAATCATAATGAAAAGATTTTAGTCCACTTTTAGCAGAAACTCTGTTTAAAACAGACAAAACATTAAGGATGCAGAACACTTTTTTTTTTCTTTTTTTTGAGACAGTGTCTCTGTTGCCCAGGCGGGAGTACAGTGGTGCGATCTCGGCTCACTGCAACCTCTACCTCCCGGGTTCAAGTGATTCTCCTGAAGCCTCCCAAGTAGCTGGGATGCCATGTTGCTCAAGCTGGTCTTAAACTCCTGGGCTCAGGAAACCCACTGGCCTCGGCCTCCCAAAGTGCTGGGATTACTGGTGTGAGCCACCGTGCCCAGCTAGGGTGGCAGTTTTAATAAGCAGTTTTAGGGAGGGAAATGGGGATATGACTACATATATCCTATATATTCTAAATGTTTACTAAAAGAATAGCACAAAAGCTGTATGGAAAGCCTGATTATGAATTTCCTGTATTTGACATTGATATGATAAAATATAAGTAGCTGTGTTATATGATGTAGTCACTGGTCTTTTTGGCAGCCATGACTAGATTTAGGAATCAAACACTAAACTCTTTAATTTATTTATAGCTCATTTATGAATTTTTCTTATTGCCCAAGGGGAGTCATCGAAAGCTCCCTGAAGGCAGTGGTTTTGTTTTGTCTACTACTGATCACTCCATGTCTAGAATGATGCCTAGAATAATGCCCAGTTATGTAATGGGAGTTCCATAAATTTTGGTTGAATTGAGTATTAGAAATGTTATTAATTAGGATGTATACAGACATTTAGGATTCATACATTGAAAATGAAGTAGTAAAATAGATGGGTTAGAGGTAAAAGGGTTTTAACCTGAGTCCGTGGTACCTTAGCAAAATTCCAAAATCCTGACCAGTCCTGAGGTCATTTGGCTGTAAAACCTGGTCTGACCCATGCTGAGGTTATAGTCTCTTTATCTGACTCAGAGTCCCCTGGAGGTGCCATGTAATATACTGTCCATGCGTACATCTGGCCCCACGAGGCTGGAGAGGAGATTGTGAACCTGTATAAATGTCTGTACTTAAGCTGTATACTAGAAGGGTACATTTCATTTTGAGTAGGCCTGGAGTAGATGCTTGGTCATACCACTGATTTATTAATGAATTGTAGCATTGCAATAATTAGAATGATAAACGTAGCTAACTGTCCCATTGCCCCTCAATTAAAAAATAAGTCTCCTTGGTGGAAGATATTTTGTGGGAATGCAGATGGAATGATGACATTGATGACAACATTTTCTCTCTTTACTCTAGTGTCTGTTATTTGCTAGTCTGTGCCCAGAGCTAAACCGTTAGAATCCGACTCGCTAGGAAAGCATGCACTATTTTGCTCTTTCACCAGTATAGACAACGATACGATACCTGTAACAGTCTCACCGTCATGAGCTTCCTTCCGCCTCTGTGCTTCACAACGCTGTCATAGCCTTGGCTCCATGCCAGTTCCACCTTAACAGTGCTCCTGCTATTTCCCAGTGTTGCTCTGTCCCTCTGCATAATCTTCCCTAAGTAATCTGTGATATTCCAAATGGCTTTCCTTACTTCATAGTATTCACTCAACCATGTTCTTTCAAGCCATCTCTTAAACCTATTGTCTTTTTAATATTTTACGGCTTTGAAGAATTCCCAAGTTCCTCTGCTGTAAAGTTCCCTTACAGTGGGAGTGATGGGCTTCTGGTCTGGCATATGTAATTGTTAGTAATAATTTCTGCTCTTCTATCCAAAATAGATAGCAAGGGCTCCTTGATATGAAGGATCGCTGACTCATATTTGGGCTAATGGATCAATAAGGTTGCCACAATGGAGAAAGGACTTTGTATAAACATTCAGGCCTAAAAGAATAGCCACACTGCATTGAGTTTCATATTTGGAAACTCAGATCAAAAATTATCTTCAGAGAAAGAATACCTCCTAGTTGGAATTAAAATCTGAGATCCATTGAGTTCACATTTTAATATATCTGAAATTGGGATTTGTTCTCTTTCTTTATAACATAAAATAATAATATGTCTTACTCTTACAATTGATAGTGCTTTAGACTAGAGAAAGTACAATATAAATGTTTTTAAAAGCACACCATATTATTTGCATTTTCAGTACACCATGTCATTTTAATTTTCTTAATAAAGTTTCTTAGAGTCTGTAATAACCTAAATAATAACCTATAATTTAAAAACTGTATTTTAAAAAATAAGTATACTATGTTATCTACACTGTCTTTTGCTTAATCATTTCCCCTATTGTAGAATATTTGGCTTTTCTTATGGAAATTCCTGTCATCAGTATTGCTGAGGCAAACATCTTTGTATTTCTGTTTATCCTTAGAGGCAGTGCAGCAGAGTGGTTAAGCACATACGACCTGGAGTCAGACTGCCTGGGTTTGAGTCTTGCTTGTTTAGTTTCATCAGTAACTAGTTTTGAAACCTTGGGCAACAATTGAAACTGCTGCAGTTGCTGTATCTCCAACTAGAGAGAATAGTATACTTACCTACCTCAGGATTGTTGTAAGGATTACATGAGTTAATATACACATATTACTCACATTTCTCAATGTTATTGCATGTTAATACATTAGATATAGTAGTGCCTGGCATGTGGTAAGTGCTAGACAAGTGTACATTGTTATTATTTGAGGTTATTTCTTTAGGATAGGTTCCTAAAATGGGATTATCTTGTCAAAAGATATAAACCTTTTGTAACACTCTGGATAAATACTGCCATATTTCTTTCCAATGAGGTTATACTAATTTATACTCCTAGAATAGGCTGAGTATATATTAATCCTCCTTCGTCAATTTTTAGCATTTTTATTTTTAAATTTTTAACTAATAACTTATTTTTTTAGAGACAGGCCTTGCTCTGTCACTCAGGCTGCAGTGCAATGGCATGATCATAGTTCACTACAGCCTTCAATTCCTAGGGGTGAATGATCCTCCTGCCTCAGCTTCCTGAATAGCTAGGACTACAGGAGTGCACCACCACACCTGGCTAATTTTTAAAAATGTGTGTAGAGTTGGGGTCTCCCTATGTTGCCTAGGCTGATCTTGAACTCCTGGCCGTAAGTGATCCTCTGGACTTTGCTCCCCAAAATATTGAGATTCCAGGTGTGAGCCACTGGGCCTGGCTTAGCATTTTTAAAAAGTAAGTCTCCGTTAATCTCACAGATAAAAGTGGTAGTTTATTCTGATATTTATTTCTTTGGTTATTAGTATGAGTTGAATTAAGTATTTTCTATGTGTTAGCCATTTGTATTTCCTTATTTATTCATGTCTGCCTATTTATCTGTTGCTTACTGGTTTTAAATGGTTCCTTATATATTTGGATAAGCTCAATAGATAATAAGTCATGCTTTTGTAATGTAGTTACTTGGATAAGATAATTAAGCAGTAATTTATACTTAAAATAGTTTTTTCATTTTGGTATTTTATATGTATATAAGATTGATTATTTAATAGAGGTGAATATGTCTATTTTATTGCTTGAAAGCTTGAAAAGTCCTTTAACTTTTACCTATGTTTTCTTTGTTTTATAATGTTTAGATTTTTAAAACATATAACTTTAATCTGTAATTTTTAATAAAATTTTTTCCTTAAATATATTAACCAATACATTTAGACTAATTCATTGCTCTTAAAAACATTTTTAAAGTAATACGTGCTAATTTTAGAAAAATTCAAAAATACAGAAAAACATAAAGAAGAAAACTAAAATTGTCTATAATTCTACTATCTATTGATAAACATCATTAACATTTTGAAGTTATTTTCTCCCTTTTTTTCCCCTTTGCCCCCTTTACGTGATGTCATTCTGGCTTTATTGTTGCTTCTTTTATCATATATTGAAGTCTTTTTCTGGGCTGTTTATCTTGTTTTTTTATTTTATCCTTGCCCTAAAACCCACCCCTTTAACTGTTTTAGGTTTAAAGTATGTTTTAATGTAAGGAGGTCACACATGTCTCCTTGTTGTTCTTGAACTTGCCAATCACACTTCTGTCCCAGGGCCTTTGCTTTTGCTTTTTCCGTAGGTATCCACATGGCTCACTCCACTCTCCTCTCTTCGAGTCTCTGCACAATGTCACCTCAATTGTATGGTTTTCCCCGACCACCCATTTAAAATAGAAACCTCTTCCCCCTGGGTACTCCATATGCCTCTTTAATTTTTTTCCAATTTATTATCATCAACTCACATACCATATTATAAACTTGTAATGCATGCACACACACACACACATATTTTGAGTTTTCATGTGTTGCCTATTCCTCTCCACTAGAGTATATGCTTCACAAGAACTGAGATTGTGTTTTCCTTTGTATTTGGTTACAGTGTCTGTGCCCAGAACAGAGCCTGGTATATATGAGTATTCAATAAATGTTTACTGAAAACATGAATGAATGCATATGTAGCAGGGCAAATCCCCCTTCCTATTATTCTTATTTTGACTGTATCTATTTATTTTTGGTTGGCCATATAATTCTGTCAGCTTTTGGTTTTTCAAGTACTTGAGAAAGCTTTGCTACTTAACACAGAAATATTCCTTTCTTCTGCTTTTCTTGCAGTAGTGGGAATAGCACTTTTCTTCTTTTTTACTTCTACTCATGTTCATTTGGATTTCTCTCTGACTTTCAAGGGAGTGGCCAACTGAGTTATTTTCAGATCAGTCCACCTTTTCAATTGATTCTATTACTCTTTTAAAACGTAGAGATAGGATCTTGCTGTGTTGCCTAGGCTGGTCTTGAACTTCTGGCCTCAAGCAGTCCTCCTGCCTCAGCCTCTCTTAGTGCTGGGATTACAGTTGTGAGCCGCAATGCCTGGCCCATGTTACTCTTTCTACCATATATAAGTGTCTACTGCTGCTTGCTAGACCTGAGTCTCTTGCTGCCCTTCTGTTTTGTTTAAATCTTTAGTTTCCTCTGTTATTTTAAAAAATAAATTTCAAAGCATAGTATATCTGTTATTTATACTGTTAAACATATTTAAATATGTGTAAAGAATATAATTCATATCACCTTTTACCCCTGAGATAATCAGCAGTAATGAAATGGTATGTATCCTTCCAGAGTTGTTTCTGGGCTCACACAGATGTAAATATTACATTGTGTTTATTTTTAAAATGATTTAGTTATGCTATGTGCATTACATATTACTCTGCAACTGCCTTTTAAACAACTTTATTGGTGTATACTTTACATACCATAAAATTCACACATTTTAAGTGTACTGCTCAATGAATTTTACTAAATTCATAGAATTGGGTAGCTGTCATCACCAATCCAATCTTAGAACACTTCCACCAGTCCAAGACATTTCCTCATGCCCATTTGTACGCAAAACCTGTCCCCATCCCTGGCTCCAGCAACCACAGATCTGTTGCTATATAGTTTTTCCTTTTCTAGAAATTTCATTTAACTGAAGTCATACAGTACGTAAACATTTGTTTCTGAATTTTTCACTTGGCATGATTTTGAGACTGATCTATGTCGTGTGTAACAGTTTTCCCCTTTTTAGTGCTGAGTAATATTTCATTGTATGGACATATCACATTTTGCTTCTCCGTTTATCAGCTGATAAACATTTGTATTGTTTCCAGTTTTAGGCTATTATGAATAATGCTGCTATGAACATTTATTTACAAATTCTTTTGTATGGCCATATGTTTTCATTTCTAGGAGTGAATAGGAGTAAAAATCTAGGAGTAGAACTTTGGATTTTTTGGTAAAAGTTTTTAATATACTTCTGGCCGTTTGCAAAGATTTTAGAGGGAAGATGTAGGGTTCATGTTTCATGACCCCATGAGACAGCTAATTTAGAGTTGCTTATAGTCCATTGAGAGTCTAAGTACCGAACCAAAGAGTTAGGATGGGCTGGAGCTATAGGATGTGTCATAAAACACAGGGGTAACATTTGGCGCCATGGGAGAGGATGATACTGCCAGGGGAGTTACTGAAATATAAGGAGAACTGAAACCTTGAAGATGTAAAACTTGGAGGGAGTGGGTGGATAAAGAAGAACTAGTCAGACAATGTGAGAAATCAAGAGATAGAAAACCAGGAGAAATTGTGTCACAGGAACTAAGGAAAGAAAATTCAATACAGTAAATGTGCGGCTGTGTCCAATTCTGGTCCTGAGAATTTTACTGCTGGCTATTTTGTCCCCTTGATCTCCATCCAGACATATGATACCCCCAACATTTATGCAGAGGTCACCTAGCCCTCTGGCAAAACTCTCTTAAGCGTGATACCTTACAAAATTTCCGGCCTGAGGTTCCTATTAGAGGTAGTACAGTAAGTCCTCAAATGTAGCCCTGGACTCTGTGTCTATGGAGTGTATTCTGTGCCACCTCAGGCCGTCTGTCACCTGTACTCTTTTTTTTTTTTTTTTTTTTTCCTGGAATGAGTCAGACATCAGTCTACTGTGTCTCCCAAGCCCCAGAAACTTCAGGTGATTCCAAGGTGGTTCTGAAAGGCATCCTGGGCTTGAAGTAACTGAAATGCCCATGGAGTTATACACAGCCCTGAAAACTCTTCAAAGAAATTCCCATTTTGATATCACTTTAACTTTACTCTCTTTATGGCCTTCAGATGGGGGTTGGGAGGAAAGCCTTGGCAAACCTCGTCTAGGTGGGCTGGGGCCTCATGTGGAGTGTGTTTTGGGTCTCAGTCTACAGTAAGACTGAAAGGTCCTACTTTAGTACATTTGATTTCCAAGCATTCCAGAGCACTCACTAAAAGTGAATTCTCAGAAAACATTGAATGAATAACAAGAGATCCGGTAAATGACTGCATAATTTGCATTCCTGGTCATCATCTCTTGGTTTTCTTTTACCCTCTGACCACTCCCTCTTTCTCAATCTTCTCCACTGGCTTCTTGACCACCTTGTCTCCTGGCTGCATTTCTACCTCTCCATCTGCTATTTCTCATCTCTTACTCGCTTCCTACTGCCTGCCCTTTAAATGTTGGTATCCCTCACGCCTGTAATATCAGCACTTTGGGAGGCTGAGGCGGGTGGATCATGAGGTCAGGAGTTTGAGACCAGCCTGGCCAACATGGTGAAACCCTGTATCTACTAAAAATAAAAACTTAGCCAGGCTTGGTGGCGAGCACCTGTAATCCCAGCTACTCGGGAGGCTGAGGCAGGAGAATCACTTGAAACTGGAAGGTGGAGGTTGCAGTGAGCCGAGATCATACCACTGCACTCCAGCCTGGATGACAGAGCAAAATTGTCTCCAAAAAAAAAAAAAAATTTTTGGTATCCTCCAGGTTTCATCCTTTGCTGCTTTTTCTTACCTTCTTACTAAATATATTCTCCCAGGAGGAATTTCATCCATATCCCTGGTTAGACTGCTACCTGTGTGCTTAATGTCCCAGCCTACACCTCTCCACTTCACCTTATACCAATAGAGTGTGTTGCACCGTCTCATGAGAGCCAATTGTTAAAATTTCAGGAATTTTGTAAGCCAGTTGCTAAGCCCAGACATTATTAAAATTGTGCAAACTTACAATGAAATAAAGTATATTAAAGACAAAAGTAATAAAACTCATTATTTTCTAGTTTGCTACATTTCTGTGTTATCAATGCTCTTGAGATTATGTATGTCTATTGCATCTGTATGGTAGAAAGAATATTTAATGGTATACTACCACACATCACTTCCAACTTTGCGTTTAGTGATGTTACATTGGTCACTTGAAAACTGCCACAGTGGAAATATTTACACCATGGAAATTGGGAAATGCTACAAATTGGTGCTTCATTTATTATTTTTGTTGATTGTCTAGACTTCAGAAAATGATCAAGAAAATGTTAATGTAGATTAAGCTGAATAGTGTGTCATATCTATAGGTGTTACATTATGAATAACACAAACAATTGAAATATTCTTCTAATACTCAAAAACTGATCCAATTCAGCACAAAATCACTCATATTATTGAAGAACAAGAGCAGTTCTGGCCCACAACTTCGTCATTTCACTTGGTCTTACTCCTTAATATAAACATAAATATCAACCAACATTCATGTGGTGACTGCATTCATTCATCAATTGCAAGCATTGATTGTGGATACACGAGTTTGGCAAAAATCAATGAAAACATTTGGTGAGAATTGGTGATATGGAATTTACAATAAAATGTATTGTGTATTTTATTATTTATACACTAGGTACTATGCATCTGTGTATGTCCATTCAGGCTGCTATAATAATATACCTTGGAGTGAATATAAATAGTAGAAATTTATTCCTCACAGTTCTGAAGGCTGGGAAGTCCAAGAGCCAGATGACAGCAGATTTAGTGTCTGGTGAAGGTTGGCTCTCTGCTTCCAAGATGGTGCCTTCTTGCTCACATAGTGGAGGGAAAAAAGGACAGACTTGCTCCCTCCATCCTTTTTATAAGGCACTAATCCTATCCATGGAGGCAGAGCCCTCATGGCCTATCACCTTCTAAAGACCCCTACTTCTTAATACTATAGCATTGGGGATTAAGTTTCAACATGAGTTTTTGAGGGACACAAACATACAAGCCATTGCAACATCCTTCATGTCAGTAAAATATATACAAACTTATGTACATCTGTATGTGTGCATGGCCCCCTCTCTGGAGAGCTAAATATTTACCAGCACATCACTTCTTGAGACCCTTATTATCAATTGCCTATTCAACATTTTAAAAGTAATAGGCATCTCAGACTTATTTAACATGTCAAAACTAAATTTATATTTCTCTTAAAATCTTTTCTCTTTTAGTATACTGTGTCTTGGAGAATTACGCTATCCTAAGGAGGTAAAAAACTGAGAACAATAGCTGTAGATTGCTTTTTCAATATGTCTTTTCTATGAAGGCAAGAAAGAAGGCAAGAGGGAGGTAAAGGGCTGATGGTGTTTTTGTTTAGGTTTAAGAAAGGGTGGTGTTATAGATATGCGCATGGGAAGGAGCCTATGAAAAAAGGCCACATTGGAAGTTCCAGGAGAGAGAGAAGATAGAAGACAGAACCAGAACTCTGATGAGGCTGGAGCAGGTGGGATCCAGAGTAGGCTGGCATTTGACGGGGAAGCGTCATCTCTTCCACACTGACGGGGAAGGAAAATGAGTATTGGTGTGTGTCTTCGCATGGATGCCCTAGGAGCAGAGCCTGGGACAGAGATTCTTCAAATGATTTTGGGAGATGATATGGTTAGGCTTTGTGTTCCCACCCAAATCTCGAATTGTAATCCCCATTGATTTGTTTTATGCGAGCGCCAGAGCAGGCGCCAGAGATGAGGCAAGTAGGCAAAGTAAGAAAACTTTATTAGCTAGCCAATGTGAAGGAGGAAAAGGCGAGGTTCACCGGTTTCCTGCGGTGGAGGCCGAGGAAGTCGCTCTGGTGTTCTTGGGCGAGGTTCCTAGCTCCGCATATGAAGAGGGGCCAAGGAAGTTCGCGCCGATGTCTTCCGGGAGCGGCCTTTTATGGATGGGGCTTGAGGTGGGCAGGACAGGGGCGGGGACAAGGGCGTCTCTATAGGCGTGGCTGGGTAAGTTTGGATTTCTTTGTTTTGACGTCACAATGCGCAGGCGTAGACAGTCGGTGTTTTTCCTGGGGCGGGAAAGTCGCTGATGAAGAACCCGGAACTGCGCCATCTTATCTGCCTTGTTCACCTTCCTCCATCTTGTCCTTTCTCCCTCACCCAAACACCCATAATCCCCACGTGTCAAGAGACAGACCAGGTGGAGGTGATTGGTTCATGGGAAGGTTTCCCCCATGCTGTTCTCATGATAGTGAGTTCTCATGAGATCTGATGGTTTTATAAGGGGCTCTTCCCCCTTCACTCAGCAGTTCTCCTTCTTGCCACCTTGTGAAGAAGGTGCCTTGCTTCCCCTCGGCCTTCCACCATGATTCTAAGTTTCCTGAGGCCTCCCCAGCCGTGCTGAACTGTGAGTCAAACCTCTTTCCTTTATACATTTCCCAGTCTCAGGGAGTCCTTTATAGCAGTAGGAAAACAGACTAACACAGGGGAAATGCTCTCAGGAGAAGGGGAATGAGAGAATTGGGATAGGGCAGGGGAAGGAATCTAAGCCAGAGTGTGACATTCACTGGAAACTAACTTCAGCCTGATTCTGGAGGGAGGTGGTGCATCACAAACTGCACCACTAGGTTATCCCCACCTTGAGGCAGGAGACTGGCCTTTCTCCCTGTGCTGGCCATACACTGGCCGAGGTCTGCCCACCAGGGGAACAGGGCATAGCCTTCCAGGCTAGATGGATTCTGTCTGACGGAGGGCAGTTCTGTAGAGAAGGGGGTAGCTGTGAATTTTAAACAGTCAGCACTCAGAACAACCGAGGGACAACAGCACCTGCCAGTGAAGGGGATTGGAGTGGCACCAACCGCATCCTCTGTAGTGTGGATACATATATTGTTATAAGTTTGGGAGAGTTGGAAATGGGAGAAGGAAATGAGACAGTTTCTGATGAGTGGTTTCTCCTTCTCAAAGAGTAATCCAAATTAACTGCTCAGGGTGGGGAAGGGTCCTGGTGAGGGCAGGGGGCTTGATTAGGATGGGCAAGTTTGGAGTAGATGATGGGAGAGGGGCCACTCTGAACAGTGCTCAGGGTCTAGTTACTGTTGGAGACCCTAGAGTGGGTAAGGACAGCAGTTTGCATTGTTATTCATTCTTCATTAGTCCTAGTGTAAGAGTGCAAAAGACAGGTAGTTTAGATTTTGCTGGGTAAGCATGGTGCAAGCAAAAAGGGTAAGACATCTGAGGGTGATGATGAGAGAGTTATTGAAGTCTCCTATGACCTTTTGAGAAGGCACACATGTACACAACAAACTGCAGAGCAAGACAGTGTGTCTCACTGCAGTGACAGAAGTACAAAGCAGTGGGGAAAATCAGAGGACAGTGAAGCATTTTATCAGAGTAAAGAAGGAGAATTTCTATGGCTTCACATAAAGGAGGCAGCATTTGAATTGGCTCTTGAAGGGACAATGGAAAAAAAATTCTCACTGGGGGAATATGGAAGGGAATGAAAAAAGTGCATGAAAGCATTCTGCTTAGGGACTTGTGGTTTAGAAATATGGTAAATCCTGTAACAAGACACCCACAGTAAGTGAAGTTAGAGGGATTGGTATTGACTGTTGTCCTCATTCAGCCTCCATTCTTAAACAGGGGCAGGCTGAGTTTCTTATACTGGGGGTAGAGGGGTGAGAATGGTTTGGGGTGGAGCCTGATCTGGGAAGGGGCAGGTAACCCCAATCTTTGGAAGTGGGAAGGAAAAGGGTATGTTGCCACATCCCAGTAGTCTTCTAGACTTAGAAGACTTCTAGATACTAAGTTTTCTAGATATTAAGTCTTCCAGACTTAGAAGACTTCTAGATACTAAGTTTTCCAGATATTAAGTCTTCTAGACTTAGAAGACTTCTAGATACTAAGTTTTTTAGATACTAAGTCTTCTAGACTTAGCGTCTGTTTCATGGCTATGAAACGGATACTGATTAACCAGGATATAACTGGAATTTTTCGTTGGTACTCTTTGACATCTCAGCCAGGCACAGAGCCCAGAATTGTGTCTATTGATATTTAAACCAGAATAGACACAACTACTAGCAGACAAACCAAACCACAGCTAAACTACATTTGGATCTGGCACCTGACCCACAACTACCAGTGGATAGCTGTGGAGGCTCCCCAACCTTTTGTTTACTTTACAATGACACATTTTACCCAAATATTTTGGTTTCTGCATATGTGGGATTTTGGCAGGGTTTTATTGTGTTTAGATGGTATGGAGGACAGAGGAAGTGAAAACAGTTGAAATGATTTTTTTAGTTGAAAAAGTATTGTAAAAGTAATACATATGCTTTATAAATAATCCAAATAATACAGAAGTGCATGAAAAAAAAAAACAGAAGTAACTATTACCTCCACACTACTAAAACAAGCCTTTCCCCCAAGAGATTATTATTGTGAATAGGTTGGTATGTAGCTTTTCACACATACATATGCACATATAGAATGTACATATAATATATGAAAATATACACACAAATTATATGTATGTACGGCAGGATGGAGTAGCTCATGCCTGTAATCCCAGCACTTTGGGAGGCTAAAGTAGGTGGATCTCTTGGGCCCAAGAGTTTGAGACCAGCCCAGGCAACATGGCAAAAACCATCTCTACGAAAAATGCACAAATTAGCTGGGTGTGGTGGTGCATGCCTCTAGTCCCAGTTACCCAGGAGGCTGAGGAGGGAGGATCACTTGAACCCTGGAGTTCGAGGCAGTAGTGAGCTGGGGTCATGCCCCTGTATTCCAGCCGGGGTGACAGGATGAGATCTTGTCTCAAAACAAACAAATTATATATACTATTACAGTTTTTAATCTGCTACTCTTCAGTCAATAATACATCTTGGGTTTTTATCATGATTGGATAAATAGTTTTGCCTTTTTTCAGAACTGCCTAATATTCAATGATATGGAAGGAAGTACCATTACTTATTTACCAAATTTCCCATTGATGAAGATTTAGGTAGATTCTGCTTTTTTTTATTATTGTAAATAATGCAACAATGAACATTGTATATATACTTCTTTTTACACTTAGCTAATTATTTCAGATTCTCTCAGAAGTAGAATTACTATATCAAGGGATATGATATTTTCACATATCAGCTAGCTAACTTTTACGTACATCACCAGATTGCTTTCAAAAAACTTGTATAAACTTATTTCTTAGCCAACAGTGTTAAAGTGTTTGTTTCTTTACCAGAATAGAACATTACTGATATTTTTATCTGATTGGCTAAAGTTATATCTTAAGAAGCCATTTTTAATATTTCTGGTGATAAAGAAGGAAGACTTGCATGGGGACAGTTGGTATTGCAAATGGAAAAGATTCTCTGGGTAATTGAGCTTAAAAGTGTGTCTTTAACTCTTTTGAGAGTTAACTCTTCTGAGAGCCTTTAACTTTTCTGAGAGCCTGTTGTGAGTTTCATTGGGTTAATGAAGATGGAATATAAGTCTGGGGGCTGCTGCCTCCACTCCTCATTTAGTTTGAAATGCTCCCAACATTCATGGAGTGGAATTAGCCTCTAAGGATGGAGGCAGTAACATGGTAGAACTCTTCTTAAGAATTTCCTTGTAGTTTGCAGAAATAACACTTTCAAAACCTTTCAGTATTTGGGGAATGCATCTCAGGGGATCTAATCTCTCCGTATTATAGAACCGTTATAAAGTTCTTTAAGTTTAAAAAGAAAAATGCCTTAGTTGTTTTGTTTTGTTTGACGGAACCTCGCTGTGTTACCCGGGCAGAAGTGCAGTGGTGTGATCTTGGCTCACCGCAGACTTCACCTCTTGGGTTCAAACGATTTCCTGCCTCAGCCTCTCTAGTAGCTGGAACTACAGATGCATGCCACCATGCCCGGCTAACTTTTTGTATTTTTAGTAGAGATGAGGTTTCATTGTGTTAACCAGGCTGGTCTCAAACTGCCTACCTCAAGTTGATCTGTCTACCTTGGCCTCCCAAAGTGCTGGAATTACAGGCGTGAGCCACTGTGCCTGGCTGCTGTAGATTTTTTAAGCAGTTACAACAAAATAAGTTAGTGTCAGCCATTACAATTGTTATATGCACAAGGGAAAATATACACTTAGATGAAAAGGAAATTGAAAACATCATCATTACAATGAATAGTTTGTTAAAAGTCTGTGTTTCTGTATTCAGGTCCATTTTGATCTCTGGACCATTTTTTCAGAGCTGTACTGATATGTAACTTTGAAACAAAATGTGGTTGATTGAATTCTCAGTTCTTTACCCTTGCTGGATCCTCATGACATGGATGGAGTATACGTCCATGCTCATGACTTTGGGCTTGTCCATAGTCCTTACTTTGGCTAACAGAATTGGGTGAAAATTATAGTTTTGAGCCTAGACCCATGAGGTAAGCATGCCTGGCTAGCCCACTAGTCCAAGGAGGATGAAAGACACATAGATCAAAATCACCTGTCTGATTCATAGAACCATGAAAACAAGTGCTTCTTGTGTGTTACTGGTTTTGGTGGTTGGTTGTTATGCAGCATTGTTTTTGGCAATAGCTAACTAATACTTTTTTTTTTTTTTGTAGTTTTTAGTGTTCCTACAAATTTTCCACTGATTTTTATTATTTTATTTTATTTTATTTTTTTTGAGACAGAGTCTCACTGTGTCGCCCAGGCTAGAGTG